>NC_080393.1:26329753-26659488 GCF_028751815.1 Salvia miltiorrhiza | reverse complement strand
TTTGCCGTTTGGGGGATGATGCTGCACTGCTCACAAAAAATGTTTCGAGGAAATGTCAGCTGTCAAGCCGGAGAGATTCAATTACCCTTCAATGACTAGTCGTATCAATGCTGGTAAAGGTGATTGAGTTGTGGCATTTTCAGAGAGAACCACAAGAACAGCTACGAATGTAGGATCAACGTACAAGGCTGCAACGAGCAGCGGTCCAGACTATAAGATCGTGGTGAAGCCTAGCATCCTTGCGTTTGGAGCATTGTACAAAAAGAAATCATTTGAAGTGGTGATAAGTGGGAAGATTAAAGGGAAAATGATGTCAGCTTCACTGGAATGGTCTGATGCATTATTCTGTATGCCGATGATCTATAGCTCCATGATGCAGACCTGTTTTCAAAGGAATTTCTAAGGAATATACATGTAAAACTGCAATGATTATAATGCTCTGCTTCAATAAAATAAACATTTTCAGCATCTCTTCACCTTATTTATAACACAGATATTTATGTCTTTCAACTGCATGCATGCTTTATTCAAATACAGTAAAAATACATAAAGTTTTTTGACACAACACATTTCTATTTTTATCTTAAGAGAATCTGCTATATGCATTTTGTTTTATTAATTGAAGTATCCAACTTCCTTCATTATACCACACTATTCGCTTGAATCAAATCATACCATATTTATGGGGCTTATCATGAGATATCGAATCTTCAATACATTCTAAATTCTCAAATTCATCTTCTGTAGCATACACAAATTCATTTTCTTATTAAGTAACAAATAATGTAAACAGTATATGGACACAATGATGCAATTGACACATACAAAATGAGAATACACTTAAATTCTCTACATGTTCTACCAATACAGATTATTCAGAAGAATTACAGCTCGCCACTATTGTATACAAGCTGCTGAACTATACATACAGTACTCATAAGGCTCGTCCCCAATTTGGAAGCGCGCTTATTTGTATATCTTAAAAGCCGAAGATCCCTTTAGTGAAGGCCTAAGGTGGGAAACTGATGCAGCAAATCCAAGGGCCATGAGAGCGTTTTGGAGAAGCACGGGCAGCAGAATCTTCTTATTTTGCAGTGTCAGTGATAGATTTGTCTACAAACTTGTGTTGCAGCGTCTCCAGGTTTATGATGCTTCCCAGACCTTGTAGTCTCTGCCCTCCGTCGCCAAAGACCAGTTTTTTGAACCTCTATCGGGTTCATAGTGTCCGGGTCCAATCTTCATAGCAATCTTATCATCAATTACTGCTGCATAAACATCTCTCTCCGACTTCACTATTTTAACCTAAATCAAGAAAAGAGCAGCATGTGGTCAGAGCACTGTATATGAAAAACGGGCTCACATTCACAAATGATGACTGTAATAATCATGCAGAGGCATGAGTCGTATATGATGCCACAAAAACTCCAGTGAAATCTTACACTTGCACTCCCAAAAAAAAAGACAAAACTTCAGAAGCTTACTGTGCTCCGACAGTGGATCTTTTTGCGCTTCCGGATGGAGATGAGTTCTTTGATTTCAGATTTATAGCCAGAGAAAATATGATCATAGAAAACGGATGGTGTCCCAGGGTGTGTTAAGAGATAGGCGTAACCTTGCATTTCTTTACCACCTGGGAATCTCCAATGACCCTTCAAATCAGAAATGTAAATTTAGCAAACATAACGTTTTGTGCTTAGTTTTTACTGACAAACCAGCTAAGTTGAAAGATTTGACTCTACACAAAAGAATCAAAGATATAACGAGGTCCAACCTGAGTAGAACCAGTATCATGATTCTCAATGAAAGTAACAGCCCTTGACGGCCACCATCCCATCACCCCAGGAGGTTTTCCTTTCTCATCTGATAATCTCCAATATTCACATCTTTCAAGTGCCTATATAATGCAGATAAGGAGAGACAAGAAATCAATGGTAGGTACATTTAACTCTAGCAAGATAGCTAATTTTATTTTTGAAAATTTTGAGGTCGTATGCTTACAGAATGAAGAATTCCCTTGGTTGTGACGTCAAATGCACCAGCAGTTCCATTTGTGTCATTAATCCAATCTACTATTCTCTGCCGATGTGCATCTTGATTATGATCCATCTCACCATAACTGTAACTTAGTGAATCCCAGAACTCCCCTACGGCAAAATAAGGCTCACTTGCTTCTAAGTAGTCCTTGAAATAACCACCCCAAAATCCCCGTGCAAAATCAAGCCTCCATCCATCATAACCAATTTCTTTTCTGCACATCCAAGTGCCATCTTATGTAACTCTACATTTAAACAGACCTTTTTGTACTTCTCAATCAAATTAGCGGAAAATGTATGCCAGAAAAATGTACTTCTCCAGACATTACTGAAATATAACGAAGCATGCAAACCAAATTGAAAAATAAGTATTTCCATCCTTGACAACTTAAGCATTTATTCCCATTACCATCAAAACTTGCCATGAGCATTGAAGAAATAGAATAGAAATCGAAACATAACAAAGCATGCAAACCAAAATGAAAAATAACTGACACTGCTGAAATATATCAAAGCATGCAAACCAAATTGTAAAGGTAAACATTTATGGACTTAAATTAGTACCCTTCATCTAGCAGCCTTGAAAATTTAAGCACTCGGTTGCCTTACCATCAAAACTCTCCATGAGCACTGAGCAAAAACAATAGAATTTAAACTAATAACTAACCGCAACCAGCATAGCCATTCCTTGATGTCGTTTCTGACAAATTCTTGAGAGTGATCAATATTTGGAGCTGCATGGAAGTTATCTCCACTACTTTTATTGCCCCTGCCCTATGAGTGATCAAACAGAGGCAATACTTAGAGTTGCAACGTTCAAAGTTCATCATGGCTGTTGTCGTTCTTTATTGGTGAATGTACTCATATTTGTTACTACAACATAACTTTTCAGTGAACATCATAAGAAAGATTGAATTATTGATGATGCAATAAAACATCATAGTTAATTAAAAAATAGATAGAAATAGAATGTCTTAACTAGCAATACTTTCATTTTTTCCCTGTTTTTTTTTCTCCTTATCTACATGATTTCTTATATTTAAGTACATGACAAACGTTATTAAGACTACAGGTTTAAAGATGGAAATGAAGTCAAAGGATTTGAAACCTGAAAATGGGGATCGTCAGATACAACTGCACGGTCATCCCAATTCAAGCGACCGCCAAAAATATTCCAGACACCATTTTGATTCTGGAACTGCGCACATCGGTGGTTTAAGACAACATCTCCAAGAACCTTTATTCCCACTTCATGCAGTTTCCTCACAATATTCTTTAATTGATCAATATCTCCATACCTAACAAGCATTATCGCTGTCGTCATTATTGCAGCAATTATAACCATCAGAAAGCAATGGAGTCGATTCTAATGGTAACAACAGCAGTATGAAGGGTAACTTAATCACCAAGTAGAAGAGTAAAGGTTCTATTGTAACTAATGGTATTCTGCGTCACAGTTCAAGCTTGATCACTTATCAGTAAATTGACTTTGTAATCAGATAGGCATTAAATACTATCCACTTTCTATTTCTAAGAATGTACAGCATGTACGAACAGTAATTATGTATATTATATGATACCTGGAGTTTAGATTGTACAAGTCCCTTGGCATGTACCCTTCAGGTGAAACAGAATCGGTAGGCGGAGGTAACCATATCACAGTAAAACCAAGTGATGCTAATTCTGAAGCTTTTTCCTCAATCTCCAGATACCATCTTCCTGATTTATGGGATTCCCAATTAAATCCCTGGCAGAGAATTTCAAACCCTGAACCAGTCCCAGATGATATAGTTAAAGGGGGTGGGGCATCATCATCTTCAGCCAGTTCAGTTTCTGTAAATATAGGTGTAGAACTTCGGAAGATACTGTAGGCTTCTGCAGCGAGCTTCTCAATTTCTTGGAGAATGGTCTCTTGGGCTTGTCTGCTTTTTGTTTTCCTACTCTTTTCCGTGGAAATACCAGTCATTAATTTAGTTATCTCATTAATGATACCACCAGCATAAGCAGAAACTACTTGTTTTGGCTCAGATGTGACATCAAATGTGTCACCAGATGTCGTTGGGGAGCCAAGAGCTGCCGGTTGTCCCTCACCAGTAGAATGAGTAGAACCAGAAAGTTCACCTTTGGTTGCGTTACTTGTGAAGGGTATGTAAAAGTCATCCCCTTTGCAATTCAACCATGTATTATTATCCAGCTTCAACACAAAAACAAATGCAGAGAATTCATCACCCAATGTAAATGACCCCCAAGAACCACATCCGTCTGTTTTTTGCTGCAATGAAGTACAATGATGTTCAATAAACGCAAATATTAACTTACCGATTGAAAGAAATCAGGGAATGACTACCAATTTTTTTTTAAGGATATAGAATATTAAAAGTTAAACTTCTGATTTCATAGGCAGAAAGCTCATTCTTGACAATTACTCTTGTCATTAGCAGTGATCAAGTGGTTGATAAACAAACATTACTCTTACTAGGGCTTCAAAGAATCATAGCAGGGCAACAAAAGAAGGGAAAGAAAGGAAATCAGTAGGAGATGCCACATCTGAAACTTATTACCATGTAAGCCTCGAGTTTCATGATTGAATAATCAAATTGACAAGAATAATAATTCAAAGAGCATTGGTCCGCTAAGTATACAATAAATTGAAGTCAAATTTCATAAAAACTACCATAACATAAAGTATTTATTCTCTGATATACCTGCAACAGCGTTTGCAAAGCCTTATTCTTGAATATGATTGTCTCAGGAGGGTATGGTTCAGCTGGGACTTCCCAATTTTTACCTTCATCTCTGCAAACACCCCAGTGTATGACTACATCTCCAGGTAAATCAGTTTCTATATACAACAAATGTTTGTCCTTCTCCGTGCAGTGGCTCACTGACACGCTCATTAAGTTATCGGTACAAATTTCTTTAAAGACAGAGTGCTCTTCATAAAAACCTTGAAGAGGCCTCTTTTCTAAGTTAGATTCTTTAATGTCATTTCCTTTACCATCAGCAGATTCAGTTTCAAGAGGCAAGTTGGATATCTGTCCCAAATCACCTGCCACAAGAGAAATATTAACGATTTTCAAACATTGACCGAAAGGAAGTAGAAGTACAAGAAATTATGAAGAACAGAAAAATGATGCTTTTATCTTTCCAAATCACTCAATGGATGAAACATAGTTAACATAAGAAGAAAAAAAATATACAGCATAGACAAAGCCAAGTTAAATCAATCGCAACCAACATATATCACCATGTTTTACTTAATCCAACCGCTGGAAAAAGTTAGAAGAATCAAAAAGTCTACGGGATACTCGTCGTTAGAGCATCTCAAGTACCCAAATAGAAAGAGAAAAGAAAGAAATAAAAGTATGAAACATATTAAAACTACAGTACAGAATATCTAAAGCAACCTGGCAATACACCCAAGCTCTTTGCTCCAACAACATTGCCATCATCTTGAAGGGAATCGACAAGAGGAACTTTAAAATCTCTTCCTCTATGCTGATACCAACTCCCAGTTTCCTCATCCTAGACCATAAAATCACAAAAAGACTAAGGATGCATCAAAGACAGAATATTTTTGCAGACTTAAACCATCAACCAGTCAAAGAAGGAACATTCATCCAAGAACACAGCAGAACACACCTTCAGCACAAAATTTATGGCTGCAATTGAACTGTTCGTGTCGAAATCAATCTTCACTTCAACAAAAGAATCTCCTACAGATGAAGCAGGTGATCTTTCAAAAGGAGTCTCAATTGCGTAGTCCTGGAAAAGCAATCGATACCAATATCCACATAAGAACACAAGATGCATAGAAAAAAGAGGAAATGCATTCGCTAGCTCCAGCTAAAAGAATCCATAGTTACCTTAACGAGAATAGAGCCCGCAGGTCTCATGTCCGCCTGAGGTTGATCCCATTCACTGCAACAATGAGAATAAAGATATTCATTTGTCACGAGCATGTAACTATGATGTGCGTATTTCAGTATTTCCGTCACTAAAATCATGTATACCTGCCAGTATCGCCAACGTAATTGACTCCCCAGTGAAGAACCCATTTTCCGGGTAAACTACACCCCACAGTAAGGCTCCAATGCTCTTCATCTTTTCCACTTTCTAATCTGATTGTTATCTTTCCTTCCAGCTGTCACTCCAATAAACCAACCAAGAAGAAAAATATGCTTTTAAAAAGTATATTAACTTCTGTTTCCATACTTTGAGGCATATAAATACATTCAACTGCAAGTAACCACATTTATCAGTCTAAAGTGATTCGAGTTGGAGGAAAAAAAATTATTTAGCCGGAAAGCAATGAACAGCTAAAGCTTTGGGTCTTTTTCCCACTTCCTATAGGGAAATCCTTACAGAACAATAAATCAGAAATTCCTTCAAGATTCCAATATATAAATGTATATTATAAATAGTACGATGAAGTTATAGCTAACCAGATGATTGATCTCATCAACAAACACAACATGCAAACAATTCCCGCAAAACACAATTCGAAACCCAGAATTTCAAGATAACGACAAAGAATAAAACAAAATTCATAGTTCAACACAAGACCCTTCACGAACGATAATACTTAAACGATCAAAGTTAACTGCCCAAAATCCCAAATTTACCATTCCATCTAAATAAGCACTTACATTATTACATCTCAATAATCTCGACAAGAAACGTGATTGCATCTGTAGCATTCCACAAGCTATAAATACCAAATTTTACCTTTTCACGCCGCTTCAAGTCGAAAGTTTCAGAAAAGGTAACATCTGTAGCTTCGGGCGTTTCAACGACGGCGGTGCCGGAGGAACTGAGAGCTTTGGGAGCGCAGCAACGGCGGGAGCGGACATTGGCGCGGCGGTTGGGCGTGTGCGTGCAATTTTGGTTGAAAGAAATGGGCTTTCTAGGAACAAGTTGCAACTTTTCGAGGGGTTTGAAATAGCTACTGCGACGACGGTGGTGGTGGAGAATGAAGAGTGAGTCCGTCGTAACTACAGACATTGTATTCGGAGAATGATGAAGGTAGATTTGTTCTCAGATATTTCAGGCACTGGCATTGGCATACATATACACATTATGGTATGGCATTGTGTTTGCGTATATGATATTCATGATTTTGATTTTTTCTTTTTCTCTTAAATATCTATATCTGTGTAATATATGTACGAATATTTACATGAATCGCCCCCTTTTTAGTAAAATCTTCAAATAACTAACACAACTTGCAATAATAGCCAGAAACACCCATGAACGAAATTAGTTATATTACTCAATACTCACCCTTTATCATACACCAACAATTTTTTTTAATGTGGATAAACATTGTCACGTATTTTGTATTTACAATTTATTTTATGTATATACAATTAGCAAAAATCTTTTTAACAGTTTTTTTTATATATCAGTAGTGAGGTAGTTTAAATCATGCCTAATATTTTCACGTAAATGGGAATAGAATATAGCTTATCAAGTATTGAAATTCGCAGGGTTTGCTTTAATATGAATTCAATCGAAAAAAGAATCTCTCGTCGAAAAATGGTTCGATTGTGTCTTTGCAATTGAAATTTTCGAACTTCTCTTTAACAATAAACAAACAATGATATTTTAAATAGGATGTATATTTGACTCGCAACAATAACAAACGAAGAACACTAATATAAATATCTTTAATTTTAAAATTTTGTATTGATTTTTACAACAATTTGTTACAATAAATAAAACATCCTTTATAATGGGGTTTTTTCCCCTTATATGTATAAGTGATTCTAAGAAGAGATATATATTAGTTTTTACGACTCTGAATGTAGAGGGCATTTTAATATCATTTCAGGGCGGCTTCGCTTCATCCTGAGAAGTAAATCATTTTTCATTTCTTCAAGCGTCACGTTAACCGACATCAAATATTGTGTGGTTCTTCTGGTGTCGCAAATGATTATGCGACCATCTATAAATTTTTCACGCGTTGTCAGCCAAAAAGTCTTATTTATCTTTTTCTTCAGTTTTGAGGCAGGTATCTTCGACTATAACTTGTCTCCTATTTTATCATTAGATCTCTTTGGGGACCTTTGTTGCTCGGTTTTATGCTTGTTATTTGGTAATTTGGGCCTCTTCTTGTGGCAAAATAAGTTGGGCATGAATATCATCCTCACCAATTAATATATTACACAAATCTATAATCTATTAAAAATGCAGCTTTCAATTAAAATCAATTTCATATTTGGGTGACAATTTTGTGGTTATAATAAAATTAAAGTTTTATTTGTAAAATATATTTTTTCTTTTTATTTCATTTATCTTTAACGTCTTATTTTTTTTATATATATAAAATTTTGAAATTCGACTAATTATAAAAATATTTGATATACATGTCAAATTAAATATCATGACAAGAGCTTTAATTTGATACTATATTTTATGTAAATATTGGATTTACAGTATAAAAATTATCTTTATTTAAAGATTAAAATTTAACAAAATTTTCTCTCAATTCTCATCTTTTTTTGTACAAAACGACGTTGTATTGTACATTTTGTACATCAAAATTATATTCATACTCCCTCCGTCTCAAAACACATTAACGGTTGGGAGTGACACGAGTCTTAAGAAATATTGGTTGAGAATTGTTATAGGTGAAAAATGGGTCCCACTTTATAAAATATTATGAAAGCAATGAGTTAATTGAGGAAAAGTAGGGTGGACCATGATAATTTTTTTGTGAATAAATATGAGAAGGAGGGATAAAAAATAAGAGGATGTTGTATAAAAATGAAAATGTTCATGTTTTTGTGAGACATCCTAAAATGTCAAATTGTTCATGTTCTTGTGAGACGCATGGAGTATTTTTTCTAAAAGGACGTCGTTTTTTATATTTTCAATAAAAATATTCTCCAAATTATTAAGGGGTTGTATGTTATATCCGCACCCTAATTTTCAATATTCAGCAACTTCATTGTAAACTAATCTAACTTATAAATAATAATATTTTGATATTTTTATAATTTAAAATTTTTAAAAATAGTACTCCCTCTGTCCCGCGAATCTTGAGTCAATTTTTTTCGGCACGGGAATTAAGAAAATAGTGTTTAGTTTGTTAAGTGTGGTAGGTGAAAAAGTGAAAAGGTCTATAAATGAGAATTTTTTTGTCATATAAGAAAATAACTCAAGATTCGTGGGACGGAGGGAGTAACTAAAATGTTGTGGCGATTTCGTAATTTCTGGAGAGGTGAAGAACGGAAGTGAAAATTTATGCAGTAAAGTGTGAAAAGAGGCAGTGTACTTTTCGTGGAAATAGGATTTAGCGCACGTCGATGTTACATGGTGGACCATCTAATTTTCTTGCTTCTTTTACAGTCCTCATTATAAAATATCTGTCCACTCATTATTGTACACCTTATAAAGTATCTGCCGACTTCAATTCCCATGTGATTTTTTTTTTTTTGGGGGTGGGGGGATTTAACATTTTAAAGCATATCAAAATTATGTTTATTTAGAAATAGATATAGTCAAAACATTATTTAATATATTTCAAAAATTGTTATTGGTTTTTAAACACACAAAATTTTAGTTAATTCATATATTTGTACATGAAATTTAATTTTAGTAAATTTATTAATGATTTTATCATGAAACTAAATTATCCAAAATTCCGTAAATTTATGAAGAGTGGTGCGTAAATTTTTATTTTTTTTATGTTATTTTAACTTGAATTTGTGTATTATTATTTTTTTTCAAACATTTTCAAAGTCGTGAATTTTAATTAAATCGACTTTGAAATGAGTTTAAATTTAGGGACTTCAATTCTAATAAAATTATTACAAATTAAAATTTTATGTATTGTCATGTCAAAATTAAAGCTCGTATTTACTTCATGAATTAATTAAAAGTTTGTATATTCACATGCAAATATAGGGATGACAATTTTACCCGTTGGTTTAGATACCCACCCCTAATAGGGTGAGTGCGAGGGCAAATCGAGTTTGAATTTATACTTTTATACTCATATCGCTCTGCCCCCTGCCTGATAAACTATGAACTTAACACACACACACATATATATATATATATATATATATTAAAATTATACTTAATTACATAACTTGAATCTTATAAAAGATATGATATTGTTGACACTTACATGTGATATTTATCATTGGAAATGTGCAGTCATATGACCATTTTGAATAATCAAACATAAAATTTGGCCACTAATTTGAAAAATACAAAATTTAGCCATAATTTACGCGTTCTGCCCAAACTACCGTTTTATACGTTGGTCACACCTATTTGTGCTGCACGAATAGTACTAGTGACCATATTAGTGTCAATCATGTCATATACTTATGCTAATACACTGCCTTACTGGTGGACGTCGTATCCCACCAAATAATTCCTGCAATAGCTAAGAATTAATATAGTTAGTAGTAAGCAGGGTCGAACCACAGAGAACGGGTAATTGCAATCAATTTCCTAAAGATCTAAAATTGGTGTAGCCACCACGCCTTAAATTGAGAGAAATATTAATTAACTAAGAAAGCAAATTAAATCAAATAAAATAACACTAGAAAATAATCAAAGAAAAGTAACTCGGCTCGAATAAATCCATATTAATTTAATGACTCTGATCATCGACGCAATGATTAATTAATCCCTATCAACCAACCAGTTATAGGATACCGTGAAACGCAACGGACGTACCCCAATTCCTACTTACTGTGTCGATAAACAGCTGGAGACGCCAGACCTAGATTTAATATTCTAATAGCATTAAGAGGAAGGAACCCAGTTTAGATAAATTATCCTAGATACGCTAGTAATAATTCATCCACCAATTTATTCCTACTACGAACATGGTAGCTTTATCACTAATCAGCCCTATTCCAACAATTACGGATTGGGGGAACCAATTGACTGTAATCCAATTTAATCAAAGTTGATCAGGCTTAAATTAAATCAGAACTATCTTTAAACACAAGGAACAAATCAAAATCAACAGGAATCAATTATATGCTCAATTAGGTCTCACAGGTTATTAAATCAATACTTCATTATTCTCGACGAATTAAGAAATTAGCTACTCATAATTAAACGAAGAACAATCAAATAAATTAAAGCAAACATTAAACAAGAAAAATAAATTAGAATTGAAATAAACGAAATCACCACACTCGAATTAACCAAAGAAATTGTCTGTAGCAAAGTAATAGTTCCAGCCACCAACTCCCAAGAATAATAAGCAAAAATAAACAAAATAAATCCTAAGCTAATCAATGTGTAGTGCTTAAAATTGAAAGAGAATCAAAAGGTGGAAAAGTTGTTTTCAAAAGTCAACCTAATCCCCTAATTATACTAAAAAGTGGCGGCTGGGTGGTGTGATCAAATTTAGGGAATTAAGAATCCCTTAATAAGGCCGCCTAATCACCCCACAATTGGGCTTCGGCCCCTAATCAAAATAAGGCCTAAAAAATTAATAAAACAAGAGTTTAAGGCTTCATTAAATATAAAATAAATAACTCCAAGGCCAGCTCTAATTATCTCTTCAAAATCATGCCAACTTCATCAAAATTCTCGACTTTCATCATCTCCCGACATCTGCCATCTTCATTCTCCATCTACGCAATTCCTGCGCCAAAACACCAACGACATGGGTAATATCAAATAAAATCACACGATAAATAACTCGAATCTAGACAACTAAATCACACACATCAAATCTCCTCACACTTGAATCATACTTGCCCTCAAGTATGAAGTGAAGAAAAGACTCAATAGTACAAAATAATTATCCAGACACAATCTTCCCCCGACTCAACACACAAACACACGAAAAGGAAAAAGAAAGATGGAAGATAAGAAGCGAGACACGAAAACACAACAGCCAAGTAAATGCCAATTGCTAGTTTGTAACTTATACTGCCAAGATGAACCAAGTAATTCATAAATAACTCTCAACCTTCAAAATGAAAAATTAGAATCTCAAGTACACATCTCTATTATCAAATTAGTCAAAATCAGGCAATAGCAAGTACAGCTCACGACTTCACTCATTCGCTCAAATTGCAATTAAGGACATTCACACATACAAGAAAAAAATCCACTCAGTCATGATATGTCGCGGTCAAATAGTGACTCAAAAAGGACTTTGTTCATTTGGCGTAATGGGGCTAGGGACCATTCATAAGATTGGAAGGATCTAAAGGGGTTCCTAGGCTCAAGCAATGAAAATCAAAGTGTGCACATCTAATCCAAATCATCATCCACAATTTCAAGTTCATAGAGAAAGAAAGCAACCAACTTAGGGGAAAAACTCCAACAATAACAATGATACTACATGCTCAACTCAAACTGGTGCAACATCTTTTTTCTCTTTTATTTTATTTTCTTTTTTTTCTTTCTTTTTTTCTCTTTTTTTT
Source organism: Salvia miltiorrhiza (assembly GCF_028751815.1). Lineage (NCBI taxonomy): Eukaryota > Viridiplantae > Streptophyta > Magnoliopsida > Lamiales > Lamiaceae > Salvia > Salvia miltiorrhiza. The sequence continues at coordinate 26,647,043 of NC_080393.1, read as the reverse complement.
TTCAGCAGCACCCTTTTTTTTTAGATCTCCAATCAACATGCAATCATCATCTACAAAATATCCCCACAAATCGTTTCCCAAATCCAATCTGAATTCACTGCCACTGTCTGGCCAAACGGATCACAGACCCTTATCATCTAGCACAAGACAACAGTTTGGGCAAACGGCACATGCAACCACAGCTTAACTTTCTCTAGTAATTAATGGAATGAAGTTCAAAATTAGACATGTATCACTGGGCCAAAGAGAGAGAGTCCAAAACAGGCCTTGGCTAAATATTTAGTGACTAGTAAGAACAAAAATGGTCAAGGCTTCAAAAATGGCTCACTAGGGGTTAATGTATGGGTAGGCAATGAAACGCAGGCCAAAAGGGCTTTCCTAGTGCCTTCTATCATTTGTCACATATGACTCACTTAATATCACGACCTCATGAATATCAAATCACTCAAAGAAGAAATATAGTAGAGAGTGCTCTACTCTATTAAGCTCAAATCTCACTTATGTGTGGTTTTTACTCACTTATTACCTTTCTTCGTCATCCCAATTTTCATCTAATAAAGATTCATCCATAAAATCACAATTCTTCGATTCCAAAAATATCAAGTCATCTACTTCATCACAAAGTGCAACTTGGCAGCATGCGTACACAAAACTAACAAACTAACACTCATTTGGCTAACATGCAAGAAAAACAACAACTCAACATAGACACACAAAAACAAAGACATATCCCCCTCCTCACACTTAGACGTTGCTTGCCCTCAAGCAAACAAGAAAAAGCATAAAAAATGGAAGCACACAAAAAACTAACAAAAACACAAGACAAAAAACAAAACAAAGAGAAACAAGAAGAAAAATCAAACACAAGGGAAGGACATCACCGTGCACGCTGCTTTGTGGAGATGCCGACAGAAGGCGGAAGGCGGCGGTTCTGGAGGGGGTCGCGGCGGCAGTGGTGTTTCAGGCGGAGACATGCGAGTGGAGATGGCTGGAGTGGGTTTTGGAGGAGGTGTAATTGAGAGGGAAACAATGGCGGGAATTTGGAGTAGGTCAAAACCTCCATCAATTTCCAGAATTGCAGTTAACTCCACCACACTTAACATAGTGTCCAATTTGACCCCAAATTCTCCAGAATCTTCAAAATGACATCCAAACCCTACCTCTTTCAAGTCTAGCTCCAATGGCTTCACAACAGTCGGTTCTGAGCTGGTAGATTTGGGCATCCTGCTCGATAGGTGCCGAATTGGAATTTCGTCAATGGAGTACAACTGTATGATAATCTCTCGAATAGCGTCATTCTCCTCTGTTTTGGCATCCTCGTCATTCAGCACACTAAAAATAACTTGCTCGAGCTCCTCTTCCCTGAAATTCGCAACAAAATCATCAATCAAAGGATCAATCACAGTCATAAAAATAGATTTAGGATCTTCTTCGGTTTTTGTTTCTGCCTCTGAATCAGGATCCGTTTGGGCAAACAGATCATCTTCCGCAGTAGAAGCACTGGGTTCAACCATGACACGGTTCTGTTTGGGCAAACGGAACAATTTTCGATTCTGACAATTTTTGCTGCTTCCTTGCCTTAGACTCTTTTCTCAACCTGGACTTTTTTTCTTTTTTTTTAAAAAAAAATCTTGCTAAAAAAAACAACAGAAAAATAAAATAAAAACAATGAAAATAAATCAATAGGAAAAAGAAAATAATTAACACCGTTCCCCGGCAACGGCGCCAATTTGGTGGACGTCGTATCCCACCAAATAATTCCTGCAATAGCTAAGAATTAATATAGTTAGTAGTAAGCAGGGTCGAACCACAGAGAACGGGTAATTGCAATCAATTTCCTAAAGATCTAAAATTGGTGTAGCCACCACGCCTTAAATTGAGAGAAATATTAATTAACTAAGAAAGCAAATTAAATCAAATAAAATAACACTAGAAAATAATCAAAGAAAAGTAATTCGGCTCGAATAAATCCATATTAATTTAATGACTCTGATCATTGACGCAATGATTAATTAATCCCTATCAACCAACCAGTTATAGGATACCGTGAAACGCAACGGACGTACCCCAATTCCTACTTACTGTGTCGATAAACAGCTGGAGACGCCAGACCTGCTTATTTCTCTTATTAAAATATAACCTAGCTGGAGACGCCAGACCTAGATTTAATATTCTAATAGCATTAAGAGGAAGGAACCCAATTTAGACCAATTATCCTAGATACGCTAGTAATAATTAATTCACCAATTTATTCCTACTACGAACATGGTAGCTTTATCACTAATCAGCCCTATTCCAACAATTACGGATTGGGGGAACCAATTGACTGTAATCCAATTCAACCTAAGTTGATCAGGCTTAAATTAAATCAGAACTATCTTTAAACACAAGGAACAAATCAAAATCAACAGAAATCAATTATATGAACAATTAGGTCTCACAGATTATTAAATCAATACTTCATTATTCTCGCCGAATTAAAAATTAGCTACTCATACTTAAACTAAAAACAATCAAACAATTAAAAGTAAATATAAAATAAATAAATTCGAAAATAACAACTTAAACCAAGAATTAAAATAACCAAACCAATCACCACTTGTTTGAATATGGAAGAATTCGAATATGCCAACTCCAAATCAAAAGGAAGAAACAACCAAAGTAATTCCTAATCTAATCAAATGTGTACTGCAAGACGAAAATAAAACTAACTATCCCTAAAGCATGCGGCTGCCCCTATTATATACTAATACTAAAACAAAACAAACCTAATCTAATAATCCTAATGTGGCGGCTAGGTGGGGAATAAAAGGCTAAGGGATTAATCCCTAAAGTGCCGCCCCATTGCCCAACATGGGCTTTCGGCCTTAATCAAAACAAAAACCCAAAGTAATTAAAAACATGAGTTTTAGACATAATTAAATTTTGAACAAATAACTCCAAGCCCAATCTCTAATAATCTCCTTTGTCAACGCCAAATTCCATTAAAATTTCGACTTTCACCATCTTTCTCCATCCACGAGCTTCTACTTCTCCATCCATGCAATTCCTGCGCCAAAATGCCAATGAACTTGTGTAATATCATATAAAATCACACGATAAATAACATAAATCTAGACAACTAAATCACACACATCAAATCTCCTCACACTTGAATCATACTTGCCCTCAAGTATGAAATGAAGAAAAGACTCAATCGTACAAAATAATTATCTAGACATGACCTTTCCCCAGACTCAATACACAAACACACGAAAAGAAAAAAGAAATATGGAAGATAAGAAGTGAGACACGAAAACACAACAGCCAAGTAAATGCCAACTGCTAGCTTGTAACTTATACTGCCAAGATGAACTAAGTAATTCATAATTAACTCTCAACCTTCAAAATGAAAAATTTAGAATCTCAAGAATGCACCTCTATCATCAAATTAGTCAAAATCAGGCAAAAGCAAGTACAGCTCACGACTTCACTCATTCGCTCAAAATGCAATTAAGGACATTCACACATACAAGTAAAGATCCACTCAGTCATGATATGTCGCGGTCAAATAGTGACTCAAAAAGGACTTTGTTCATTTGGCGTAATGGGGCTAGGGACCATTCATAAGATTGGAAGGATCTAAAGGGGTTCCTAGGCTCAAGCAATGAAAATCAAAGTGTGCACATCTAATCCAAACTATCATCCACAATTTCAAGTTCATAGAGAAAGAAAGCAACCAAACTTAGGGGAAAACTACAATAATAATAATGATACTACATGCTCAACTCAAACTGGTGCAACATCTTTTTTCTCTTTTCTTTTCTTTTTCTTTTTTTTCTTTTTTTTTAATTTTTTTTCTTGTTTTTTTCCTTTCTTTTTATACAGCAGCACCCTTCTGATTTTTTTTCTATATCACTCCTCAACATGCAACAATTATTTCCATAATATCCCCACAAATCGTCTCCCAAAGTCAATCTAAATTCACTGCCACTGTTTGGCCAAACGGATCATAGACCCTTATCATCTAGCACATGACAGCAGTTTGGGCAAACGACACATGCAACCACAGCTTAACTTCTCTAGTAATTAATGGAATGAAGTTCAGAATTAGACATGCATCACTGGGCCAAAGAGAGAGTCCAAAACAGGCCTTGGCTAATTATTTAGTGACTAATAAGAACAAAAATTGTTAAGGCTTCAAAAATGGCTCACTAGGGGTTAATGCATGGGTAGGCAATGAAACGCAGGCCAAAATAGGCTTCCCTAGTGCCTTCTATCATTTGTCACATATGACACACTTAATATCACGACCTCATGAACATCAAAGCACTCAAAAAGGAATATAGTAGAGAGTGCTATACTCTATTAAGCTCAAATCTCACTTATGTGTGGTTTTTACTCACTTATTGCCTTTCTTTGTCATCCCAATTTTCATCTAATAAAGATTCATCTATAAAATCGCAATTCTTCAATTCCAAAAGTATCAAGTCATCTACTTCATCACAAAGTGCAACTTGGCAGCATGCATACACAAAACTAACAAACCAACACTCACTTGACTAACATGCAAGACAACACAATGACTTAACATACACACGCAAAAATAAAAACATATCCCCCTCCTCACACTTAGACGTTGCTTGCCCTCAAGCAAACAAGAAAAAGCATAAAAAAGGAGAACACACAAGAAGAAAAAAAACAAACCAACAAACACAAACACTAAACAAGACAAGGAAAAAAAAAACAAATAAACAAAAACGAACAAGAGGGAAGGGTATCACCGTGCTCTCGTTGTCTTGTGGAGATGCCGGTAGAGGGCGAAGGGCGGCGGTTCTGGAGGGGGTCGCGACGGCGGCGACGTTTCAGGCGGAGAGATGCCAGTGGAGATGGAGGGCGGTAATGGAGGCTGGCGGTGATGATTTCCAGAGGCAAACGAAAAGATATGATGGCGGGAACAGGGAGGTGTTGGATTGTGGAATTGGAGAGCAGCGGCGGGTCCGGGTTGGAGATGGAGGCTGGAGGTGTGTGGCTGTGGCGGCGGTTCTGGAGTGGGTCGCGGCGGCGGTGGTGTTTCAGGCGGAGATATACGAGTGGAGATGGCTGAAGTGGGTTTTGAAGGAGGTGGAATTGAGAGGGAAACGATGGGGGAAATTTTGACTAGGTCAAATCCTCCATCAAATCCCAGAATTGCAGTTGACTCCACCACACTTAGCATAGTGTCCAATTTGACCCCAAATTCTCCAGAATCTTCAAAATGACACCCAAACCCTACCTCTTTCAAGTCTACCTTCGATGGCTTCACAACAGCTGGCATAATCGGTTCTGAGCTGGTCGATTTGGGCATCCTGCTCGATAGGTGCCGAATTGGAATTTCGTCCGTGGAGTACAGCTGCATGATAATCTCTCGAATAGCATCATTCTCCTCTGTTTTGGCATCCTCATCATTCATCACACTGAAAATAACTTGATCGAGCTCCTCTTCCCTGAAATTCTCAACAAGATCATCAACCAAAGGATCAATCACAGTCATGAAAATTGATTCAGGATCCTCTTCGATTTCTGTTTCTGCCTCTGAGTCAGGATCCGTTTGGGCAAACAGATCCTCTTCAACAGTAGAGGCACTGAGATCAGCCCTGAAAAAAAGTTCCGTCCGGGCAGACAGAGCAATCTCCGAATCCAACAGACCTTGCAGCTTCCTTTCCTTAACCTGGAGTTTTTTTTTTTTTTTTAATCCTGCTAAAAAACAACATAAAAAATAAAATAAAATAGAATCAATAGGAAAAAGAAATTAATTAACACCGTTCCCCGGCAACGGCGCCAATTTGGTGGACGTCGTTTTCCACCAAATAATTCCTGCAATAGCTAAGAATTAATATAGTTAGTAGCAAGCAGGGTCGAACCACAGGGAACGGGTAATTGCAATCAATTTCCTAAAGATCTAATTTTTGGTGTAGCCACCACGCCTTAAATTGAGAGAAATATTAATTAACTAAGAAAGCAAATTAAATCAAATAAAATAACACTAGAAAATAATCAAAGAAAAGGTAACTCGGCTCGAATAAATCTATATTAATTTAATGACTCTGATCATCGACGCAAAGATTAATTAATCCCTATCAACCAACCAGTTATAGGATACCGTGAAACGCAACGGACGTAACCCAATTCCTACTTACTGTGTCGATAAACAGCTGGAGACGCCAGACCTGCTTATTTCTCTTATTAAAATATAACCTAGCTGGAGACGCCAGACCTAGATTTAATATTCTAATAGCATTAAGAGGAAGGAACCCAGTTTAGATAAATTATCCTAGATACGCTAGTAATAATTCATCCACCAATTTATTCCTACTACGAACATGGTAGCTTTATCACTAATCAGCCCTATTCCAACAATTACGGATTGGGGGAACCAATTGACTGTAATCCAATTTAATCAAAGTTGATCAGACTTAAATTAAATCAGAACTATCTTTAAACACAAGGAACAAATCAAAATCAACAGGAATCAATTATAGGCTCAATTAGGTCTCACAGGTTATTAAATCAATACTTCATTATTCTCGACGAATTAAGAAATTAGCTACTCATAATTAAACGAAGAACAATCAAATAAATTAAAGCAAACATTAAACAAGAAAAATAAATTAGAATTGAAATAAACGAAATCACCACACTCGAATTAACCAAAGAAATTGTTTGTAGCAAAGTAATAGTTCCAGCCGCCAACTCTCAAGAATAATAAGCAAAAATAAACAAAAGTAAATCCTAAGCTAATCAACGTGTAGTGCTTAAAATTGAAAGAGAATCAAAAGGTGGAAAAGTTGTTTTCAAAAGTCAACCTAATCCCCTAATTATACTAAAAAGTGGCGGCTGGGTGGTGTGATCAAATTTAGGGAATTAAGAATCCCTTAATAAGGCCGCCTAATCACCCCACAATTGGGCTTCGGCCCCTAATCAAAATAAGGCCTAAAAAATTAATAAAACAAGAGTTTAAGGCTTCATTAAATATAAAATAAATAACTCCAAGGTCAGCTCTAATTATCTCTTCAAAATCATGCCAACTTCATCAAAATTCTCGACTTTCATCATCTCCCGACATCTGCCATCTTCATTCTCCATCTACGCAATTCCTGCGCCAAAACACCAACGACTTGGGTAATATCAAATAAAATCACACGATAAATAACTCGAATCTAGACAACTAAATCACACACATCACTTACCTTATATAGATGAGTGCAGTCATATGGTCATTTTGAACACTTTCCCGTAAGGTTTAGATTCTTCATTTAAGGTTTAGATTCTCCATTCAGGATTTACATTCCCCATTTAGGGTTTACATTATTCATTTAGGATTTAATCATCGAATGATACTTTTGACACTAATATTACCATTTGTGCCAAAATTACCAATTTACTTGTTTTTTTTATTATTATTTATGTTGGTACGTACTTTCGGCACTAATATTGTCATTTGTGGCAAAAGTACCAATTTATACTTTTATTTTTTTGCTTTCTCTTTGTACTTTTGGCCCAAATAATATCAAGTGTACCAAACTGGCGCGCAAACCCGAATCCAGTCCACCCTAATTAAGGGCAAAACAGTCCTAAAACGTAAAAATAGCCAAAAATTGTGTTTTTTAGATAGGTGTGGCCAAATATTGAGTTTCATTATTTTATTTTATTTTTTGATAAATTACATCAGTAAATAAATAAATTCAAAGACCGCGCGACAGAGGACTCGAACCCAGGATCTCAGGTCTTGGGCATTAACCTCCTACTACTAGGCCAACACGCGCACACAGTGACGCATGTTTTTTAAAAAGGGGTAATTACCTGCCGCCGACGTCTGTGAGCGAGGATTCCGGCGGCTCACTGCTACTGTTCGGTCGAGGCAGGGGATTCCGGCGGCTATACAAGAGGCGGATTGGGATGGATCTTCTAATCGCCGCCCCCTCCCCTTTCCCCACCCTCCGCCGCCACTTTCTCCTCCCCTCCCTAGACCCACGTCGGCCCTCCCCCATCCCCTACATCCGCCGGTACCTTTCTCTTCCTCCACCCTACGCCGCCACTTCCCCCACAGTCGTAGACCCTCCCTCGTCAGCCCTTCCTCTACATGCGCAGACCCAAAATAAAGGCGGCGAATCTAAGGCTCAACAACAAAGGCGGCGAAAAACGGTGGTTGAAGGTATCATCGCGTCAGGAGGCGGTTGAAGGTAGAGGGAGATGGGCTCAGCGCCGGTTGGAAATCGCTACAGATCCGCCAGATTTCAGGAAGAGGAGCGGTCGAACAGAATAGGGGGCTAGGGCCCGATCCTTGAATAAAATAGACGAGCGGCGTTCAAAGATTTCGGCGGCTCACTGCTACTGTTCGGCCGAGGCAGGGGATTCCGGCGGTTATACAAGAGGGGGATTTGGGTGGATCTTCCAACCGCCGCCCTCTGTCGCCCCATCCTCTTCCCCCACCCTCCACCGCTTTCCACATCCCCTATCCGCACCTCCGTTGGACCATTCCCCTTCCTCCACCTCGGTGCCGCCACTTTCCCCTCCCCTCCCAGACCCGCGTCGGGCCTCCCCCTTCCTCCACCTTCGCTGGTACCTTTCTCTTCCCCCACCCCATGCTGCCATTTCTCCCATAGCCGCAGACCCTCCCCCGTCAGCCCTTCCCCCACCCGCGTAGACCTGAAATCAAGGCGACGAATCTAAGGCTTAACAACGAAGGCAGCGACAAATGGTGGGTGAAGGTATCGTCGCGTTAGAAGACGGTTGAAGGTAGAGGGAGATGGGCTCAGTGCCGGTTGGAAGTCGCCACAGATCTACCCAGATCCGTTGGATTTCAGGACGAGGGGCAGCCAAATTCGAACAGAACAGAGGGCGAGGCCCGAACCTTGAATAGAATGAACGAGCGGCGTTAGGACGGTGAGTCCTTGTCGATTTCGGAGCTTACAGCGGCGCTGCGAATCTAGGCGATGACGAATCACCGAGAATTAAGGCCCAACGATCTACCTTGCCGGAGAAGAGCCGCGGCAGCAGCAATTCCAAAAGGGAGCTAGAGCTCAGTTTGAAGAGTATAACCTGAAGAGAAAAAGGGTGAAGAGATGAGCAAATGGGGTAACGATCGTTGAATGCTCGTTGGAGGAGGAACGACTGCGGTGGTGGCGGCGGTGGGTTAGGGGAGGAGAATTAGGGTTTGGGAGGGAGGAGGGGGAAAGGGGGAAGAAGATGGGGGGGGGTTTGTATTTTTTTTATTCCACATGTAAAAAAAAAAAAGGTCCAAGTGTCATTTGGTTCCACTGTGTAATTTCCAGTGCCACTGTGTCATTTTCGACATTCACATAGGCAGTTGACCGATCACCGGATAAATTTGAGATAAAAACAAAAAAATTATGAATTTAGAAGTCGATTTTTCAAATTGAGAGCAAATCAATTTCGAAAAAACGTTATGGATTTACAGGCAATTACCCCTTTAAAAAAATGTTGTTAAGTATATTGATAATGGAGAAAAAGTTGTTGAGTGTATTTAGGATGATGAAAATGTGTTTTAATTAATATTGGGAGAGGTGAAAATGTAAAAAATAAGGTTAAATGAGATGTTTATAAATGGTGGGGTATACTTAAAAATAGATAGAAAATTCTTTTGTGGACGTCCCAAAAAAGAAAAGTTTCAAGTTCTTTCATGAATGGAGTAAGTATTATTTATTTAATTTTTTTCGTGAATTTTATTTTTATTGTGATCAATCAATATGTTTGTTATTTAAATATTAATTTTTTATAGTTAGTTTTTTGTTTTTAGCAATAAAATATACGTATATTAAAAGAAATTGACATGTATCTGACGGTTGCCCAGTTGAATAATTGTTATGAACCCACCGAGTTTACCTATTTTTGTATTGAAATTGTAAGAAAGAAAATAAGAATTTGGAGAGAGAAATTGGGGGAGAAGCAGACGAATAAAAGAGAGAGAATTTGATGAACTTCCAACTTCTTTCTTTCATTGTGGTTGATGCCCTAAATACATCAAGGTAGGTCTCATACAAAAATAACTAAATTCATATTTAATTAATTAAAAGCAACTAATAAGTAGACGAGTGACACGTGTCCATGGAGGCCACATCCAGATGGTCGACACGTGTCTTTCACTAGATATGCTTCAAACTTCATTTCCCATCTCCCATTTTGCAGATCCTTTTTCTCTTCTTCTTTCTTTGTCAATTTCCAATTGAGAGCCCAAATTTCTCCATTCATCTCTTCACTTTTCTCGATAGCCATGACAATACTCCCCCTCTCCCCCAATTGAGATCCTTGTCCCCAAGGATCAAGCTTCGAAAACTTCATTTGCAGAAAAATGTTATATGCCCAAGTAGTAGCCATGGAAATAGACCCATCCCAAGCAACCAAAAATTGACGAATTTGTTCTCTTTTTTGCACCACTTCCCTTTTGGTTAGCACCAATAATGTGTTGGTTCAAAAATTTTCATCTTGATCAACCACTTGTAGTAATGGCAACAGAGTAACAGCATCCGAAATAATCTTCTTAAGTAGAGAGTCAGGAAATACGAGGTGGATCTTGAACCATGTACATAGCTGGAAACAGTAAGTAGCACTCTCTACTTCATTCATTACCGTGTATGGTTCATTGTAACTATGCCTAAAAAAATTTCAACTGCAGGCCATGAATTAGAACTCACCCAATAAATTAGAATATGATAAATGAGTTCACCCATTTGCTCATCTACTAGTTTTCTCAACACCACCAGTGGGAGATTTTTTGTCAATTCAACTGTTGGGATAATGGTATTCTTGAGCAAGGCGAAAGGGATGAATAGGTGGATTATCAAGCTCTCTAGTAACTCGAATCTGTATGCAAATTTTTTGCTCACTGTAAATTTTTTTCCTTCGTTGTTTTGATTTGCACAGTTTTTCATTTCAATTTGAGCATGATGTGAGTTTCTCTCGTGACTGTGCATTTAGTTTTGCCTTTGTAAAATAAGACCTTGGGCTTCAGTTTGATTAGTAGGTAGATATACATATAGAGAACATGTAAGTGGAGAGTAGTCATGTGCTTCATTTTTTTGTTGGCTGCAGTTTTCATCTTCTTGAACCCAAGAGGTAACATCTTTATCTTGATTCTTCCAATCGGCAGACTTCTCATCTTTGACATATGGACCGTGTATCCCTAAGCAACTACCGCATGAGTTAGGATGCGTCTTCTGTAGTAGTAGCAGTCTCAATAAACATCACATCATAATTTTTAAGATAAACATATAACCATGGTGTTGAGTTTCGCTTCCTAGAAGCAACCCCTTAATCTCATCAAGTATAAACTGAAATTCATGCAGTGTTTTTTCCAGCCGATGATTGCTCTCAGGTGGTTTCTCCTTCACTTTAACCCCATATATTCCCACCACTGGAGAAGGGAAATTCCTAAGCAAGAGTTGATAATAAGCATGGCGAAAGATGACTTCACATTGTCTGTTATTTATGACAACTTGTTTCTTCTTCCCATATCCAATTGGAGTGTTTGTGGGTAGTACCTTGTTTATCTCAATTGGGTTGTCAAATTTCATCCAATCACCATCCCAACTCCACGTGCACCTCTCAACAAATAACGTCCCAAGTAAACATGGTATTTTATGATTTTGCATTACTCTTTTGAAGCCAACAGGTTGATGTTTTCCCAGCCCACCAATTGGTCCCTTAGTAGAAGTGCCTTCATTATCTAGAATAACACCAAGAATTTTATATCTTTCATTCATATCAAACTCATCTTCCCTCCTTGCAGCCATCACAGTTGATGAAAGAAGCTTGAATGAGGTGTTGTTGCTGGTAGTTTGAGAAGAAATTTCTCGAAATACAGAGGTAGCAGATTCAGGCCTTTTCAAGATGACAGAAGAAGAGACAGAAAACTCATTGCTTTGTTTCATCTTCCTTTCTAGAATTTTCAAGACCTGCGACTGATTCCTTCCCATTTCAATAGTTTGGGCAAGTGTTGTAGGATGGAACATCCTAATAAAAGATTGCAGCTCATCCCCCAACCCATTAACAAAGATAGCTATGAAATATTCCTCTGAATACTTGTTCATCAGCATTATACGAGCCTTAAGTTCCTCAAATTTCTCTACATAATCCGAATAATTCTCCATCAATCTCAACTTGTTAAATTCCTTAATAAGCTTGGCTTCTTTCAATACCTCAAATCGTGCAGATATTAGACCCACAAATTGTTCCCAATTCATATCAATATTATTCACATGCAGATTTTGGAACCATTGTGCCGCATTTTCTTCAAGGTGTATAGAGCTTATTGCCACCATTTGATGTTCAGGTATGTTAGAAATCGCTGTCTGACACTTTAATATCCATAACCTTGGTTGTGTTCCATCGAATCTAGGAAAGTCCAACTTGGTAAAGGACTAACAATTCTTGTTCCATAATGTTCACCTTGCACCCTATTCCTAAGGGTCTATTGTGTTATGCTAGGACTTTCTATCACAAAACCCCTTTGATTTGGCTCCCCCATAATCATATCTTCCTCGGGACTTTCCTTACTAGGATTAAGTAGCTGAAGTTGCACAGATGCTAGGATTTTAGATAAATGATTGAAATTACTACTTATCCCATTCAATTGCTCTTGTAACTCAGTAGCTATTCCATTGATATGTTCCCAAAATTTGAGTTCTTTAGCTTTCCTTTTGTTTGCTTCAATTTGCAAAATATGATAGAAGCATCTTTGGGCATTTTGTAGATCCAAGAATTGTCCGTTGTCAGCCATCATCCGAGAATCGGTGGCTCTGGTACCAATTGTTATTAACCCACCAAGTTTACCTATTTTTGTATTGAAATTGTAAGAAAGGAAAGAAGAATTTGGAGAGAGAAATTGGAGGAAAAGCAGACGAATAAAATAGAAAGAATTTGATGAACTTTCAACTTCTTTCTTTCATTGTAGTTGATGCCATAAATACATCAAGGTAGGTCTCATACAAAAATAACTAAATTCATATTTAATTAATTAAAAGCAACTAATAAGTAGATGAGTGACACGTGTCCATGGAGGCCACATCCAGATGGTCGACACATGTCTTTCACTAGATGTGCTTCAAACTTCATTTCCTATCTCTCATTTTGTAGATTCTTTTTTTCTTCTTCTTTCTTTGTCAATTTCCAATTGAGAGCCCAAATTTCTCCATTCATCTCTTCACTTTTCTCGATGGCCATGACAATAATTCCCCGCCCCATTTACATCCCTAGCCCAATATCCCTTTAGAAAAACTTATTTCATTTTAAAGACGACTAATTGCATTGTCAATAGAAAATATGCATGGAATTAATTTAAACAAACATCATTTCTAGTTGGCGTAGAAATATAAAAATTCAAATGACGTTAGTTTAATTCGAAAATACTGTTTAATATACTTAAAAGATGTGGGTTGAGTGTGGTTCACGTTTTCAATTATTGTTATTGAACATCTCCAGTCCTTTAACTTTCCAAATAAATTACTGTACTTTATTACCCGATGATCGATGAAATTTTAAATATGATTGAGAAACTCATATAATGAGCTTCTAACACTTAGACAATTTTGAATTTAAAAAATCTCTATGTGGTTTCGAGGAAGAACTAATACACATTAAAAATATGGTGATAAAATCGATCAATATTAAAGGTTGTGATTTTTTTTGACTTGGGGGAATTGGGGAGGGGGAGCAGTGGGTTTGAATTCGAAACCTCACTGTTCATATATAGGAGGTCGCACCGCTTGGTGTTCCCTTGGGGACTATCAAAGGTTGTGATAAAATTAAAAAAAGTGTGAAAAGTGAAGATATAAAGTGATATTAATCCAAATTTATTAGGAATTTGTAATGAAAAGAATGCCAAAATTATATAAATAGCTATAGGTTGGTCTATAGAAAAGCCCATCTATTTAAGCCCAAAAGTGTTCGCTAATTGAGCCGTTTTTGTGGCCCAAACTAGAGAGCATCTTAAGGAATTTAAAAAGCATATTCTACCGTTCGTTTCATTCTGCAACATCTGTAGAATATTCTTAGCCCATATCAATTTTTTAAATTTATTTGTTATGAAAATATTTTTTTTTGGTAACTGGTAACGATTGGCTACTGACCGATTTGAATTTTTCGGGCAAAATTAATTACTACTACTATTTTTTTCCTTATTCTTTTTTTACCCTCGAAATGTCGATAAAGACAAAATATTACTCCCTCCGTCCTGAAATAAGTTCCTCTTTTTCCTTTTTGGGACGTCCCCCAAATAACTTTCTCTTTCTTTCTTTTCATTTTTGGACAACTACTTCACCACTAATAATATTTTATTTATTCTTATTTTTCACTTTTCACCACTCTCAATACTAATTATAACACTTTTTCACCTTTTCATTATTCCCAATACTAATTATAACATATTTTTCTCCACTATCAATACATTTTACAACTTTTTCTTAAAACCCGTGCCGTCCCCAAAGAGAAACTTATTTTGGGGACGGAGGGAGTAATATTTAATTAAGGTATAGATACATACTAATACTCTTTCTGTCTCGCGAAACTTGAGCAGTATTCATTTTCAAATTATCCTGTGAAATTTGAATATTTTCCTTATATAGCATTTTTTTTTTCTTTTATTCATCTTTTCATTTTTTCACATACCACACTTAATACACAAAATACTAACTCCTTAACACACGTGTCGAAAACAAATTGCTCGCGGGACGGAGGGAGTACCAAATAGCTATAATTTGATTAGACTTAAATATTTACGTTGTACAACTATTTCTTGATAATTTTGTGGGTAAGGAGTTATTAATTTTTTTTAGTCGACTTCTTTCACGAGTATCTTCGGAAAATTATTTACTATTTTAATATTTATGTGTTTTAAAAGAACAGTATACTATTTTTGAGAGAAAAAAAACAGCATACCATTATTGTAAATATACATTATAAATTTATATTAATTTCATGCACTATTTATCTTTTGAATTAGAAAAAAGTAATCCAATCCAAATACTCCAATTTATAGGTTAGGTGAAGTTAAGAGAGGACTTTCCCCACTATTTCCTTTCTTTTTGTCCAAGCTCGAAAGAGAAGTCAGATTAACGGCCCAAAATGTTCCGAAATTTCAAATACTAGATATGGACGGTCCAGATAATTTGGAGCAATAAATGAGGGTCAAAATAAACAACATATATCGATATTTGATATGCATTAAGCCAACGAAGCAAATTACAGTACCACCGTTTCCCCTCTCTAGAAATTCCTCTCTTTCTCTCTCCAAAACCTTCCGACAAGCAAAGGAGAAAAGAATGGTTTTTGTCAAGGGTCCCGGCCTTTACACTGACATTGGCAAGAAAGCCAGAGGCGAGTAATGTTTTTTTAGGGCTTTTGTGTTTGTATTTTTGGCACTGCTAATTTCTGCGTTTCTTGTGAATATTCTGAGCATATCTTTTTTTTTTAATCTTAGCGTGTTTCAAAGGTTTTTTTTTTTGGGGGTGTTTTTTAGATCTTCTTTACAAGGATTATCAGGGCGACCAGAAGTTTACACTCACTACTCACACTGCTAATGGCGTGGTTAGTGTTTCTACTTGTTTTTCTGTATTGAATCACTCATGCTTTATTATGCGTTGTTGCAAGAGAATCAAAGGTTGCTAATGAGGGAAGATTGAGCTGTTTAAATTTGTGCATTTCTTATGCCTGCGTCTTTGAAATTAGAAGAAAAGAAAACTTTTAATTTGCTTAGTAGCTTCCGTTTTTGTAGAGTATTCAGTTGAGTGGTTGAATAATGTGCAGTCTCGTGTCTCTTTTTTCTATTACTTAGGGTTTCTCGCACGCTTTCTTCTAAATTGGAATGGATTATTATGCAATTATATATGCAGTACCTCTGCATTAATGTGTGCAGTGATTGATCTGTCTTTGGGGTTTAGATGGTGCCTGGGTCGGTTTTTCGATTCAGTAACGTGTAGGATAACATGGAAATTTGTGCTTTGGTTAAAGTAATAATTCACATTCTGCATATTGATGCTACAGTAGCACCTTAGTTGTAGTTTGTTTCATGTACATTCTCATTTTGATGGTTATGATCACATAAGCTGGTCATTTGCATATTTGATTTGTTTAGCTGTGTTGTTAATGTGGTTATTGCTCTACAGGCCATTACTTCATCTGCGACAAAAAAAGGCGACCTGTTTTTAGCTGATGTTAACACCCAGCTGAAGAACAAGAACATCACAACTGACGTGAAAGTGGATACCCACTCCAATGTTAGTAATTTACTCAACCTTCAAATACTTGTAACTTCTTATGTAATATACAATCTTAGCATGCTTGTATTCAATAATGGAAAAAATGTGAAATGAGTTGTCTGAGTATGGCTGCAAAATGACCACGGTTAACTAAGAGCAAAGATTTCCCTCACTTTACTTCCATTAATTTTCAAACTTGATGCAATCCAAATTTGGTGTATTTTAGAGTTCGCAAAAGAAGAATTTTGCGATAGCTTCCCAATACAG
The DNA here is from genome assembly GCF_028751815.1 of Salvia miltiorrhiza. NCBI lineage: Eukaryota > Viridiplantae > Streptophyta > Magnoliopsida > Lamiales > Lamiaceae > Salvia > Salvia miltiorrhiza. The sequence goes on along the minus strand of NC_080393.1, from coordinate 26,630,544 downwards.
AATTTTTACTCTTATTAAAACTTCAGTTACATTCAACAAAGAGTTTGACTTCTTCTAGTCCAGAGAGTTACATTTAATTCTTTTTTATATCCCTTTGCCCTTTATCGTTTTTACTGATGTTTCTTGAATTTGCCTCTGAATGAAAAATGCATTAGTTCCTGATCTGCAAGACGTCTGCCCTTGAAGTTAGTTTGATGTTCCCTCCTCCCGATTTGGATTCTCTCGGACAAACTGACAGTAGCAGTGGCTTTCTGAATCATATTGACTATCATGTATCTGTCTAGATAGTTCTCTGATTTTACTGTATCCTTTGCTCTATTTGCTTTAAGTATCCTGTAGAGATGGATTCCTTGATGTCCTTTGCCGTTGAGCTTATCCTGATCCCTGATGTGTTCATATCTATGATAAAATCAGCCTTTTACTTTAAAGTGAACTATCTTTTAATATAACATTAACTGCTTATTTAGGTTTACACAACCATCACTGTTGATGAGCCTGCTCCTGGAGTGAAGGCCATCTTTAGCTTTGTTGCTCCTGACCAAAAGTCTGGCAAGGTAATTATATTTCTGTTCTTACATTACATAATCAATCACAGTGTATTCATATCTAACTTTTGATTGTCGAGTCCAATTGCTGTGTGAATTTTGGACTAACGGATTAAATCTTATCTCATTGATGATTGGGTTAAAACTTAACAGGTGGAACTTCAATATTTGCATGAGTATGCTGGCATTAGCACTAGCCTTGGGCTGACTGCTAAACCCATTGTCAACTTCTCTGGTGTTGCTGGGAATAACAACGCTACTTTTGGGACTGATGTCTCATTCGACACAGCCTCAGGGAACTTTGTGAAATACAATGCTGGCATCAGTTATACCACGACTGACCTAGTCGCATCCTTGATGCTGTGAGTATACTTTAAGTTTAAAGAAAAGTAAAACAAAAGAATGTAATTTGTCCAAGTCGGGATGAAATCTCTGTCGTCTTTGTCTGCTGATGCCTCTAATATATTTATATTATCATATTTTAGTGCTACTCTTAGATATTCTAGGGATTACTGATATCATGTTTGCTGGAAAGTATTGCAAAATCTGGTTTAATTGTGGTTGATATATCTTTTACTCTTGGTTTACTGGGCTCTGCATCTTTCCACAGGAACGATAAAGGTGAAACGATCACAGCTTCCTACTTCCACACAGTGAGCCCATTGACCAACACAGCCGTTGGAGCTGAGTTGACTCACAGCTTCACGACCAATGAGAACACACTCACTATCGGGACACAGCATGCGCTGGATCCTCTGACCTCTGTGAAAGCTCGAGTGAACAACTATGGCAAAGCAAGTGCTCTCATGCAGCATGAATGGCGCCCCAAATCTCTCATCACCATTTCGGGTGAAGTGGACACAAGGGCTATAGAGAAAAGCGCGAAGATTGGACTGGCCGTAGCTCTAAAACCATGATCCTTGAAGTTTTGAATTAGAAGGGTGCCAATGCAAATTTTTCAAGAAACCAAGCAAGCAATAAGGTAGACAGGATTCGGGCAATGCCCCATTTTCTCTATCAAGTTTTGAGCTTGTAAAGTGGCTGAATTTTCTGTATGGATATGGTTTTGGGTTGTAAAAATAATTCTTACTGGAGTGACAACAGTTTGGCGTGACAATTGGAGTCCAGTCTTATATGCAGGATTAGGTGAAGGGAGATTCTCTTGTATCATCCATTTTGTTGGATGTCCTAATTCAAGGATAAAGATGCTGATGTGTAGATTATGCCTTAATATAAGGTTGAGATAAAGATTCGTGTCGTGTTGAATAATTACTCTAACCAAGATAATTTTGCCAGCATGCTATCGACTCTTGCGTGTTCAAAATGCGAGTCTGACAAATAAATTAATTTTAGTCACATATATAAATACAATGTTAGTGACTTCTCACATATATTTCTATGTTATCCATTCTTGCTAAAATGATTATAAATGCAGATACAACAGAATGGATGTTTATTCAGGTCATCTAATTAATTCTCAGCCTCTTGCCCCTGGCCCACAACTAAAAAGACAAGAAAGGGAAACAGGAGAACACTGAAACGCCTGCCTCAAAAAAAAAAAAAAAAAGATGAAACGCAAATTGAATTGTAGTACTATCATATGCTCCATTCGACACCGAAATAAATTTCTATTTTTCTTTTTTAGGATGTTCTCTTAAATAATTTTTTATTCATTTTGAACACTATCACATTATTAATAGGATTAAATACATGTAATATCATCAATTTTGATCGAAGTCCAAATTTAGCACGAACTTAAAATGTTCCAATTTATATGAGTAACTTTACTCCTTATTCAATTTTAGCACCGATTTTTATTTTCCCCAAATCCGATCCTATGTGTCATTGACGTGCCTTGCCGAATTTTGCTTTAATATTTTCCGGCAGACGAGCAAAAGGGTTAAAATGCATGTAATATCACCAACTTTGATCAAAATTCAAATTTTGGCACGAACTTTACTCCGTGTTGAATTTAACCCCTAGAAAGACATTGCATTTTGTTACAAGCTTTCTCTCTCACACATTTGATTCTTTCTCCCGATTTCCATCGAAAATTCGAAAGTTGTGGTGGCGACAACTTTGATGGAGGAGCTAGGGCTCGGTTTTAGGAGAAGGACACACTTGAATTTCCAACAAGGAAAGGAAACAGAGGGACGGCAGATTTGGGCAAGATTCAGCCTCGCTGGATTTCAAAGCCGCTGTGGTGGCGGCGAATTTAGACAGAAATGGGCGGACCTTTTTCGAAAGACACATGAAGAGAGATGGGTTGATTTCGGGGGTTTTGATGTTTGGAGGATGAAGATTTTCCACGATCTTTGAAGGGAGCTTGGAGATTTTATATTGGTGGGTAGGAGGCATGTTATCTTATGAGCAACAATCTTCATCGGGCTCGTAGCAGCGGCATGGCGGCCGGAGATGAAGGGAAGTCAGTGACCACCGGAGAACAAATCAGTGTAAAAATTGAATTTTTAAATTTGGAAAAAATAAAAAACGGTGCTAAAATTGAACACGGAGTAAAGTTACCCATGTAAATTAGAACTTTTTAAGTTCGTGCTAAATTTGATTTTTGATCAAAGTTGGTGATATTACATACATTTAACCCTTATTAGTAATGCCCCATTTATTCTTACTTTTCATATTTTCACCACTCTCAATACTAATTACTCCCACCGTCCCAGCTCAATAAGCTCAATTCTTTTCGGCACAAAGATTAAGAAACTCAATTTTGAAAGATAAATGGTGTGGTCCACACAATTTTAACCTTTTAAGTACATTCCTAATTTTTGTTAGGGCAAATGGTTTTTAATACCCACTTCCATAATATATCTATCAAATCTACCCACCCTTATAAAACATCTATGAAAAATACCCACTTCATAGTGAAGTACCATTCCTACCCTTATACTATATCTCTCTTAATCCTTCATCTTATACATTAATCTGCGCTTTCAAAATTGGTATCAGAGCGGGTTTTTATTGAGGAATTATATTATATTTAATTTATTTTATGATTAACCTATGTGGGAGGAGACTCCATTTGAATTGGTATGGATCCGGACGAGTGTCCGAGATGTCTTTTATACAGGATTGCTCTCCAAAATTTGGAGAGAGAAAACAGTCACCTAATGGGTGAATTACGAGTGTATTGGCGATTCCTAGCGAATCACATTACAGAGGACGAAGAGACTGTTCGTGAAATTATTACGAACATACATGGATGTCTTAATGCCCTACTGGAGATTGCCGAGTCCAAATCGGCAAATGAACGAGCCAGAGCTAACCTTCATCAATTACACATTTGATGGAACAGAAGGACAAGGCAGAAGTAGCTTATCCAAGCTACCAAAAGATCGAGCCAAACTCTTCCGACAACGTCAACTTGCGGGAGATTCAAAGAACGGTGGAATACTATGGTATCAACCTGTATGATCTACCGGTAGAAATGAGCAAAATATCACTCCGACAAGAGGAAACTCTAAACCTCTTATGTGATATTCTGAAAAGGGTGGAGAACATCGAACGGCGGAAACCATGTTCCGGAAAAATTCGGAATGCTTGGTCCAAAGACCCGATGTATCCACTACCACTTAATGCAGCGCTCAAGGAGTTGCAGCCGGAGGACATAATCCGAATCGTGAAAGGGAAAAATCATGAATAACCTTGATCGAATCGGATTAGAAGATCTACAAGATTTAGCAGAGACATTTGCTAACTTAAAAATGGTTGATCTAAAGATGAACCAAGGAGGAGAGGTGCCCAAAGAGGAGCATTCACAAGCAGAATCGTCTAAAAGAGATGGGGCTCAAGAAGATTCGAGCCATTATCAACGAACCAGACGACACCGGCCTCAGATGCGGGATACTCCTGTAGGAAAGGCCACACTTGAACCAATGCATCCATACGGATTGATTCTCAACCTCGATGAAGCCAGTTTCAAAGATTGGGAAGGTCTCATTGATGAATGGGCTTCAGCAATGAAGATTGTGATTGCCACGATAGAATATGACAAAGATGAATTTGTTAAAATCTTCGAGGCAAGTTTTGCCGGCATGGCAAAGCAATTCTGGGATAAAGCGTCAACAAAGGAGAAGAATGAGTTGTTCACCAAAACATCAGCTCTTGAAATCCTTGAATTGGCCACCCATCATATTAAAATCCATTTCCTTGGAATGGGTTTTTTCGAAGGATCAGCAGAAGATAAGCTCAAAAAGTATCGACAGACACTTTACAATCTAAGATTGGTGGTGCTAGAGCCAAAATCTCTCGATGAATTTCTGCGCATGTACGCCCTATATGTCCATATGGGGGTAGTTGATGATCAGACCGCCAAGGATCTCTTTTTCACAAAGTTTCCGAGTCCATGGAGGGAGATGCTCATCAACGAGTACGTGTCACCAGGAGATTATCCACTTGATAGTGCATCAAGAAGGATGTCATATGTCCACAGGAAGCTGTCCGAATGGTGCCAGAAGACAGCGGACCAGAGAAATCTCAAGAAATTGAGAAGACTCAACAGAAGATCTCCATTGATGTGCGACAACATTGATCTTCCAACAGAGATTGGAGCCGAGTTGCTGTATCAAAGGAAGAGCAGAAAGAAACATAGGTACCAACCCTATGAAAAAAGATCAAGGAGGAGTTCTTGGAGACCCAGGACTATGTGGTCCAAGCAAAAAGCCCGATCCTACAAATCAGGCCAACGGAGCGGACCATCAAGGAGCCGGTTTTCATCTCAAAAGCAAATCCCAAGCCAAAATAAATGAAAGTTTCAAAGATTGCAACTGCTGGACGTGCGGTGCAAAGGGGCATATTTCTACCAACTGCCCCGACAACGAGAAAATAGGGATGAGGAGATTCGAATCCACACCTGATATCGAAGATGCCATCTATAACCAAGAACTGATGCCAGTATATCGGTTCGAAGATATATCCTCTGATGAGAGTATATACGAGCAAGAAGAAGTCTTTAGTTCTGAAGATTCAGATACAACTTATGGATCATCCGGAGACGAGTCAGACTAAAGAAGAGAACGAGGTTTTTCACTCTCAAAAGGAGGATCAGAAATGATTTACCAGCCATTTTCTGATTCCACAAGAAGAGGTGGTGAAGAAACTCGTGAAAAAACTTAAGGAGAAAACCACAGAGGTACAAACATACCAAGGGTTTTCAAGCGGAAGAATGAATCAAGTTCTACACAGCTTGAGTCCATTCAAAAGGAAACATCATGTCTTCTTCGGCGTAACCAGTCGAGAGTTGGCGCTTCCAATTGAAATAACAGGCAACCAGGTGGAGATCCAATTAGTTCCAGCCGCAGATGTACGGAGGGATCTCTCAAAAATGAAGCCAGAAATCGCCAGCACGATGAAATGGATTCATATTGGAGCAATTCAGTTGGTAATTAAATCTACCCTCTCACCCGGGATAGATACACCAATTGATGTTGCAATTTGCGACAAGAGGATTAGAGATCCAAAAGATGCAGTTCTGGGAGCCTTCTCAGGCAATCTCTATGCCAAGAAGATTATAACCGAATTATATCCACAAATCGCTTATAATCTCCAGGATTCATCCTTCAGCCGAGCCCTGACACTCTATCAGGACTACAAGAGGAAGGAGCTAATGACGGGAGGAAATAGGCCATACTCGATTACATATCAAGTATCGTATGCCCTATCAAATTCCCACCACACGAATTTATTTCTGGGGAAAGAATTTATTGAAATCCCAGAAATATTCAAAGAAGTAGCCAAAGCAGTAAATCCGAACCGAGTGGAGATTCCCCAGATTAGGGAAATCGATATCGAAGTAGGAGATAAGCAAGTGCTAGAACACAATCAAAGTCTCAGATTGGGAGCACCAAGGCTATCATTCCAAGGAGATAGGCTGACTTCAAGGCCTTTGGAAATGAGTTTTTCTCATTCTTATGAGAGAAGGGTAATCCATGAAACACCAGTTCCGGGCATAAGAGTGAATCTCAAATGCCCTGAAGGATGGAGACGTGTTTCCACAAGATTTAATACAACTGAAAGGAAAAATTAGTTTCCTTGCAACACATTGTATTATTTGACAAATCCAGAAAGTAACCGATATATCGGAGCACTGGAAGTCGGAGGCTTTGAAATCCAAGTCGAAGGCGAAGCCGGACAAGAAGTTGATGTCCTAATCTTAGGACGCAATTTCCTTGACAACTATCAGCCATGGTCATGGAAAGTAAGTGGAATGGAGATCACAATCGGAGGAAAGAGGTTGCTGATCCAATGACAAGTCCATTCTCGATTTACATCTCTGTGGGGATGTTATACGAGGAATTCAAAGCAGAATATTTTGCTGCTTATGTTGATTCAGGAGCAGGAATCTGTACGGCAAAAAGAGGAGTCTTTCCAATAGAAATTGAAGAAGAACTGCCTCGAATTGCGGGAAGGGATTTCTCCAAGAAGATTTTGCTCTTATCAAAAGGAGTAAAACAGACAGAAATATTGATCGGCGGAGCAGACCAAATACCTTGGTACAAGGTCAAGACTCCACCAATCTATTTCCATGATACTGGCGCGGATATATTATTTGGAAATAATTTTCTGCAAACTTTCAAGAGGTATACCCAGGACAATGAAGCCAGGAGGCTGGTGTTCACAACCAATTGTGACCACAAGATCATTGTACAAAGGCTCGAAGGAGCTTTTAATCGCTCACTGCCAATCAAATTCCGCAGCAAGCGTGGTGATGATGGCAGACTCTGAAGACCACAAATGAAGGATCAACGGAGATTCAGAGATATTTTGCTCAAATGCAGAATTGAGGGATTCCCAGATCTCTCCGAAGAGGAAACACAAATCCTCAAAGTCTCCTTGATATCACATAAAGATATTAAGGAAGAAGAACAGGTGTCCATAGCCGACGTCAAAAGGAGAATCCAGAAGTGTTATCACGAGGATCCTTTGGCATGGTGGGACAAGAACCAGCTCAAAGCTACCCTGAAAGTTAAAACAGGAAAGGAGCATGAGTTCGTAAGATTCAGACCTATCCTGATGAACACTCAAGATCAGCAGGATATGAGGAGTATAATCAAGGAACACCTTGATTTAAAATTGATCGAAACAGGAAAATCGCCTTACAACAGTCATGGATTTCTGGTGAGGAATCATGGGGAGATCAAGCGAGAAAAACCAAGATTGGTCATTAATTACAAAGGGATTAATGACATTCTTGAGTTTGATGGATATTTTATCCCGAGCAGAGAACACCTTATCAACTGCATTAGAAGTGCAAAGGTATTCTCAAAGTTTGACTGCAAATCAGGGTTTTACCAGATTCGCATGGAGGAAGGGAGTAAGAAGTTCACAGCCTTCTCAACTCCACAAGGACACTATGTTTGGAATGTCATGCCAATGGGGCTAGCCAACGCGCCTCAGATTTTCCAAAGGAAGATGGATAATCTTTTCAAAGATTATTCTTCATTCATGTTTGTTTATATTGATGATATTCTGATTGCATCAAAAAACATTCATGAGCATGTCAGGCATCTGGAGATCTTTGCGGATGTTTGTCAACAAGAAGGACTAGTGCTGTCTGAAAAGAAGGCAGTCGTGGCCACCTAGAAAATGGAGTTTCTGGAAATTGAGATCGATGAATCTGGAATAATTCTACAAGATCATATTGTGGAAAAAGTCCAGAAATTTCCAGAAGATCTTAAGGAAAAAAAGCAGCTCCAAAGTTTTCTCGGAGTTGTTAACTTTGCAAGGATGTTCATCAAGAACCTTGCAGAGCATAAGAAAATCTTCAGTCCACTACTGAAGAAAGATGTTCCGTTTATTTGGAAGGAGGAGCATCGCGAAGGCATGAAAAAGCTTAAAGAGATTTGCAAAAATCTCCCAAAACTTTCCATACCCCAAGATGAGGACGAACTCGTCCTATACACAGATGCGAGTGACTTCTGGTGGGCAGTCGTGCTCACTAAGATCACCCCATATGGAGAAGAACCATGCAGATACTGTAGCGGTCTCTTTTCCGACAGTGAAGCTGTGCGATGGCACATCAACGAGAAAGAATTCTATGTAGTCAGAAAGACGTTCAAAAAATGGCCGCTATTCTTACTGGCAAAGAAATTTACTCTGAAAGTCAATAACACTAATGTTAAGGCTTTCCTAACCAAGAAAATAGAATCTAAACCTGAAAAGACTAGGTTACTTAGATGGCAAGCTGAATGCCAATATTATAATTTTGATATTGTCATTCTGAAATCTGATAAAAATATTCTTGCAGATTTCTTAACAAGGGATGGAGCCAACTGAGGTTGACGTCATCATCATACACCAGAGGCAGCTCCAAGATAATATGGAGATGCTACAACAAGAATGGCAAGAGTGTGTACTCCATGCCAAACAAGCTGGAAGGATACAAACGGATGATGAAACCAAAGTATCCAACCGTATACGAGCATGTATTAAGGAGATGATAAATCTTCATGATACAATCCACGAGCTGCTCCTGCGCGGGATCAGGGCTCCCCTGATCGAAGCAGGCATTACCGTACCGGCCAAATTACCGGTAGCAGGGGATTCGAGTACCCCTAGCACAAGTTCTGAGGCTAAGGTGTCAAAACTGGATCCTCAAGGAAAAGATGTTGTTAAGGCTTCACTGCCCGAACCAACATGTCAACCCTCTACCTCTGGGGTAAAAGAGGGAGATATCAATCTTAGGCCGCTGACAGGCAAATCTAAGATTGATATTAACACTATTGAAATATCTCATGTTTGGCAGTTGTACCAGTCTAGATGGGAGAAGATCAATACCAAAAAAGGTATCAATCCGGGATATAGCCGGGTTGATGTTGGAGGAAAATATCCTCGTATATGGATGACCACCGGAGCCAATCCTCAGAAAGTCAAGGAGTGGTATGAATTTGGGGCTCTTGCCTCAGTTTATACTATTTCACCGGCATTCAGCGAAATCAAGGGTCTACCAAGGTGGATCCAAGAGACGGTCTATGATACCTGGTCAAACAATTCGTCCCTTAACAGGGGAGATGTTCTGGAATTGTATTTTCTCAGTGCAGCACCAGAACCTGCAGGAAAAGAAAATCACGAAGCTTTTCATTTCATTAAGCTTCGGAGACCTGATATGGAGGCCTTAAACCGAATTAGGGCACCAGATCATCAAGTCTCCATTGTCGCTACTTTCACGGAGGATCAAATCTCCACAAGGCGTGCATGGGGGTTATGGGTCTGTCTCATGGAGATGGACAAAGTAAAGTATAGATTCAAGTTCTCTCATAATTCAGGACTTGGATCGTTCTTGTTAAATACCATGACGGGAACAACCACGAGCTTCGCTGAGAAGGACTTTGAAGAAAAAAGGCAGACTCTCTGGCGCAACAAGATAGCGGGAAGCAAAAAGATCCGTCACAAGTTCTGCAACATGGCTCATCTAGGCCATTGGGTGGATCACATCTGCGTAGAATGCCCTACGCAGAAGGAACCGGAGTTCGGAAAAGGTTTCCTACCGAAGCCTAACAAAAAGAAGTTCCGGTCCGATGAGTATGAGGAGCACAAGACTCCACGTGGACGAGCACCTCGGGCACCAAAAAAGTAAGAGGCCCGACAAAGAAAAGAGAGTCATGTGACTCAGGACAAGAGGACCACCCACTAAAAAAGAAACGACAAAAGTGGGTGGAAAATAATGCAGATCAACTACCCACTATTAAAGATGGGTAATTCTACAGAAATTCCACTCATCAAAAGAAGACAAAGGATGGTGGAAAAGTTGCAGGCCCCTCCACAGCATTATCAACTGAATAATGGAATGAGGGACCTCAAATGCATGTGAAGGCACAGCTGGTGTTGGCCATTATTGCCGACAAAAGAAGGTGGCTATCACTATCAGAAAGACTGGCCACGAGGAAAGGAATCCAAGGCCAACCACCAAGCAATTATAGAGGACATCAAAGCTCTATAAAAGGTCAAGCTCTGGAGAGGAAGAGAGCATCGAGAATTTCACAACTCATTCACACACCACACTCTCTCTCTAGAATTTATCTTTGTAATTTTAAATTTTCTGTTTTTCAAAGTTTTTCAATTCTAGTTTTAGTTCTTTTAAATTTTATGTATACAAGTATTAGCTACTAATGAGTAGCTAAACAAGTTTGTCTCCTCCCTAGGGGATGTTTTATGAAATAAATTAAGTATTTTATAATTCCTCTATAAACACTTTGTTTCAGCTCAACTTTCCGGTTTAGTAGAAAATTTTCTTTCATTTATCAACAAAGTATTATACGTCGGCACTTAGTGAAGGAGGAAGGTTGCAACCATCCCTTGCGAGCGCGTGGTTGGACGAAGCCTTGGGGGCAGACGGTCTGTAAAACGCAACAAGCACTGACTCCTGAAGAAGACCAGTCGACTAAAGGTATAATGTTGATTTATGTTAAGATTAATTTTGAAGTGTTACGAAAGCATGTTGGGCCTGATAAGTCTTCACCGACTATTTCCGATTTGAACCTGGAATTGTATTATGATGATTTATTTAGAGGATTTGTTAAAGGGCAGTTTGGTCATTAATTGTGAAATGGGTAGTTTTATAAGATGTGTTATGAAAGTGGGTATTTTTGATAGATAAGTTATAGAGATGGGTATTTTAAATTTTGACCCGTTTTGTTAATTACCTTTGCTTCTCTTATCTCATTTTTACTGTGCATTAATAAAAATAAAGGATTTGGGTGGTTGACTCCAAAAAAAAGACTCATCGGCACTTGAGTCTCCTTCACTTTGGCAGTTAAAGAGAGACGCGACGACAGCCAACTCATCCATGGCTTCTCCCTCTGAAAGCAGCGGTTGGTGACAAATCTGGTGGCGGTCGCGGCGTTGAAGCCGTAGCGCCGAATCACCTTCAGCATCCAGCTAAACGCCTCGCTCCTCGCCGATTTCAGAGGGGATTCATTTTTTTCCTTGAATAAAAGGTTTTTAAGCTCTTCTTCCTCCCATAAAAAGTCGGATTCAAGCAAAATAGCATAAGGGGATTTTTGAATCTCGGTGAGATCCTCGATTATGGACTCGCTGTTGTCGTCGTTGAAGCGCTCCTCCTCGCAGTAAAGGGCACCAAATATTGGATTTTGGTGAACCATCTTCTTCTTCGGAGAAGAAGACGCAGGGGCTCGAAAGGTTGAATCTTGGAGAGAAGGCGGCTAGGGCTTCGCCGTTCAGAGAGAAAAAGGGATGAAAAATGAGATAGATTAGGAAGATCTCGATTGTGGTGCTGTGGAAGTCCACAGTTTTGGAGCTCTTGAGCTTGCGGAAGATACGGGAGTTGGTGGTGAGCTTGACGGCGGAGGAGATGGTCAGACCTTGAGAGAGGCTGTTGTCGCCGAAAATTGAAGAGAGAAGGGGCAGGGGGTGGCGGTGACGACGGCTTGTGGGCGGCGGTGACGGTGGCTGGCAAAGAACGACAGCGGTGCGGCAGGGGACTGTCGCCGGAGTTCTGAGCTTGTGACTGTTGAAGAGGAGAGGGAAAGCTAGAGAGAGAGAGAGTGACGAGGAATGAAGTTAAATGGAGAAATGAAAATTAGGGTTTCAAATAAAATGGTGTATATCTTTTCTTAATTAAAAATTACGAAGTCCCTAATTATATCTAATTTTAGACTGGCTTATTGGAGTGAGACGTCCTACAAAAGAAAACGAGCATATTGGAGTGGAACAGAGGGAGTATAATACTTTTTCACTCCTTCCAATATCAATTATGACAATTTTTTCACCACTTCAAATATACTCAACAATTTTATTATAAAACTCGTGCCCCTCCCTCTAGAAAGTTATTTTAGGGACGCATGGAGTATGTTGCAACTTGCAAATTGTGACGTCTGTTGACAATGATATTTATAATTAGGGATGTAAATCAGGCCGGCCCACTCGATTTCGGGCCAATCCATTCGATTTTCGGGTTAATTTTGTTTGGGTTAATCAATTTTTATTTTATTTTATTTTATTTTTTGGGCTAAAATATTTCGACTCAAATCCTAACCTACTCAGTGTCACGATAGCCCATCGAGCTCCCAAATTTATGATTTTTTTATATATGTATAAATTTTTTATTAATAATTATATTTTTGTAAGAAAAAAAATAGGCCATGTTTTTAAAATCAAGACACTATACTTCGCTTTAGATATAAAAATTAGTGTTATTTCAACGTAAATTTACATAAAAGTTAATATGTAGCTTCGTTACCGATAAGAATTGGATATAAATTTAACATAAATGACTATATTTCTTTGATTTTCATGCCATAAATATTTGTTATTAACTGTTGTAGAAAACCAAAACACATTCCACAAGCATCAAAATTTTATTATCGAACTAAAAAGTAAAGTAATAAAATTTAAAAATTACATAATAGTTAATATGTAGCTTCGTTACTGATAAGAATTGGATATAAATTTAACATAAATGACTACATTTCTTTGATTTTCATGCCATAAATATTTGTTATTGACTATTGTAGAAAGCCAAAACACATTCCACAAACATCAAGATTTTATTATCGAATTAAAAGTAAAGTAATAAAATTTGCAAATTAATTATAAAGAAAAAAGTTTGGTTGATCGGGCCAATCTACTCGGTTTTCGAGCTAATTTTATTGGGCTCAGGCTATTTTCAATTTGGGTCATTCGGGCTAAAAAAATTTCAGCTTGAACCCTCATTTTTTGTCGATCTATTCAAATTGATCTGTCGATTTCAGGCTTTATTGACATTCCTATTGATAATGTAGACATATTAGGTAAATAATTTTTAAAACGAATAATATTTTTGGAGTTAGAATAAGAGAATTTCCTAGAGCATAGCTCATATTTTTATCCTATATTATTGAAGTTATGGGTAGCATCACACAAATTATTTTTTAAAATTCTTTCTAGGATAATTCGCAATTAAAAATATATAGTTTCGGCCATAGGTGATAGGCCAATGAATTGATCGGTTTATAAGAACAATTCATAACCATGAGTAATCAATCATGAATTTCTTCGTTTAAGAGGTAATTCACAATCACTAATAGATTTAATCATGAATTTAGTTTTGTATTTGTCCATTAAGAGCAAAATAATACTTTAAGTTAAAAAATGACTATTCCATTTGTTTCGGATGCATTTCTTCTTAGCACAAGAATTTAAGAGAATAAGATATAATTATAAAAATATATGAACACATATTACTCCCTCCGTCCCATGAAGCGTGACCCATTTCATTTCAGCACGAGAATTAAGAAATTGGTATTTTGTGTGTTAAGTGTGGTAGGTGAAAAAGTGAAAAGGTGAATAAAGAGTAAATTTTTTGCTATTTTTAGAAACAGGTCAAGCTTCGTGGGACAACCCAAAAAGGAAAGTGGGTCACGCTTCGCGGGACGGAGGGAGTATTTATAATGTAAAATAATTATTCAAAAGAATATAAGCTAAAGATAATTAGGAGTACAAAAAGAAAAACAAGTGATACGTACATTTATATCTTTGTAGCTATGTTTAGTGTTTACAATGTAAAAATAGTTATTTTAATTTAAAGTAAATAGACAACAGCAGGGTATGGAATCTGTGAGGTGGAACGAAGTGTGAAAAACGTAAACTAATTCGAGTATTCTACGCAGTTTCTACAATGAACATGACACGAGGATTGACATTCATAACATCATATCAACTTCTGCAGACTCACAAGATAAGCCACAGAAAATTTCAATTTTTTTTAGAGAATCTATGAATACTATGCTCAAATTTCCACCTCCTTCTCTCCGATCTTGCGTTTCTCCATCGCCCTCATCTTCCTCTTCTCTTTCCCTTCCAAATCCCCCAAAATTCCACCCGATCAATATGATTTTCCATGGAAGAAAAAACAACATTAATTTTTCTAGCATCTCCGCATCGAGCAATCATCATGGACCTTCGCAAGATTCTTCCTTTCCGGTATTTCCTCCATCATTCTTATCAACGAATTTCTGTACGCATTTTTTTCGTGCAGATTGTTTTCGGGATATTGTATTTGTGTTAGTGTGTGTGTGTGTGTGTGTGTGTGTGTGTGTGTGTTTCTGGGATCTCGAAACCTCTAGTGTTGAAGGAGTGCTTTAGTTGATTTTTGATGATCTAACTTCGAAAATTATGTAAGAAATTATTTATCCGGATTAGTTATCTGTAATTAGTTATAAATGGTATATACTCGGTGTGAAATTAGAAAAATAGAAAGTTAATGATAGCTTTTACATATTTAAATATATATATATATATATATATATATACGTACTGAGAAAATTATAAAAATTACTTATTATATACTCCCTCCGTCCCAAACGAAATGTCTCATTTCTTTTCGGCACGGAGATTAAGAAATGTGTATAAAGTAGATAAAGTGGGTTGGTGGAAATTATTTAAATATTAAGTATAGAGAGAGAGTGTATTACCAAAAAAGGAAACATGACATTTCGTTTGGGACAACTCAAAAAGGAAAACAAGACATTTCCTTTGGGACGAAGGGAATACTTATTTGGAGCTTGAAATAATAAAGTTATTCTTATCAATTAATAGATTTGAAACTTGATCTGATTATTCTATACTATTTCTAATTGCGAACTTTGTTCGATATACTCAATCAATGTAAATCAAGCATTGGTGGTAGATGCATTAATGTTTGATCATTGTGAGTCATGCATGTCGAGCATGCTAAGAGCATTAATGTTTGACATTGTCGACCTCTGCGAATCAAACATTAGTGGTAAATGCATTAATGTTCGACATGCTCGACTGCTCTGCGTTGAAAAGTTGTGCATTAGTGCAGCAACTTATCCATTAGTGCACTAATGCTCGACATAAAGTAAAAAAAATTATAAATGAATACTCCCTCCGTCCACGGAAAAGAGTCACACTTATCCATTTTTATTTGTACATGAAGAAGAGTTTTATATTACTTTTTAAACTATCACAACCTACATTCTCTCAAATATTTATTAAAACTCGTAGTTTTTTTTTCATATTCAATAATGGTAAATTCTTACTACGTCCACGAAGAAAAGTCTTATATCATGGTGAACACGAGTTTTAATAAAGTTATTAAAGTTATTGTAAATAGAACAAAAGTGCAATTTGTAGGAGTAGTGTTGATTTATATCTTTAAAGAGTTAGATCATGCTGTATCCAGGTACTCTTTTTCATGAAAAAAAAGGGTAAGTGACACTCTTTTTCATGGGCGGAGGAAGTATGCTTCTTGTACATTAGAAGAAGTGGGTAGTATTATTGTGGTCATTTTTCTTTTTTCAGTTCAAGAATAAGAAGCTAATTCCTGAAGGGTTTTAATTTTTGTATGGTCACTTATTGCAGGGAAGGGAATCATTATTGAGGAATACATTGTCAGCTATGGAAACTGTTTATCTAAACAGGAATCCGACTGCTAAAAGAATCTTGGAGCTTGTTCATTCAGCTGAAAATGGTCATATATGTTATGATCATTTTGCTTTTCGGACGTTTGGGGTGAGGTTTTAATATTCAATTTTACTTTTTCATTTTTACCGAAAAGCATGTTTTTTTGGTCGAAAAATATATTTTGTGAGTAATGTTATTCATTGATGATTGCTGATATTTAGGTGAATGATCATGGAATCGGTTCCATAGCTAGATTTTTCATGGATTTTGGTTATGTGCAAAGAGAAGAGTTGAGGTTCCCAGCAAAGAAGTTGAAAGCATATTGGTTTTCGCCTCCCACTGTGGTTGGTGCTGATGCTGGTGCAGGTGTTAATGGGCCGTTACCACGGATATTTATATCAGAACTTCTTGTTGATCAAATGACTGCAGAAACTCAGGTTCAATTTAATATAGCCCAAATTTTTTGTTATGATGAAGTTTATTCTATTGAAATGCTAGTAGCTGAGTGATTACTAATTGTTTGTTGCATAAACTTGGTTATTTAGTGTGAAATTGTTGGTTTACTGGTGTGCAGAAAATAATCAGAAAATACACTGAAATGTCAGGGAATGGATATATGCATTCTGCTTTGGCCAGTGCACTGGGATGTTTGACATGGGAAACCCCCTCCTTCTCGGAATTCCAACAGTTGGCGCGGTATGTGATGATAAGATTCTGCATTTTCAAAGAGATATGAGAGAAAAAGAAACAAGTTATGTCTTTGGGAGATGGAGAAAATACCTTATGTGAGTGAGATGATGGAGCAAGCACTAAGAGAGTTATAAATTTGAATTTTGCAGGGAAAGTGAATATGCTGCATGGACTCTTGTTAATGGATATGCGTTGAATCATGTCACTGTTTCTGCTCACCGCCTCAAATCGCATTTACGAAAGATCAGTAATCTTAATCAGTTCATTGAGGAGAATGGTTTCAGATTGAACTCTGAAGGAGGCATTCTCAAGGGTCAGTATTTGCTATTTATATTTTTCTCAGTAGTTTGGTCAAATTGTTACAGATACATCTCCAATCAATATCTAATGAAAACAGCTGCCATTCCTTGTATTTAATTTCTCAAGAGATGAAGCAAATGATTTAGTAGACTGTTTTTCCATCTCAGTGAGCCCTGATGGTCTGTTGTTACAAAGCTCAACGGTGGCAGATTCATCTTCTTTCCACTTCTCTGAAGGAATCACTGAGTCAATACCACGCTGTTATATTGAATTTGCTGAACGCCTCGTACTTCCTCAGTTCAAAAATCTAGCCGAGGACGAGGTCTACCTCATTAACTCTTCAACTCAACTAGTATATGATTTCAATCTAGACCCTTTGAGGGGCCTTTACTTTGAGCTAGTTTTGCTTGATTCATATCCCGTTAAAATAGTGGGATTGAAATAATCCTAATATCAAGGACAAAAATACTCAATCGTGCAAAGTAAACGCCTCCTAAATGTACGAAATAAAAGTAACTCTCCTAAATATCTTCTCCCAATTACCTCATGGTGAACATGTCTATTCACATAGCTTGTTTTTTGCGTTGCTTATGCAGGTTGAAGAGCTCCATAGACGAGATGGTTTTGAGGTTGGGAATGCAGATAAGATATTTGAGAGCACATCCAAGGATCAGCTCAGCAGGAAGGCTGCGTGAGACGCGGAACACTATACGCTACGAGGTCTGAATCCTTGTTGTCAAGTGTTGAACCAGTCGGAAATATTATACATAGTAGTGTAGATGTTGATGGATTCAGAGACATGCTTTGCATTGTATCCAAATAATCTTTTCTCACTACTCTGCAAATTGAATCAAGATAGTATAGACTAATTTGTGTGACTAATTTGTGTGATGAGAAATAGCAAGATTTAGCGATGAGAATGGAAGATGGAGTAGCACAACTCAGATGTTCCCATCTTCAAGAATACTTACATTTCAAAATGCAGTGTTAAAATAGCGAATCTATGTTACAAGGGGGGTTAGGGCGGAGGCATTCCAACGTGTAAGCATCGCGTTGTCCCCATCAATTCAGTTGCTCCGATGTCGTATAGACTACCGGAGATGAAGAATTAAAACTAGGCTTTACCATTTGGTTTTGGAGAATTATGAGCAAAGTGATGACATGGTGAGGCATGAGTGCCCTTTGGGATGGAGAAGCTTCTAGGTTGCTGCTGCCCGTTTCTGGCGAAGGAGCCCTGCGTCCGAAACCCGTTCTTCCCGTTGGGGCTGGGGCTGGGGCTGCTCCGGTCAGCTTGCATCGTCTGAAAGAAGTAGGACGTGGTGGCCATGTCCTTGAGGTTTGGCAAAGGCTTCAAAGCTTCAACAACTTCACTCATCAGAGGCCTCGCCTTGGGGTCTCGGCTAAGGCAGTGGGCCGCCAACTGCGCAGCTTTCTGGGCGCCTTTGATCGAAAAATGACCTTCAAGACGAGGATCTATCAGGCGGTAGAAGCGCCTCCTCTCAAGCAGATGAGGCCTGGCCCACTCCACCAGGTTATGCTCGCCATTCGGCCGGTTCTTGTCCATTGATCTTCTGCCAGTCAGCATCTCGAGCAGGACAACGCCAAAGCTGTACACATCGCTCTTTGATGTCAGATGTCCTGCAACAACCGGATGCCATCAGAACTCAAAACAAAATTCGATGTCCAAGGTATATAAACGACAGAAAATTTACCCGTCATCACATACTCCGGAGCTGCATAACCATACGTTCCCATCACACGAGTAGAAACATGAGTTTTGCCTTCGTCTGGGGCGTCTTTAGCGAGCCCAAAATCAGAAAGTTTGGCATTGTATTCCTGGAAGAGTATCCTTTTGCAGTCAGGCAAATATAGAAAAAGCCGGCAACCTAATCAGCCCGAGTGTAAAAGGATGCAGTTTACAAAAAGTCGACAACTTACAGCATCCAACAGGATATTAGAAGTCTTGAAATCACGATATATCACCGGTCTTTTAGCTTCCTCGTGCAGAAAAGCAAGCCCTTTTGCAGCACCTACAGCTATTTTCATCCTAATAGACCAAGGAAGTGGAAGAGACCCTACAATCCAAAATTGTATTGAAAATCATATTGCTCTACAAAAAACTAAAAAAGACAAAGCTAACACTACCTTCACTTTCCAAATATCATAAAATCCTACTCGAAAAGTTTTTCAATTATCATTTTTTATAAGTAGGAGGTAAAGCCAAGGATTTGAAAGGTGAATCCCAGTCCCAAATTGGGTTACACTTACCTCCCAAAAGAAAACTTAAACAAGATGCTCGCTTGCTGCTTTATAAAATTGATAACTACTACTCACTCTTGACTCTCACTAGTTCATAATGCAAGAGAGTGAAAGAAGTGTAGGTGCTTACTTCTGAAAAGATGGTTCTCCAAGCTTCCTCTAGGCATGAACTCATAAACGAGCAGCCTCTGATCGTCTTCAATGCAATAGCCGATTAATTTAACCAAATTAGGATGAATAAGGTCGCCCAGAAAATTCACTTCAGCCTGCCAAATCATATGAAGTCAGAACAATCCAGTCACGAGGTAATACAACAAAGAGAAAGCAGAAGATGGCTTAAAGCGAATTGAATTAAGGAAGAATCAAACCATCCATTCTTTGTGACCCTGAAGTCCGTCGTGATTCAGGGTTTTGACTGCAACGGTAAGTCCCGTCCCAGGTTTGACTGGTGCTGTACCGTTCTCTTCAATCCATCCCTTGAACACACACCCAAATCCCCCTTCACCAAGAAGGGATTCTGGCCTGAAATTTCTCGTTGCCAACTTAAGGTCATTGAACGTGAACTTCCGCAGCCGAGAATTGACTTTAAGCTCCTCTTCAAGTTTGGAGCTAGAAGAACTGCTTTCAGCATTGCTTGTGGTGGTGGATGGTATAACAGCACCAACTGGTTGGTCTCTGCTCGTACCGTTTGTTGATTTAATTTCTGATTACATGCAAAATGATACAAAAGATAAGAATGTATATAAGCTAATTCCATGATATAGAATCTCACAATCTCTATATTCTCACATCCCTATATCTACAGCTGTAGCAATAGGAGCATGATTCGGTAATACGCCAATTTGACCACTATTTGTAGATAAAATGATTTCGCAGATGTGATTACAAATTTACCATTGACTAAGATCATATTTCTTAAAACAATGCATTCATGGATGGTCATAAAACTAGGAGATCAATCTATATTAGCTTGTTTTTTTATTTTATTTTTCCCAATAATAAAGCCCAACTCCTACCATCACCAAATCACAGGGAATCCTGGTGTGACACATACACTGAAGCCTCAAAATCTCTAGCAAAATTGATACTTGATCAATTGGGCACACAACATATTGGATTGTCTGAACTCAGATTTATAGATCATGCATATGCTTCAAATAGACAATAGCAAGATGGTGCTCATAAAAGTGAAACTATGTCAAATTAGAGCACAAAGAACTACCAAAGTGAACGAAGCAATATTTTGAAAAGGGACTTTATGGTATTTATATTCTAGTAACTGAAGATGGAACACTCAAATTAATAAGCAATTCTAATTCTAATAACCTTAAATTTAGCTCACTATGAAGCATTCTTCCAGTAATGCAGCTGACTTCATCGATGCAAGTAGTTTCCCCAGCCATGAATAAGTTGGATGGAGGCAGTCAACAAACCGCTATCTTTTTCTCAAGTCATGAAAGCGAATCTACCTCTGAGTTTGATTTTACTATGTACTTATGTAACGTATCTTTTTTAGAGCGCTTAAGGAACTTCGTTGAACATGGACAAACATAGTATAATCACCCTTAAATCCTTAATTTGCTAGTTACTGCACCTTATAGTTCCAAGTAGTTATTGGTACATGGTGGCATCCAAAACTAAAGCTTCTAGCCATAATCTACCAAAATAAATGGCCTCTTCTTAGTTATACATATAGAATATAAGAGCCAATGACAGAGCATCATCAGAAAACTCAACAATTCAAAATGAAAATGCATTTACGCTAAAAAATGAATTTTCTTCTGAAAAAATGCTAAAAGATCATTTCCAGTTTCAATCTCTCAGCCAATTTTGCAGACAACACTTTTCCCATTGTTTGACCTTTTTACCTGCTTCCTTTTCACAAAAATTATAGGATTTGAAGATCAAAACCATAAAAGATCTCCTTAACCTTCAATTTTTTACAAGCTCATCAAATCATATCAGAAGGATAAATCATTATTGAGTTACAAGTCTGACAGCTACAAAAAACTTCCATACCAAACATACACACAGAAAAGAAAGAGAAGGAAAGAAAATAATTTCTTTTATCAAAAGAAGAGAAGAAAAGTGGATCAAATATGAAGCTAAATTGAGGAGTGAGAACTAAAATCAATAAACATGAGCAGAAGAAAAAATCAATCAAAAGTTGCAACTCAAATGCAAATGAAGACATTACCATGAGTGCTGATGCTACTCACAGAGCTATCAACTTTAGATCTTGAAGTAACACAGCAGCCAATAAACCTTAAACTGATGCAGCATCCACTCTCCTTCACTGCATCATCACCATCACCTATTTTCTTCTTCCTCCCCTTGGATTTCTTAACATCCCAAGAATCCACTTTTATAGCGTCATTACCCAGTCCCATCTTCAGCAGACCCCAAAAATCATTAAAACCCCCGAAAACAACAGAATTTTCAACCACCCTCTTATGTAAGATATCCTAAACTAGCCCTTCAAACCAGTAATTTCAAAACCAATTTCCACATAACCATCTAAAACGACTCAAACCCGCCTCATAGAATTAACCAAAACATGAAAAGGTGAAACCTTTCCCTCACTTCCAGGAAATCCAAATCGCAAACAGCACCTTTCCTCCTTTCAAGAACCGAATTTTTATTCAAGAAAATTTGGAGACGAAAAGGAAAGCTCAGAAAGATCAGCTCAACAACTCAAAAGACGACAACATATATTTTTCCCACTTCAAAAAAAAAGTTTCCAATTAAAACCCTGAAAAATTCGATGAAACAACTCGGACCCAATTGGAGATTGTATCTGATATTCACACTGAGATGGGTAAAAAGAGCTCAGTGATTGCAGATCACATGCTTTACCTTCATATCAGAAAACTTTGCCCCTTGACACTGTACAACAAGCAAAGCTGGAATCAGATAATAACAATAATAATAACAATCACTGTTGCTGTTATGAGTATTATTTTTATTCCTGTTATTAAATAATATTAAACTCAGTTGTGGAAAAGGGAAAAAGAAAAGTACAACTGTTGCTACGACACTCCCAGAAATGCCTCTCTTGAAAAATATATTCAGATCTAAAACAAAAGAGTGCTGACTGCTGACCAGTTGAATGCTGAAGAAATATATAAATAATGCTTGAAAAATAGAAATCATTTTTAGGATGTTTCGTTTCTTTTTAGGCCATTTAGGGTGTTTCTTTGTTTGTGCGTATTATTCTAATTACTAAGCAATACCCAAATAATCGAGAGATAAGTATTGGAAAATGAAAAATTTGCCGTTAGTGTGTTTGATATTGGCTAATACACTAATGTATTAGCTAATTTAGTACAGATCAATTTAGTGTTTGATATTATTTAGTAATAATGCGGATGACCCGGTTTAATCCCACGACCCAGTATTATTAATCCAGATTTCTTAGGATTAATAACTTCAATCAGGATATTATGTATTTAACCATGATAGCAAACACCAACTCAGTATTAATAATCTGTCATTATCCATGCTAAATATCCTGGTTACAAATTATCCTGCATAATCATTTATTGAAAACCAAACGAGTGACCTGGTATGGAGAAATGAAGCACAATTCCGTTGATTTAATTATTAAGTGGAATGTTCTAAAGCGGTCTCGTAAATGTTGCAGATGCAATTTTTATCAGTATTATGGTCATATAAATGCAGATATTAAAAATAACCAAAGTTACATATACTATAATATGTCGCAAGATATTTTGACGGCAATCAGAATAAACAGATTTCGTTGATATCTACTAATTTCGAACTAGTTTAAAATAAGGATAAAACTAACACTTTTGGTTTCTTCCTTCAACATTAATGTGGATCTTGCTAATAATGCAGATAGTTTACTGCTACTTACAAAAGGCAATTGGACCTTCATTGCTATTTACCAATTTACCAATTTCACAGTATATAGCACTGATTTTGCCTTTAAAATTGGTAGTCCAAAATAAGGATTATTCACACACTTTCAACTCTTTTGCCCTTGATTTAATAGAAGTCCTTCATAATTACTATGGTTTGCTCATAATAAAGATTGCTAAATGCTAACTTCCTTTAATATTACCCTTTTATGCACAAATCGATTGTGCATGTTTTAGTATTTTTCTATATTTTTATTATATTTTAAATCCTCGTAAATGGTATGATCAATTGCATAGAAAATCACTCAAAAATTATGAGTCCTTGACATTCCTACAAAGAAATAATATTGCAAGAGATTCATTATAATTTTTTTCATTTTCCCAACTTTTTGTTGAAACACATCGATTCACCCAATGTAACATAAGCAATGCTATTAAATTCATCTCTATCACCTTCTTATGTTCATTTTAAAATTCACTTGCTAATCCTTTTTAGACTAATCAATAGAGTTAAATACGTAGGAAGATATTTAGACACTATACAAATAAAGAAAGCTCCACACGTAAATAAGTGGGTTGCGATATTTTGTGTTAAAACCTATTTTCTAGAGCTTCTCTTTTCATGGTATTGGAATTGGTAGGTCTAGTGCAGTTGGAAAGAGTCGTGGGTAGTCACAACAATCAAATTCCATTGAATTGACAGTAAATAAATATAAAAGGCAACTGAAAAAAATTATAGCACCTTCAATTGTTATTAGCTAACAATTCATCCTCGTAGGTTTGAAATTTAAGATCACCTAAATCTCTAAAATTTATAATTAATATTTTACTTAGAAACTAGTACATCCTCCCGTGCAATGCACGGGCCACGATATATATATATTTTTTAAATTTTAATTTATATAAATATATTACTCTTTCTGTCTCACTCTAATAGGTATGTTTTCCTTTTTGAGACGTCTCACTCCAATAGGCTCGTTTTTCATTTTCAGTAAAGAAAATGAACTAATTGGTGTAAACCACGCCACTTACTCCTGAAAAGTAAATTTGTTAATCTATGTGTCCAAAAGAAGTGAGCCTATTGGAGTGGAACGAAGGGAGTATTATTTATGAGTTAAATTAGTTAATAACAAAAAAATTCTATTAATTTAAATATTAGTATTTGATAATTTATCAACTTAATGAGTAGGAGTATAAGTATTAAATTTGATGAGTATTGTATAATAATTAAATTTACTGATTATAAAGCATATAATTTAAGTGAATCTCATTTTGAGCAAATAACACTAAAACTATCAATAACAATATTAATAGACGTCATATAATAATTTTGGGCTCTTAAAAGTACGAACTGTATTATTATTAAAAGTTCATATTTAAATAGCCTAAAAATAATTACAAAAATAGAAAAAATACGAATAATATAAAAACAAAATATAACAACAAATATGTTTATACAAACAAATAAATAATTTGTACATATTACTAAATAAATCTATATTACATTTTAAATTCTAATTTTAAGATAAATAACTATTTTTTTACAAATTCATATTGAAATTTCCTTCTCCTTAATTGCATTAAATTAAAATAATTATAATCAAACAATCATGTAAGTTTTTTTGCAAGAAAAAAAAAGACATTTAATTATTTTTTCACCAACAAACGAAAACAAAATAAAATAACTCATCTTTTATAGTACTCCCTCCGTCCACGAAATATTGCCCTACTTACCCATTTTTCTTTGTCCACAAAGTAATGCCCTACTCTGCTTTTTGTACCACTACACCCTTTTTTCTTTCATTTATTTACCATCAATTGCCACTAATGGACCCACCATACAACAACTTATTTCATTTTTATAATCTACTTTATTACACTTTATTACTAGTGGACCCACCACACAACACCTTTAACACTTTAGTCAACTACCTTTATCACTTTAGTCAACTACCCTTATATTTCACTCACAACCACTTTATCAGCTTTCTTAAAACCTGTGCCGAACAGTAAATGGGGCAATACTTTGTGGACGGAGGGAGTATTATATAAAGATGTCTATACTTTATGTCAAATCTTAGAAAAAAATATTATAATGATATTTTTCTATTTTTCTAATATTATAAATATATGAAGAAAGAAAGAGAGTAAAATAAAATGGTTCAAATAAGTTCAAAGAAAGGAGAATATAACACAAACCTTGTATATTAAGGGCCCGTTTGATTTTCAGTATTGGATTAATCAGGATATAAATTATCCTGATAATTTAGTGTGGATTAGTCATAATTTCTAATCTCAGATGAGTGTTTGATATTATTGGTAATTAATCCCAAAAAGTGTTTGGTATCCATTGAAATAGGTTGGATTAACATATCAAATACCTAAATTAGTAGCCTATGGAGGGGGTGGAATAATTAGTGTGGGTTAATCCCATGGGGGAGGTGGGATAATTAGTGTGGGTTAATCCCACAAAATAAGCTAGGATCTTGGGATAACCCTGGAGTTGACCATATTAGTAACACATAATATCAAACACTACATAAATTCATATTAATTTAACTTATCCTGCTTTTAAACCCATATCAAACAGGCCCTAAAGATTATACATAACACAAACTTAAAAAAAAATCTGTATTTTCTTTAAAACTTTAAAATTTATATAGTTCAAAATATTATCTACTCTATCTCAAATTTGAGATAGTTCTTTGATATTTGATTATTATTTTCTATAAAATTAAAATTAATAAATATTTTTATAATATGTCTCAACGTTTGTTGATAATAGTGCATCATATTTTTTAATTAAAAGTTTTTATTTACATATTTTTATGTTATGTTTGATAAAGTAATCCAATGAATAAATTTGATGTTTTATTTGTTCTTTTTATCAAAAGAGAAGAGAACATGATAAATTTTGTGGAGAGAGATTAATATATAGATAATATAATAACGTGGAGTGAATAAGGAGAGAGGGGAAAAAAATGAAAGAATATAGAAAAAGAAAGAGGAGAGAGAAATATAATCACTTTAAAATTTTAAATTATAATAACTTATTTATTTCAAATTCACATTTAATAATTTTTATATCAAATTATAAATCTTGTCATGATCTTTAATTTAAGATACATGTCGAATATATTTTCATAAATTAAATTTAAAGATTTTTAGAAAATCATCTAAATATGAAAAATAGGTTAGAAGAGAGAAAAATTTGGAATTGAGAAAAAATGGATGAATGTATAAGAAAATGAGGAGAGAGAAAATGTGGGAAAAAGTGATAGTAGATGAATAGTAACTTATCTCAGATTTCTACTTTTCTCTCTCCTCTCACCCCACTCTCTTTTAATTTCTAAACTTTTATCCTTAATTGACATTATAATTGCAAATATGTCATTAAATTGGCGGGAAGAAAACTGGTGTTTTATATTATATATAGATTAAACAGTAAAGAGAAGTAAAATAGTTTAGCATTGGAAACCTATCAGTCCCAATTCAATATGCTATAAGGGTGAGCACATACGTTAATAAACGAATAATTTAAATAAAAAATGAAAGATATAATAATTTTTTTAGGATATGTTTGTCAAAAAATATGAGAGAAAAATGAAGATATTTTTTTTTAAATGAAAAGAGCAATAATTATGTATGGAGGACCGCAATGATAGTATGATGTAATCATGTAAATAATGAGTTATGTAAAATTATTTGTTATGTAGTTACTTTTCATTTTAGGAAGTAACCTATTGAAATGAGACGTCCAAATAAGGAAATATGGCCTACGCCGGATAATTGAACTCGTCTTGGAAAAATCAAGAAGAATTCAAAACTCTCAAGAGAGAATAAAAACTCACAAATTTGATATAAAGTAGGCTGTCAAATTCGTCCAACAAAGAAGCCTTATATAGACAAAGATCTAACCTAGTCTAATAAGGAAACAACTAAAACAAGCCCTAATTTCGAAAATAACAACTTAGCCAAACAAGGCCCTTATTCTAACTAAAATTTGAAAAAACATAATCAGCCTACTAAGCCCAATTTTGAAAATAATAAAACTAACAACTATTGGGCCTATAACAAAATAAAGTCTTCAAAACAAATAAAATCTTCAAGCTTCGGCCTACTCGTACATAATGAGATTAATTAAGCTTGGGCCAACTCCACCATCTCCGATGGGCCTCTTCATCAACTCTTGAGCCCACACTTCTTGGACTAAGCTCATCAAGCACTCCTTGAACTTCTTGGCTCGTGCTCTAATAACCGGACCAACAGGAACATGCACCGGGTCTTGCACCAACGAACCTTGGGCTGCATCATACAATCAGAGAACATGTTACTAGGCGTGGATTTGTCCACGATTACACAACCTGGATTTATCACGGGGAAGCACCAGTGTATATGCCGCCAGAACATACTACAATGGATGAGGATGATGGGTCATACAGTAACTACCAAATGATGGTGTATGATCATGTTGGACCTAGTAATTACAAAGATCCTCCAAATCTCGAGGAGCCGTCCAATCTTGACGCTCAACAGATTTATGATATGTTGAACGCAGCCGATAATCCATTGTACCCTTCCTGTGAGACTTACTCACAATTATCCTTAATGGCATAATTAATGAGCATAAAGGTTGAAAACCACATGTCTGAGAGATGCTACCATCAATAGTCTTCGATGTTTCAAAAGGCTTTAATGAAAGATAACAATCGCCCTGACAACTTCTACAATACGAAGAAAAATGTGCGTGATTTGGGTTTGCCAATAGAGAAGATCGATTGCTGTGTTAATAATTGCATGTTGTATTGGAGGGACGATAGTGAGTTGCACAACTGTAATTTCTGTGGTGAGTCATGAGCCGGCGAAAGAAGAGTGTGGCCGCCAAACAGATGCACTACTTTCCTTTGACGCCCCAACTGCAAAGGTTGTTTGCATCTCCAGCAACAATCGAAAATATGCGTTGGCATGCGACTTCAACAGACGATGGGATCATGCGCCACCCGATAGACTCTCTGGCATGGAAACACTTGAATTCAGTCTATCATGGATTCGCTGATGAGACCAAAAATGTGAGATTGAGCCTCTCTACAGATGATTTTGCCCCCTTTGCACAATCAGGACGTCAGTATTATTCTTGGCCGGTTATTGTCACACCGTATAATTTACCTCCATGGTTGTGCATGAAAGAACAATTCATGTTCCTCACAGTCCTCGTGCCTGGGCCATCTAACCCAAAGATGAAGTTGGACGTATTCTTGCAGCCACTGATACACAAGTTGAAATATTTGTGGGAGGTAGGTGTGAACACTTACGACATATCTTTAAAGCAAAATTTTCAGATGCGGGCAGCCCTTATATGGACTATTAGTGATTTTCCAGCGTACGATGTTATATGGAAGATTGGCGTGTCCACATTGTATGGAGGATACAGAAGCAATTACTCTACCGAATAGTGGATAACAATAGTGGTTTGACAATCATCAGAAGTTCTTGCCTCGTAACCATGTGTTTGACAATCTACCAGAACAGAGATTGGGAACAGAAATATTGAATCTAATCGAGGGGTTGGGCTTCCTGAAGATTACAGAAGACTTTCATGGTCCGGGCCGCACATTTCTGCAACTACTGAGACTCCCCAGGCCTCTTCTAGTTCACGGGGTAGAAGGCCAAGAGGGAAGTCAGTTGCCGAGATCAAGGCCGAGTGGCGTAGGGGCGACGGAGGAAGGTTGCTCTTTGAGAGGATGCCTACCGGGTAAGTATTATTATTTAAAGAGTTAATTCTCGTATAGCAAATAATTCCTCAAATTACTTTTACATATTGAAATATATCCACAGTGAGTTGAAGGAGCCATCGGGCATCTCCACCAACTGCACGACAGCATTTAGGATAATTCAAAACCCAGGCGGGTTCAGTTGGAAGTTGACTCCGCCAGCGGTGAATGAGGCGTACTTTCAGGAATTCAAGGTAATTGAATTTCTAGTACATATAAATTTATCATTATATATTGTTAAAATGTTATATATTAAATTAAAAAAAAATTCAACAGAAAGTGTATGATTGGGCACCTAAGGATGATCGTGAGGTGAGGGCGATGTGGGAGCAAAATGCCCGCAAAAGGTACAGTGACTTGATGAGCGACTTGAAGAGTAAGCTCAGGGAGAAGATCGAGGCAGAGGAGACGATGGATATACCCCTGGGCATGTATGAGGATTTCTGGACCGGGCTCAAGGAATACTGGGCGCGGGACGATGTGATAGCGATTTCCCGGCGAGCGCGTGCGAACCGGTTGTCTGAGCCCGATGGACCCAGTACAGGGATTAGCAGGCATGTTGGAGGGTCTCAGTCCATTCGTATCCTCCAGCGAAGTCTGGTTAGTAATTATCAATTAAGTTCTTAAATAATATATACATATATATAATATATGGAAATTAATAACTTATTTATCTTATATAAATGCATGAATAGTGCTTGGAGACTGGACTCCCCCCGACTGCACAGAACTATAGCACCTTTCTCCGCCTCCACACACGCCCAGATGGAAGTTATGTGAATGAGAGGGATGCCAGACTTGATGTAAGTGTTTAAATTTAATCAAATATTAGTAACACATAGTAGAATGTATTTATTTTCTAACAATTATGCATCGTTATGTATGAATTAGGCGGAGATTCATCGCATTGCTCTTGAGAATGGACAAGAGAATTGACTGGCTGAGGTTTATTTGGAGGTCGTACAGCTCGGTAGGTCACGGCTCTACGGCACTGGAAGTGCCGGTGTGAGCCAGGTTAGTAGGGGGTCTACTCACAACACTAACGCTTCCTGGATGTCTCAATAGTTGTATGAGACACGAATCTCCACGCTGGAGGAGCAGCTGCAGACGACGATCGAGGAGAGGGCTGCACAACGAGCATCATGTGTGGCCCTTGAGCAACGGATGGTTATGTTTGAGGAGTTTATGAGGCAGTCGGGTCAGCTACCTCGATTCCCTACTGATGATTAGGTTTCTGGTCCCTGATCCATCGTATTGACTTTTATGTATTTATATTTTGTTGAACTATTTATTTCATGTTTTGGAACAACATTACATTTGCACTTTGTTTTTACATTTATGTTTTCTTGAACTATTTATTTCATATTTTGAAACAACATTGCATTTACCTCGTTCTCCATCCCCTATTTATTGTGATTGTATAATTAAGTTGAAAAATATATACACTTAAAAAAAAGGTAACCTAGATTGAATTCAACGTATGCAATTGAATTCAAAATACATTACAAATACCAAATTAAAATACTTATTATGTATAAACTAGATTGATTAAAAAAAATTAATAATAATAATAAATTAATTAATAAATATTTTTTCGACATAAAAATATGGACGAAAACGAGACCGATCTGTAATTAACGACATCTCTTGGATATCATGACATATTCTAAAGTTATGAATGTGTGATATTGTATATTGAAATAGAGATGAATTAATTAATAGGTACTAGATATATCAATAATACGAGTGTTCTGTACTATTGACCACTAGAAAAGAACTTCAATATTAAGCGTGCTTGACTTAGAGCACAACTAAGATGGGTGATCGACTGGGGAAGTTCGTCTAACGTATACAATACTGTATAAATACGGAAATACTTGTGGGGTATAATAAAAAAATAAAAAATAAAATAAAATAATATTACTGGCGGCCAAACGCCGCTGCTAATCACCTGCGGAAACGACCGCTGGTATTACTCCGACAGATCCGGCGAGTGGCGCCACCGCCGTCCGGTCAACATTACCGGCGGCGGTGTTGCCGCCGCTAATCACTAGAGGCCTCTGCCGCCAATATTACTCCGCCAAATCCGGCCGGTGGCGCCACTGCCGTCCGATCAACATTATCGATAGCGGTGTTGCCGCCGTTAATCACCGGCACCCACTGCCGCCGCTAAAAGACTAGCAAAGTTCCGCCGAACAACGGCGAAATTTAACGGCGGCGGTCATTTGTCGCCGGTATTACGATCACCGACGAGCAACTTACCGGTGGCACCTCGCCGCCGGTGGGATTCCCATGAATACCAGCGGCAATTGCCGCCGGTAATTGCCGAAGTTTTTGTAGTGTATGGTTGTTACAAATTTATCCTTTTATATAAATTTTGAATCGGTGAAGTTTCATAATAAAAATCAATATGAGATAAAAAAAAATGGATAGAATGAAGTTTTGTTTTTCATTATAAAATAATACAATTTCATAAATAAAAAACTACATGTATATTTAATATTTTCAAATGCAATTAAACTATATTGTGTAAAATAAGAAAGAAGAGAGAGAATAATATTTTATATTAAAACTTTTGACGTGTATAACTTTTTTATTTAGAATATATTATTTACATACATATCAAATTAAATTTTTTGTCACGATCTTTAATTTGATATGATATCGTATATCTTATTAACCATGGTGCATGTTTTTAGGGAAAAATATAAAAAAAAATTGAGAATGAAAGGAAAAGAGAAAAAAAATTCTATCATTTATGAAAAAAATTCATTTTAAAAGATATTATTATTGGAAATATAGAAATGAAATAATAAATTATTATTAAAATAAATTATTATTAAAATAAATTATTGTTAAAAGAAATAAGTATAGGATTGTAGAATAATAAAATAAAAATCTCTCATTAATTTACATAGATCGTGGATTAAGAAGAGAGCAGGAATGTCAGATGATATTATATGATGATCATGATATTATGAGATTTAAGATCAAGAAATCAAATTTTAGAATGATACGAATATCTGCTAATAAACATTGTGATAGTCCTAATTATTGATCGGAGACTTGGAACTATTAATATGAGAGCATGCATGTATTTAGCTTTAGTTTATTCAGGTGGTTTGGTGAATTGTTAAAAGAATACTAATATAGATTAAAGATATTATTGTTGGATGATTTTTTTATATTTTGTTGTCGAAAATTATTTGACACGAATCACGAACTCATAATATGGTGGATACGGAAACGTGATATAATCATTAGATCAACACAGCACACAAAATAAAAATGGTGAAACACAAAAAGATGGGCGTCATCATATTCTACCCCTAGCTAGTGTGAAATCTAGTTACCAATTTCAAGTTGAAAACCTCTATTTATGATTTTTGAAACTTTTTGATGGGTATCATCATGTATTAATAAATGTTTTTCGTCTTATTACAAGTGATTCAAAACTTTTCAACACAAAAATTAAAAAAATGTGTAATTTAATTAAAAATAATACTCCCTCCGTCCACGAAATGAGTACCCATTTATGGACGGCACGGGTTTTAAGAAATGTATGGAGTTTAGTGTGAATAGTTTAAGGGTCCCACTCTTTTGAGTGTATTAATTAAAGAGATGTGTGTGGTACACTTGCCAAAAAGGGAAATGAGTACTCATTTCGTGGACGGACGAAAAAGGAAATATGGGTACTCATTTCGTGGACGGAGGGAGTAAAATTTATATATTTTTTTAAGAATTAAAATTTTCTATTTATAAAATTAGACTATTTATAGTAAAACGACTCAAAATAGAATACAGACCATTTTTAATGGAACGAAATGAACAATATTTTTTGTTATCATTCAATCGGTAAGTATATACCGTAACACGTAGTACAGGATAAAATAGAAGATGAATACAAATCATTACAAAAAATATATACTCCCTCCGTCCCACTTAAGACGCAACATTGCTTTTGGGCACAAGATTTAAGGAGTTATATATTAAAGAGTGATAAAGTAGGAGAGAAGAAGTAATAAAGTGATAAAGTAGGAGAGAGAATGTAATAAGAAAATATTTAATTAGTGATAAAGTAAGAAAGAGAAAATAAAAAAGTGATAAAGTAGGAGAGAGAATGTAATAAGAAAATATTTAATTAGTGTTAGTTTTTGCCAAATAAATAATGTAGCATCTTGGTTGGGACGGCCCAAAAAGGAAAATGTAGCATCTTGGGTGGGACGGAGGGAGTATAATGGGAAGACAAATATCTCTTGCGTTTTCTAGAATTTTTTTACTTGTTTAAGGATTAAGATAATCCGATCGCGCTAGTTTGCAAATTAAATACAGCGCATCTGGGCCAATAAAAGGATCTTCTAATGTTTTGATAAGGAAGAACGACTTTTCATGATACTGCATCAACTTGATCCCACGCTTGGGTACATATACTCAAAAATAAAAAGTTTAATAAAATAGGAAAAATAAATTAACTTTTTTTAAAATAATATTGAGTTAATTGCCTATAAATATACGAACTATACTCAAATTTTGGTTTTTGACCAAATCTATTTTTTTGGTAAAAAAAATACATAAAATTTTTATCTTTTTGGAATTTGACCGAAGCCGAAAGTTCGTCGGCTAATAAATTGATTATCTGAATTCTGATGGGCAATCTGAAGGTACCGTTGGAAAGCTCTTAATGTTATCTTTCTAATGATACTTATATTGTTGGGTTTTGATAATCGAAAGTAGTAAAAAAATAGCATGAAAGTCGAGGTCACGAAACTCTATATTTTTTCCTTTTTTCGACCACTTTCAGTTACCAAAACCCAACAATATAAGTATCATTAGAAAGACAACGTCAATAGCTTTCCAATTGTACCTTCAGATTGACCATCAGAATTCAGACAATCAAGTTATTGGTCAACGAACTTTTGAGGTCATGTCAAATTCCAAAAAATTAAAAGTTTATGTATTTTTTGACCAAAAAGATAGATTTGGTTAAAACTAAAATTTGGGTATAGTTTGTGTATTTATAGGCAATTAACCCAATAATATTTGTCAGAAAAATTAGAAGAGAAAATGAAAATATTTTATTTAAATGAAAAGAGAGATAATGTTGTAAATATATATAAAATATATATTTTCCTATTAAATGACTTAACCCTAAACCCTAACCCTAGCTTTGCATCTCCTATAAATAGAGGCATTTAGTCCTCATAATAAGATGCTCCTGCAGATTTATTCTCTTTATGCTCTCTACGCTATTCTCTCTTCTTCTCCTCTTCTCTCTAGTTTATAACACGTTATCAGCACGAGTCTCTAGCCATGAGTATCTAATTGATTTAGATTGGAGATTGGAGGTATGCCCTAGTCTTGAGTATCAAACCAATTGATTTATATTGGAGGTGTGCCCTAGGAAAGAATCATGTTTTTCCAACAAGGTAATTCCTATTCGATTTATAGGTGTGATAATTGAATTGATACTTTAAAATTGTGAAAATTAATGAAAGAAGAACTAATTTGATTATAGATTCGACTGTAGCTAATTTTCTTAACTGCTTGATCTGCTGCTTTTTGTAAGTTGCATTTTGAGTTGAAATTCTTAGATGTCAGATCTCTGATATAATTTCCTTGGACTCGAATTTTTGTATGCATGGTCATTTCGATTTGTTAGGTCTGTTAAAGAAAAAAAAGGTACGCTTTAGAAACCGTGAGTTGCATTTCTAATTTTGAGCAATGGTATGCACCCCAATATATGTTAAAATTGGCATAATCATTTTAATTTCTTTGGTATTTGAAATGTGCAAATCACGTATTAATGCTCCATTGATGGGTAAACATGGTTTTGACTTTTGAGAATGCTTTGTGACTTGGTCTAATTAATATGCATGAACCATATTGATCGTGAGTATGCCTTTTATAGGTGTATATTGTATGAACCAATCTGATTAATTATGTGGATTTCTATGAATATGTATAGATCAGTTTGAATATTATTAAATGTCACGATTATGAGATCAAGTTCTAAGAGTTCTCTTGTTGATATTGATTATACATTTTGTTAATATAGTGTTTATAGCTATTAATATATTTTCATAGTTTCCTGAAGAAACATGAATTTATAATTCTTAATAATTTATGAGATTATTAAAAATAAATAGTTGAAGTCTTTGATGAAAACACAACGATATAGCTTCATATTAAATATGAAATATAATGTGTTCCCGATGAACGTGTGAGATAAAATTAATATTCCGGAAGAATATTACATGTTCTTGAAGAACAATTTATATTTTAGGTGATATATGTTTATTTTTGATGAAAAACAACATATACACATAATTTAAATATTACAAGCTCTTGAAGAGCAATTGATCTTCTAAATTCAATTGTTTTTGAACTATTATTGAGAATATGAGTTATACAATTAAAAATTGATAACATTTTTGTATGGGCTCCGGAAGAGCTTCATTGATTTTCTCATGAGAATTGAATAATTATACATGATCTATTGTTTTTATCACATAATCATGTCAAGATGAATTTCAAATTCATACATCCAAATGATTTAAAAATAACTCAAGACTTGAGTATTTGGGTTGTTGATTTATGCTTAATTGTGCTAAATTTTGGGGTTCGAGTGAGCTTATTTTAAAGATAATCTTCTGGAAATTGGTGCGTTTTATGTGTTGTTGTATGCTTTGCAGGAGATTTAGGTTTTATAGATGGAAGAATGCAATTTTGGAGATTTTTGGACTAAAAATGGCATTTTTAGCATAGCTCTGTCGCCAGAGCTGAGCTGACTTGAAAAGCCAAAGCTAACCAGAGCTAAGGGCCCGCGCCAGAGCTGAAGGCCCGCGCTGCAGAGCAGAGACGCTTGACAGAGCAGAGCTGCGAAGATAGCTCTGTAGCAGAGCAGAGCCAAAATTTCCAGATGTAGCTCAGATGGTAGAGCACACACTACTGTTAGGAAGACCGTTTATGGCAACCACTAACACCTTGATTGACGTTAAGGATGGAAATATTAAAATGACCGTGTTAGGGGAGTCAGTGTCTTTCTCTGTGCATGATAGTCGTGCAATGCCTTCTGCAAATTTTATCAACGAATGCTCATTTATAGATCCTATTGATGGCTTGGTCGAGACGGTATTTGTCCAGGAACAAGAGTGTGTGGATGTTTTTGCAGGATCGGCAGACATGGAAGAACTAGCTCAGGAAGCTGAAGAGTTCAGCGCTGCACTTGCCGGTTCTGCACCCCTCAGCCCTGCACTGCCCAGCTATGCGCTGCCCAGCAGCCCAGCACCCCTCAGCCCTGCACTGCCCAGCTATACGCTGCCCAGCAGCCCTGCACTTCTTTTCCCAACTCTGACGAGCCCAGCGCTGCCCATCCAGCCTGTTATGATGAGCACTTGCCAGAATTTTACTAAGGAGAAATTGATGAGTAGATTCCCGGAAGAAGGAAAGGAAAAGTCGGTGTTTAGATCGACAGAGCTGTCTCGAGAGCAAGAAGGTGCGGTGCTAACGGATGTGTTTGACCCTGGTGCAGTCGAGTTGTACATGGAGAATGCGAAGGAGAGTTTCAAAGTCAAAGGTCATCGCATGAAATCCTACTATGGGCGGAGTACTCCGATGGAGGTGGAGTCTCAAGCCATGCACGATCCTCATTGATGAATCAAAACTGAAGTCGGGCTGGCGACTCTAAATCTAGCGCTTGGTGGGAGGCAACCCACCGTTGGTTTGTTTATGTTTTTCTTGTTCTTTCCTTGTTTTTAGTTGTTTTCTTGTGTTTTTCCTAAGCTTTGGTTGCTATGTGGATACTTTGATGTTGGTGTTCATGTTTTGACTTCAGCGCTGCAGTTCTAACTCTGCCGCCAGCGCTGCCCAGCCCACTTCCAGCGCTGCAATAGCTACGATGCCCAGATTCAGCGCTGCCCAGCTCTGCAATAGCCAGAGCTAAATTCCAACTCTGCAGAAAGACAGCGCTGCATTTTCTACTCTGACTCTGCCGTGCAGAGTCAGAGCTGACTTTCTACTCTGCAGCTGTCAGCGCTGCCACTCTCCACTCTGCAACAGATCGCAAATCCCCCTCTTCACCGCCTCTCACGATGCTTCAGTTTTTCAATGCCGATAATCAGGGACATTTTCTCAACTCTTCTTATTTCTTTTGTGCCCTGAGGACATGGCATGCTTTAAGTGTGGGGGGGGTGTTTTGTTGTGCTTATGCTTTCAATTGGGCGAGATTAGTGTTTCTATGCTTAGTTTTTGGTCTCGAATCTTGCTAATTTTTATGAATTTGTGGAAGAGAAGATGGTTTGCGATGTGCATTTCGAGTTTGTGTTTGTTTGGTGGTTATTCTTATTTTACTTTTGATATATGTTTCTTGAGTGTGCAAAGAATTATGAGTTTTGTTGCAACACGATTGCAAGTAAGTAAAACGTGATTTGTCCGGTAGATGCTAGAAGGAGTATTGTCATTGTGATTGCCTACGATCATATCTTTATCTGTGAAAAACGCTGGAAACCAGCGCTGAAATTGCCAGCTCTGAAACATCTGGCCTGTTCTGAAACGTGACAACTCTGGGTCTCTGCTCCTCTAGTCTAACTATGAGCATGGGAAACCACGTGAAAAAACTTTGGATTACATTCAAATGGTTTTTATTTCACGAACTATGGCTCAACTGTCGAAACTTTAAGCACACAAATTGTGAAATTGGTGATATTGATTATAAAGGCGATCCCATTAGGGAATTCACTTCTAGCAGAGAATTGGGTCTGATCGAATTGCTTACATTACTGTTTTGTTGCTTCTTAAACTTTGAGTTAATTGCATGATCAAGAGATGTGTGTTGATTGTAAAATTTTGAATTGACTTTGTTGAATGTTTGGATGGAAATAAACATTGTTAAAACCAATTTCTTCCTAGGATTCATATGGATTTTGCTTGAGGACAATCAAAAGGCTAAGTGTGGGGGGGGTTGATTTATGCTTAATTGTGCTAAATTTTGGGGTTCGAGTGAGCTTATTTTAAAGATAATCTTCTAAAAATTGGTGCGTTTTATGTGTTGTTTTATGCTTTGCATGAGATTTAGGTTTTATAGATGGAAGAATGCAATTTTGGAGATTTTTGGACTAAAAATGGCATTTTTAGCATAGCTCTGTCGCCAGAGTTGAGCTGACTTGAAAAGCCAAAGCTAACCAGAGCTAAGGGCCCGCGCCAGAGCTGAAGGCCCGCGCTGCAGAGCAGAGACGCTTGACAGAGCAGAGCTGCGAAGATAGCTCTGTAGCAGAGCAGAGCCGACTTCTCCAGAGCAGAGCCAAAATTTCCAGAGCCGACATCTCCAGAGCAGAACAAGTTTTACAGAGTCAAACGCCAGAGCTGACTTTTCAGCTCTGTACTTTACAGAGTCAACCGACAGAGTCAAACGCCAGAGTCAAACGCCAGAGTCAACTGCCAGAGTCAACCGCCAGAGCTAACTTTTCAGCTCTGTACCTTTCAGAGCACTCGACGCCAGAGCTGACTTTTAGCTCTGCCTTGCCGAGGCAGAGCTGCGAAATTGGCCAAAGTAGGAGCGTTTCCAGAGCGCGCATCCAGCTGGAGTTCCCTTATTTTACACGATTTTGTTGCCTTTAGAGTTCTACTTTGCAAGGCAACTTCCATGGTGATCTAGGGAAATTTGAGGTCTATAAATAGGGTTTTGTTTTTATTGTAAAAATCAACCTTTTGCCCTAGTTTTAGACGCCTTGGAGATCTGTTGGCATCCGAAACTTAGGAATTACTTGCTTTCATAGTTGTCGATTTTCATTGTTTTTAATTAGGTTTCAATTTAGTTTTGTTTATCTTTTATTCTTGGATTGTGATTGCGTGACACAATTACACATTCAAGACGTTTACGGTATTTCGTATTTAAATTCAATTTATTTCTGTTTAATCATGTATATGCTTTTCGTTTATGTTTATGCTTTCTTTTTAATTATGCACTTTAGTTTACGCCTAGATTAGAAGTCTTTAAATTTACAAGTATTTAATTTCTTAAGTTAGGTTTAATTTAAGTTGTTTAAATTTTACTTAGGGTTAATAATTTAATTCGCTTAGTAATTCTAAAATTCGGTTTTTAATTCAGTTTTCAATTCTAAGTTTTAGTTTAATAATCAAACTCTTTACTGCTTTCTTTTATTGTTTTTTCCTACGATATAATTAAAAGCCCTTAAAGACTTTCCTTGAGAGACGACTTGGGTTAACTTACACGTTACAATAGATCTCGTACTATTGCGAGTCAATCTAGAGTAGTGTTTAGGTTGAGTCAGTTGTCTACATTACAATTAGTGCTTTCAAATTCATACACCCAAATGATTTAAAAATAACTCAAGACTTGAGTATTTGGGTTGTCTACATTACAATTAGTGCGTGATTAAAATACCTCCCGAAGAGGATTTCCCATCTACTAGATTCTTTTATCACCATTCAAATGCACTCATAGCTCTATGAAAATTATATGTATACTTTGTGAAAAATACATATATAGAGCCAATAATTGAGGATCAATTCATATATTGATACTTTGATTATCCAACTTAAAATATTTTTCGGCATTAGAGGGAGATATATGTGAATGATGAATTATACAATGCCGTAAATTTCTTGTTGGATTAATTATGTTAGATTCACGCATTAATGAACCAAAAGTTCAATAAGTTATTATTGACTGCCAAAGGAGTGATATTTCATATACATGTTATATTGCACCACAAATAATTGAAATCCTAGATGGACGAATTTGATTCAATGCTCATTGACGCCAGAAGCGTAAACGACTTGTTAGGTCCGGGGGGGTCTCGAATAGGTGTATGGGGGGGGAATACACCTATAGGCTATTTTTACAACAATCTACTGACCTCAATCAGAGGGATCTCAGTCAGAGATTGAAACGAAACTTTGCACGCAAACAAGGACTCCTGTTTTTACTGAAAACAGTTTTGACCAACAGGGTTGACGACTGATACTGAAATCTCTTCAGTAATGAGTTATCAGTTAAGTTGCTGGAACTTAACTGATCAAAGTAAGGGCTTCAGTCGTGTTTGCTAAGATAGAGATGATATCACTCTTCCTTACTATCAGAGGATAGTTCAGTCAGATTGATATCATACGCAGCGAAAATTAAACTTAGTTTCGTAATAGCCTCGGTGGAGCAGGTTGTTGGATTAAGGTTTCTCTTTGCTGTCAGTCAGTGTTCAGTTTTATCAATTGAAATAGCACAAGTAAGAATATAAAACTGAAAGCTGTAAATAACACAGAGACTTTTACGTGGTTCGGAAAAACCCTTTCCTACATCCACGACT
Organism: Salvia miltiorrhiza; assembly: GCF_028751815.1. Taxonomy (NCBI): domain Eukaryota; kingdom Viridiplantae; phylum Streptophyta; class Magnoliopsida; order Lamiales; family Lamiaceae; genus Salvia; species Salvia miltiorrhiza. The sequence goes on along the minus strand of NC_080393.1, from coordinate 26,590,399 downwards.
GGTTGATCAGACCAACAATCCACTCCGCAAGTGCTTCACTGGTGCACTGCAAACCGTACCCGTGTGCTTGCCTGGTGCACACAACCGTAAACTGAAGATAACCCCTCTTCAGCACCCACACACCTCGCGTAGGATTTCCCTGCTAAGCACACCTCGTGCTCAGACTTTTCACTCAGAGTTCAGAGTACCTTCCTGAACTCCGAATCACTCAAACACTCTTATGGGGGAGAGGTTTAAACGAGTGCCAACTATACTTACAAAGAACAAGTTCTTTGAAGCAAGTTTGACCTTTGGCTTCTGGGTAAACAGATATATGCCTAGGGTCTAAGAGAATGTATGTAATCAGCAGTGACTGATTTTGGCTTTGGAATTCTCTTATTCGATTCAAGCTTTGGGCGGTTAAGCTTTAGGCTGAGTAGCAATTTCGGCAGAGCTTCAGCTTATGTTGTTGAATCGGTGAAGATTGAAGTGATCCTCGAGCGCTATTTGTAGGAGAATTCTTGAATAGATCCGTTGGCGTAAATCGTCCTCAAGATTTCTTCCGTTGGAGAGCAATTCGAATTTGGGCTGAGACTTCAATCTTCGAGGTTCCTTGTCTGTGTGGAAACGGCTCTCTTTGATGGACAGGAGATGTGACATCTCTGAAAAGTAACCACCAGATATGAATGACCTCTGCAGAGATAAGATATTCTGAGATCTCTGCATTTAATGCGGCTGTACTTGTGCGTACGTGGATTCCTCTGAACGTTGGAAGATCAGTCCTAGGAGGAATGTTCAACTGATACTTGACTTTAGTATCAGTCCTTTGCGCGCATTAAATAATCAGTCTTCAACTGATTCTTCAACTGATACTTCAGTTGGTAACTGCAGTCTTCAGTCTTCAGTCTTCGTTCTTCAGTCTTTAGTCTTCGACACCGCAACTAAACTAGAAACGAACTCTAACACTTGAGTTCAAAACGATTCTAGTCTATTACATATAAGTCCTATGAGTTTTGGTATCATCAAAACAAGGGTTAGGATATTCCACAAGGCTCCCAACACGACTTATTGGTGCCCAAGATAAAATATCCGCGGATTACAAAATCAAATAAAGAAATCAAATCATTCCAAAAACCTCATGAAGAGGATCGTCCTGAAGACGATAATCCCAATATATTTTGCACGTGCACTAAATTATCGTAATATTGGGATTACGAAAAAACTAGACCAAATATTATGGGAAATTGTGAAAATTTAGTTTTACTAAAGTTGCCATGAACTTTGGAAATACGTGAGAATCGTATAAAAGAAAAATGATAGTTGTCGACAACACTTTTTGCCTCAACAAATTGTTAGTTCAATTTGAAGATTATTTGGATCCAAAACAAATGATATTAGAGTGCCAGAAGCACTAAAAAATATAGAAATAAACAATGAGGCAGAGCCTAACTCGCTAAATGAAAATAATAAGATGTTAAGCGAGATTAGTAGCTCAAGGGTTTGAGAAACCCAAAATCAATCAAATATATTCTCGTGTTATACGTGGCATTATGTTTCGTTATTTATATAACATTTATGGCAGTAATCATTGACATAGATATCAAATTTATGGACGTTATGGTTATATTATTATATAGGCCATTGAACATGGACATATATGTGAAAGTCCATAACTGATTAAATGAATTCTTTCCGAAGAAAGAACATTTGTGAATACTCAAAACTTGAGGAAGTTAACTCATGTCTAAATATGAGTTTTGAAAAACTTAGTTAAACGAAATATCATCTCGACCCGAAGATCGAGAATCTCCCAGATAGAGTATTTCAAACCAATCGACTATATTTTATATGTATTAGTCGACCTACCCAAAGAAGATTTTGAATAATAGCACATCCTTTTAGCTATCAAACGATTATTCTATCACTTGAAGTTGATAAAGACACACCTAGACCAAAAGAAAATAACGAAGTTATTTAGGACCCGAAGTTCCTTACTTGTGTGCTATTGAAGCACTGCTTTTATCATGCATGATATACAATTCGAAGTTGACTTGCTAGCAAGATTTAATGTTTCTTCAAGAAGGAGAATTTTAAATGATATTAACCATGTTATTGGTTATATTCAAAGCAAATTACAATTGGTCTATGTTATGAAAGAAATCGAAATTCAAAATTGATGGATGATGTTGATTATTTATTTAATTTCGAAAACTATATTGAACACATTCAAGATTGTTATCTTGAGGGGAAGCATGATCTTTTAAATAGTTTCGAAAATTAGACTTTGAAGGTCAATGGCCCTGAAGGCCAAATGGTTGTACTCTTTTTCCCTTACTAAGTTTTTTCCTACAAGGTTTTCTTAGTTAAGGTTTTTAACGAGGCAACTAGTATAATATATGAGTAAATATACATCTTGTACTTTTTTCCTCTACCGAATTTTTCCCATAGGGTTTTTACGGAGATGTTTTTAACAAGGCATGGACATCTAGACTCTAACATCAAATGAGGAGTTTCTTTGAAGTCAAATTGCACGCAACTCAAAGGATACATGAAGATTCGATCGAGTGATAAATTGGTGGACTTATGCACAAAGACATTACCAACATCGACTTTCAGAAAGCTAATACACAAGATCGGCAGGCATCGACTCAAAGATATACAATGATCATTTTCAAGGGGAGCAGCTGTACTCTTTTTCCTTAGACTAGGTTTTTGTCACATTGAATTTTTCCTAGCAAGGTTTTAATGAGGCAGCATATTTTTAGAGTTAGTCATTTAAGGAGGAGTGTTGTAAATATATATAAAATATATATTTCCCTATTAAATGACTTAACCCTAAACCTTAACCCTAGCTTTGTATCTCCTATAAATAGAGGCATTTAGTCCTCATAATAAGACGCTCCTGCAGATTTATTCTCTTTATGCTCTCTACGCTATTCTCTCTTCTTCTCCTCTTCTCTCTAGTTTATAACAGATAATTATTTATAAATCACAATGATATTTGTTATAAATAGTGAGTTGAGTGAGAATATTTATTGGGTATTGATTTTATATTTAGAAAGTGACATTAAATTGAGACGTTCGAATAAAAAATGTGATAAATTGAAACAGATTAAATACTACTAAATATTTCTCCATAAAATATTGTATAGTTCACATAAATGAAGCTACAAATATCAAATCCCATGAAAATATAGCTCACAAGTTGATGGGACTCGACTTAAATACTCTATTCATCCCATTATTAATGGCACATATTACTTTTTGGATTATCCCATCCTAAATGACTCATTTTCAATTTAGGAAAAAATATGGGGTCAATTAACAAATTAATTAACCCCTAATTACACCACCTAATCTGAACTTCACAAAATAAAACTAAAATCATTTCATTTTTGTTGCCATCTTCACATCCGTCATTCTCTCTCTGTGCAATTGTCTCTCTCTTTGCGCACTAGTCTCCACCGCCCGCTCGCCGCAACCTCCACCCACGTTGCCACCTCATCTATCCACGTCGCCGCCTTTGCACCGTTCAGCGGCGCGCTCTACCGTCTTCTCTAGAGTTTCACCTTTTTGTTTCTGGATTTGAGATGTGTAGATCTCTTTGTTTCTATTTTTGTCTTCAAAATTTGGGTTTCGATTTTGTTTTGATTTTTGTTTCTCTTGTTTGTGGGTTTTGCATAATTATTTTGTTGAATACGAGCTGAATTCTTGATTGACAAATCTCTTTCATTTCAATTTTTATTTCTGAATTTTGCATAATTATTCCGGTGAATTCAAGCTGAATTCTTGATGGGTAGATCTCTTATGTTTCTGGATTTGCATAAATCAAGCTGAACAAATTGGTAATGAACAAATTCTTAAACACACTATTAATTCTCTAATTTTATCATTTTTTAAATTTTCGTGTTAAAAAATTATGTGCCATAAATAAATAATGGGATAGAGGGAGTAAAGATTAATTTTTAATATCTTCACTTTACAATTTGAGTCAGACCTCTCCAATACAAATACGTCAATAAATGATTATGAGAAAACACAATTATGTGGGGAAAAAAAATGTTGCAGCAGCAAACATGTAAATTAAATAGATAACCTTAAGATGTGAGAAATCCGCAGATAATCATAACATTTCCACTTCAGCAGTAGACACATACGCCACAATTATAAGCTGAGCATTGACCAGAGCATAAATCATCTATAATCCTAAGTTGAAGATTTGCACATCATGCTGCTACGTGTTACAATTATTTGGTAACGAAAGGGAAATATACAGTTATAATAACAATAATATATATATATATATATAGGGGAAGGCTAAAATAAGAACGGTTCTTAAAATATAAATTAGGAACCATTTTCAGCCCTTAGATCATCAAGATCTACGGTTGATTCATCACCTTGTTGGATCAATTCATGGTCCTGAGTTCGAATCTCAAAGGTAGCAAAAAATTATTTTTCGCAATTCGTACCTTTATACAGTTTATTCATGCGTGTTATACATAAAATTCATGCATTTTTACTAGTTCGTAATTCTTAAAATAAGGGTGGTTTATTGAATAACCGCTCCCTATATATATATATATATATATATATATATATATATATACAGTTATAATAACAACGGAAGGGCAGGAAAATTTTCGCAGCGACCATGAATTCATCTAATAAATTGATGAATCAATCATAAATTTTGATATATTTTTATTTTAGTCCACCTTAAAATGACAATATATATACATATAGGGAATGACTCCAATAAAATTTCGTGAGATATAGGTTCTAATGAGATCTCTTATATATAATGAGATCTTAGATTGATTTGTAGGTGTTGATTTAATTTATTATATAGCTGATATTTATTTAGATGGAGAAAATTTTTACCTAAGTTTAAATTCTGAAGGGACCAAAAACTTTATTAAATTTTTTAATATCGTTATTCAACATTATATAGAGACTTATTCATTAGTCTCACATATCACAAAATATCTCACTCGAACGTAACCCCTTTTTTTTAATTAATTAGGATTACAAGAGGTATCTAAATACAATCAAATAAGTCATCCGCATACAGACGGAACCTCAGCACCACACAAATGTGAAAAAATAACAGTACGCATGCGGAACCACTACACCACACAAAGGTGAAAAAAATATTATTATTTTTAATTAGGATTACAAGAGGTATCTAAATACAATCAAATAAGCCACCCACATGCAGGCAGAACCTCTACACCACACAAAAGTGAAAAAATAACCGCACACATGCGAAATCACTACACCACAAAAAGGTGGAAGAACTACTCTCATGTATTCGGAATTGAACCCAAGGCCTCTCACAAAGTAGAGTCTTTGGGTGCCTCAGTTTTGCCACTTGAGTTAGGTCTCATTTGCAAAATGTAAATTAGAAAATAAGTATGGGATTTTGTAGATTCCATTCCTCTCATAGTATATAGGTCCAAATCTGGACCACACAATTTGACTACGTGGCTCATTAAGAGCGTGACACGTGACAGATGTCTTCCAAAGCCTTTCGAGGCAAAATATACAAAGAGATAAAATAGGAATAAAATTTTTAAAATAAAAAAAAAACTTTTTTCTTAGAAAATTCATTTTTTTTCCTACGACCGTCGTCGAAATTATAGATATAATTGAACACAAATATGCATAACGTTTGATATAAATATGCATGAAAATATGACTCGTTAGGTGACTAGCGACGAGAGCCACCTAACGATGTCACATAGTATTATGCATATAATTGAATACGAATATGTATAAAGGAAAACATAAATATGCATAAAGTTACACATTAATATACATAACACTATTCGACCCGTCAGGTGACCAATGACAAGAGGCACTTGACGGATCATATATTCCCATGCATATTTCTATCCAAAGTTATGCATATTTGTATTTACCTTTATGCATATTTTTGTTCATTATATACATAACTATAGCGGTAACGAGCAGCGGCGAGAGCACCAGATGAATCGCATAGTGATATTTTCTCATGAATATTTCTATCCAACGATATACATATTTGTGCTTATGTTTATGCACATTTGTATTCAATTATATGCATAATTTTGACGACGACCGTGGGAAATTTTTTTATTGTCGATATATATATATATATATATATATATATATATATATATATATATAGGGGAGGGATCTATAGAGAATCCCTATATAATAAAGAATAGAGAATTAATGCTTACCGTCCGATCTTGAGAAATAAGCGGCCATGATCAATTCCGAATATTAGTTAAAAAATCTTGTTTAATTAAAATAAATCATTTTAATATTCATAAAAGGGTTATTCAGTCTTTTAAACCCCACACACGATCTGCAGAAATCTCTCTCTTCCGAAATTCACGCCTCCACCTTCATTCATTCTTTTATTCTGTAAATTATTAGGGTTTTCATAATTCCTGCAAATCAAACAATCCGTTGAAGACCCTCGGTTTTTCAGCGAATTTTTTTTGAAGAAAATCGGTCGCCGGCATCAACCCGTCCACAGTAGGCCGGATCGTGGTTCCCGGTCGCCGGCATCAACTAGTTTTTCTAAAAGTGACCTGAAATCCGTCATCTTGCATCAGGAGCTTTTTTTAAACTTTAATATTGTATCTTTAATGTGTTTATGATTGAATCCTCTTTTGTTTCATTGCAGAACTACGTCAGCCCAATCCCCAAAGCGTCCTGGTCGTGTGGGTGCTGCATTGAGCTTAATTACTGAAAATTTGGGGAAATTCTTGCTTTTACGAAATCTGAATATATTCTACTCATTCAGAAAAATTGTATTATGTTCATTTACAAATTGTGATTACATAATATATTCATGAATATTATACTTTATTCATATTCACTATACTGTATTCATTGAGTATTAGTTAATTTATTCAGTTTCTTGTTTTACTTATTCGGTTTATAACAAAGTGGTATTCGATGAATTTTCAATATTATTCACTATAATTTTAGTGAATTATGCACTTAGCTTATGTGATGTTTTCGTCCATATTTACACATTTGTAGGCGATTGATTCCTTATTCACATAAATATGATGTTTATTCGGTAAATTTTGAACAATATTCAGATACAATTTATTCATGAAAAATGCTACTTTATTCAACAAAATAGTTTCCTTATTCACAATTTATGAGTATCATATAAATTATTCAGAAAACTATTATCCTTATTCGCATAAATATGATTTTTATTCAGTACGTCATGAACAATATTCGAATACGATATATTCATGAATAACGTTACTTTATTCAACAAAATATTTTCCTTACTCACAATTTATGAGTAACAGTTACGTTTTTCTGCAAATTATTATCCCTATTCGCAAAAATATAATTCTTATTTGGATACGTTTTGAACAATATTCAAATACAATATAATTATTTATTATCACACAAAGAACCAAATTAATATGTACAGGTTTTGAAATAATGAAAAAAATAAAATGCTACATGAATTACTAATTTTATTTAAGCGATTAAGAGTTAATTAAGTTATGCATAATTAATTATTGGATTAATAAAAATATAAATTAGGTGAAGATTCTATTATTTATTTGCATAATATTAATTTGTGAATACACATTAAAATTATTTGAACAAATAAAAAATGTGGATGAGCTCATGAATTCGAGTATATAAAATAATTGTGAAAAAAAAAACCATAAATAACGTCAAATATACTGGAGATGGGAACAGGAATAGGGATGATGTGATATTTTTTGGAATTAATTACAATGTTCAAACATAATAAAGGAGAAGAAAATTTGATATATAAAATGGACATAAAAATCGACGGAAAAAAAAAAAAGGAAAAAGAGGATGATTTCAAATCTTACCAAATATGCAAAGATTATGTGTATCTTTATTCCATAAAAAAATCGGTTACAAATTATGGGATACACAAAATCTTACCATGCATATTAAAAATATTTTCGGTTACTACTAGAAGTACATTGACATAATTAACCTTTTCAGACATAATTAATTAAATAAATCTGGAAAATGCAGATCCATTGGATTGCTTCAAATCAACGGCCTAGATCCTTTCTTCATTCTCTCTACATTTAGCCTTCTTTTTTGATCCCTTCCCTATATATATATATATATATATATATATATATATATATAGAATAAAAACACTCTTAAGTGTATAAAATATAAATGATTTTCAGCTCTTAGATCATCAAGATCTACGGTTGATTCGTAACCCTTTTGGATGAATTCGTGGTCATGGGTTCGAATCCCAAAGGTAGCAAAAATTTATTTTTCACAATTCGTAACCATGTTGGATGAATTCGTAACCCTGTTGGATAAAATTCGTACATTAAAAAACGTTTATATTTATATTTTAAGAAGTGTTTTCACTGTAGCCCTTCCCTATATATATATATATATATATATATATATGGTTACGAATCAACCGTAGATCTTAATGATCTAAGGGCTGAAAATTAATTATATATTTTAGGGTTAAGTATCAATTTAGCCCCTAACGTAGAGGCCCCTGTAGCCAATACAACCCTATGCGCAGGGGTGTCTCAACTAAACCCCTAAGGTCCATGTTTTGCGTCAAGTAAACCCCTCCGTCTAACGGAGAGTTAACTCCGTCAAAAATTTTAATTTTTTTTTTATTTTTTTTATTTTGTGGGGCCCACCATTAAGGGCAAAACATGTTCTCCCTCCTGCTGCCGCCTCCAGACGGCAGCGCCGCCACCGGAGCCGGTGAGTCGGCTTGCCGGAATTTAGAGCGAAGAGATATTAGGGATTGAGAAATTGGGGATTTCCTGTGGCATCAGAAGGAGAGAGAGGCGAGATGGGGAGAACGAAGAGGGGAAGAGTGAGGCGCGGCGGCTTGCCGGAATTTAGACCGAAGAGATATTAGGGATTGAGAAATTGGGGATTTCCTGTGGAATCAGAAGGAGAGAGAGGCGAGATGGGGAGAACGAAGAGGGGAAGAGTGAGGCGACGCTGCTATTGTCGCCGACGATTGGTGAGAGGCGGTGGCGGCTGGGCGCAGCTGTGGTGAGGAGAAAACAGAGGGAGAACGAGAGAGAGGGAGAGAGGTCGAAGGGGGCGAGAGATGAGGGAAGAAGGGAGATAGGAAGAAGGGGGAAGGGAGAGGAGGCAGGACCGCCGGCTCCGGTGGCGGCGCTGCCGTCTGGAGGCGGCAGCAGGAGGGAGACCGAGAGGGAGAACATGTTTTGCCCTTAATGGTGGGCCCCACAAAATAAAAAAATAAAAAAAAATTAAAATTCGGACGGAGTTAACTCCCCGTTAGACGGAGGGGTTTACTTGACGCAAAACATGGACCTTAGGGGTTTAGTTGAGACACCCCTGCGCATAGGGTTGTATTGGCTACAGGGGCCTCTACGTTAGGGGCTAAATTGATACTTAACCCTATATTTTATATTTTAATAAGTGTTTTTATTTTAGCCTTCCCCTATATATATATATATATATATATATAGGGTGTGGTTTTAGAGAGAACTACATTATTTGTGAGAACCATCAAAATCTAATGCATCCACTGTAAAAATTAATGCATTCGCTGTTAAAATTAATGCACTCAAAAAAATAAAAAAATTGCTCCATTCAGGATTCGAACCCAGGATCTGCATTCATTCAACAAGATGATGCATCCACTGTAGATCTTGATGATCGAATGACTGAAAATGGTTCTCCGTTCTTTTTTATTTAGTAGTTCTTTATTGAACCTCTCCCTATATATATATAGAGGGAGTGGATCACGTAGATCCACTCCCTTATACTAGTATATAGTTCTTAGCGGGTTATCACACAATGTGGCCATGTGGCAGCCTTCCAGGCAAAAAACGCGGAGGGGTTAAATGGTCATTTCAGAATTTTATTTATTTATACCAAAAAATTATTTTTTTTTCCCCGGGGTCATCGTCAAAATTATGCATATAATTGAACACTAGATGGTTTGCATACTGATACTTTCCCATGCATATTTCTATCCAGCGTCATGCATATTTGGGTTTATGTTTATGCATATTGGTGTTTAATCATATGCATAGTTTTGATGACGACCGCGGGAAAAAAATAAATTTTCGGTAAAAAAAAAATAAAATCAAAATGACCATTTAACCCCTCCGTATTTTTGGCCTTGGAAGGCTTTGGAAGCCCTTGGGAGACTGAGCGCGCCACGTGCCCCCATTGTATGGTCCAAATTTGAACCTATATACTATGAGGGGAGTGAATACTAAATGATCCCACCCCTATATATATATATATATATATATATATATGGGGTCGCGCTCCAGTGTGACCCCCTATTTTTCGTGAGACACTGAGTACAATGAATAAGACATATATAATGATGAACAAGGGCCACAAGACAGTATATACTGATGAATAACGAAATTTAAAATATTTGGCTCTCTCCAGGATTCAAATCCTAAAAAAAAAATTCTCCCTCTAGATACAATATCAGCCATAGAATTGATTAAATAAACACACGAGATTGTGTCTTAGGTCTCACTAAAAATAGGGGGTCTCATTGGAGCGCTCCCTTTTATATATATATAGGCGCGCGTTCCAGTGAGACCCTTTATTTTTCGTGTAACATGAGGACAATGAATAAGACATATAATACTAATGAACACGACGTATATCTAACGAACAAGATGTATATACTAATGAAAAATAAAATTTAAAAAATTGGCAATGAATAAGACATATATACTGATGAATAACAAAATTTAAAATATTCTGCTCCCTCCAGGATTCGAACCCTGCGAAAAAAAAATCACACTCCAGATACAATATCAGCCATAGGATTGATGAAATAAACGCACCAGTTCATGCCCTAAATCTCACTAAAATTAGAGGGTTATGGGGTCTCATTGGAGTGACATGGAGCATTTCTTAAGATATAAAATAATAATCATTTTTAGCCCTTAAATCATCAAGATCTATGATTGATTCTTAATCCTGTTGGATGGATTTATGGTCCTGAGTTCGAATCCCAAAGGTAGCAAAAAGTTATTTTTCACAATTCATACCTTTATACAGCGAATTCATATGTGTTATATATATATATATATATATATATATATATATATAGGGGTGGGCTATCGTGAGAGCACCTCTTAAAATAAGAAATGAGAATTAGGAAAAATGTATGAATTTTATGTAGATTACGTATGAATTCGCTGTATAAAGATATGAATTGCAAAAAATAAATTTTTGTTATCTTTGGGATTCGAATTCAAGACCATCCAATAGGATGATGAATCAACCGTAGATCTTGATAATCTAAGGGATGAATATGATTCTTATTTTATATCTTAAGAAGCGTACTTATTTTAACCATCCCCTATATATATATACTCTGCGTGTATTTTAGTTTGGAAGCTCTTGAAAGGCATCTGGCACATGTCACGCTTCTAATGCGCCACATACACACATTATGTGATCCATATTTTGAATTTATATATTATGATAAAGGGGGGATGTATATGATCATAAGCTAATCAAGTGTCAAGACGAAGGGCATGAAAATATGAATTTTCTACAAACAGGAAAATAGCAATTCCGGAGAAACACAGTATCATTATATAAATTGTAAGTTTTCAAGGATTACAAGAAAATCAGATACAAAATATGCTTACATGTTTCACACTGATGGACGAGACTATAGTTGACAACAACAATATAATCTCAGATGCAAAGCTAATTTTCACACAAATCTACGGGTGAAAGGGATGCACAATAGTTTCCGCAAAGTCTACCTCAACTACATAGGCTACATCTCAAATCAAATCAAAACTTGTATGAATTAATTCCTACAATAACGAGCACAGGCATGGACCTGGAAGGCCTCAAGTCCCCTAAGCCGACTCTCTCAACACAATATGAGAGTGTAGCAGATGCTGGCTTTAGGTAGAGAAACTCGTCTCACCACAATTTACAGCTCATATCAACAGAGAAACCGGCAACAAGCCAGAGCCATCTTGCAATTTGTATCTCCGTGCCAGAACCATCAAAATAAACAAACTGAACAACAAAAGCCACCTCAAAGTATACCAGTTGCAATGCTCGAGGTTGTATTTATCTTTAGAGATTGCTCAGGAACATAAGTAAGACCTATCACACCAAAAAGTCCAATTGTTATCCTAAGAAACTGGGTCTTGGCAATTTAAAATGAAGAAAGCAACTAGAAACTTTTACTACCATAAAATGAAAAGCATCAATGGACTTTTTTTTCCATCTCTATTACAATTCACACTTCAATCAATACATGTACTCTTTAGATCAGAAGTTCATATGTTTTTAAAAGACTAGCTCTTCTCATCACGAGCGAAATTTTGAATCAAAATTGATGAAAATATGCATCAAGGCAATGCCATGAATTGATGAAAATATGCATCAATAAAAATATTTCTTTCTACTTCTTCTGTGTTTTTTTTTTCAAAAATAATAAAAAAATAAACAAAAAAAATCAAATTTGTAAATTTCAGGTGTAATAGGAGCTGCTTTTTACCTTTCGCCCTAACCTCTACTTGAAGAGAATCAAGAGTGATTATTCCATCAGTCAATGGAAGAACTTCAAGCTTAACAGTTGCTGTAGATTGAGAAGGGACGCATCTGGTGCAAGGAGAGATAAAACACTTAGGGGCTAAGTTGAAAGAAAAACAAACAGAAAGATTAAAGATAACATACCCTAAAGGAACTCTACTCTGTAGCCATAAATGGCTGCAACCCATATCAGTGTTTGGAACCACGTCAGGTACAGTTTGCTCATTGCCAGATACAGATTGTGGACCGTCTTCCACTTTGTGCCCATGTTTTAGAGAGACTGAGCTCTGCCCATGAAAAACAGCTGCTCGCCAATCACTTGCTAACTCAGTGGAAGCCGAAAATGGACTCACAGGAGAATTACTCAAGGACACTACAGAAGGAGGAGAAGTAAATGAAGCTGGTGCAAGAATTGTTAATGTCAGGTCCTCAGATGTCATATTTGATGCTTGAAGTGTTAAAACCTGAAAGTTCAAACAATTAATATTTGCAGCAATTCAGTGTTAACACTTAGAAAATGAAAAAAAAAAAAAAAAAAAAAAGAAAAGAAAAGAAAAGAAAAGAAGGAACACAGTTGAATTCATATATAACCTGAACTGGAAGCTGGGTTCCATCGGATCCAAGAGCTTGCCCAGACATCTCAGATGCCACAGATATCATAAGATCCCTTGAAATACGAGGCCGCCAGCTTGTCGGCTGCTTAAAGAACAACTTTGATTCTACAACATGCAACCGATAGAATAATAATACCATAAACATAAGGCTCTCGTCACTAAGTTAATATCGAACCTATCTAAATTTTACATAAATGTACCGGTATAATTGCATCGACATGATACAAGCACAGCAAATTGATCAGTAGACGATCCATTATTTTTTGCTCCAGAATTCAAGTGCGGCAAACTTGATGCAGCAGATGCTGCTGATACACGTGAAAGTCGTGGATTACCATCACTGTGACCCTTCCCATGCTTCCACATTGAAGTTGCTGGTTTCAGAATAAAAGAATGTTCTTCACCTCTCCTGTCAATTATACACCATATGCAACCTCTTAGATGTTTGAGATTAAGGAAGAAAAATAAACCAACAGGAAAAAAAAAAAAAAAACAAGGTCCCTGAGTAGGACATGACAATTCCTGTTATATCTGCAATATCAAGTGAAAAATGAACAAACGCTCAAAACAGATCAAGAGAAGCTTCTGTTTATATCTGGATGAATAGTTCCATTGAAACTTGAAAGAAAAGAAACTGTTCAAGACTAAACATTTCTTTATTTTTTAGATTCCAAACCAACTCTTACTATGCAAAAGCTTGATGTACCATTGGACAAGCCACTGTGTCCCTTTTATAAGATCAACTACCAGCAGCATTCTCTTGGACATAATACATCATCATACTTACCTTATTATTTGGAAATATTAGGGACTTCAGTTGTTGTGTTTATGGCTTTTGGCAAGAATTGACAGTCAAGTATAAAATTCTTAGTTGCCTAAGAAGCAGAATGATAGTATTACCCAAGCACAGGACAGCTACACATAATTTATGTTGTACTTAAAATCACAGATCTGATACACTTTGTTTATGGACTTACGGCTGGCAAAAAAGTAAACTACACTTTTCTGACTGTGTTCTAAATTTAATAAAGCCCAAGCACAGATAGCAAAAGTTTTGTAAAAGTATATTGAAGATTACGAACCAGCAGCACAATACTCCAGGCTTCAGTCACGCATGGTAAAGCACAATACAATATCTAATTATCTTTCTATGTGCTGGGAACAAGACCAGTTTGTACGGGGAGTAAGATATATACAACAGGTTATCACTAAAAAGGATAGTCTCTGTATTTTCAATCGAGATGGTTCTCAAATAACCTTAAAAAAGGAAGAAATAAGTTGTTCGGGGATATTGCAAATGAAGCATAAGAAAATGCAGAGCAAAAAGCCTTTAAGATGTAAACATGTTCTTAGCAGATCAACAGCAAAAGTTTCATTATTAGCAGGACAACTTAAATAACTCATGTATATGGACAATACCTCAGTTCTAAATTTGGTAAACTGTAGTTGTTCCCAGATTCAATGCAAGCAATAGGTAAAAATAATGGTGGTCCACCTTTTGATGCCTCTTCAAAAATAATTGTTATGGAATCTATGAACACCACTATATTTGGTGCATGAGCGGGGGAAACATTCTGCACAAATAAGTTTAACATTATTTAATGCATTAAAATCCTAAACAAAAGCATCTACTTCTAGTCAGGGCATCTCATGTTTTCTTTTTGAAAGGAAGAATACAATTCATAACACCTAGAGGAATGAAAAAGGAAGTAGGATAAAGGCAGTAAAAGAAACTATACCTTTACGTGTACACAGAGAAGATCATCTGTGTTGCAATCAACAGAAAAAGAATTAATTTCTACAGGTTGAATCAACTCAATTTTTCTCCTCCACCTCCTTCCAGGTGTAAATATTCCTTCCAAACCACATCGAACAGAAAATCTTTCTTGTTGCAGTGGCACACCACGAAAAGATAATAGTCCCTCATCTCCACTTTTTCCACTACCGACAAACTTCTTGAATGAAAATTGATTCCAGTCTTCTGGGTCAATCGTAGGTTTAGTTTCAGGAGTTGTGACAGCTGCTGCAGGTTGTGTAGCTGCAGGTGGTGTAGCTACAGATGGTGTGGCATTTGGAGGGAGTGAGGACATAGAATAACTTCTAAAATGGCCAAAAGAAAAAAGCTGGGAACTTGAAGAGCTAGATACAGCAGGTTTCACAGATGTGCTACGAATACTTGAACTGGAACTCAATGTAGGAGGAGGTGAAGGACGAGATGGAGGAGGAATAGAATTATCCAAAGGAAGTAACCATTTCAATAATTCGCCATAAGGATCTTGATTCAAAGAAGTAGGAATATCCTGATTCTCAATGCTCAGATTTCTGTCTTGATGTTTCTCAAATTGTAAAATCTCCAGGATTGGATCCATAAGAAACTGAATACCAACATTTAATTGTAAAAGCACCTGCATCCTTCCAAAAAATAAAGTGAAATTCAAATCAGTAGTGACACATACAACTCAAGGTTGTGACTGATAAAACAAAATCTGGATGAAACAAGTATTTCATGTAAGCGCTAGTGCAATAAAGCGTCATTATATATGGGCAGGAATGCTACACTTTGCACCTAGTTAAGAGATTCCCCCCACCCCACCCGCACATCACCCGTGCAGGGAGGCCTGCTTATGCAAAGGACACTCAAACATAGTAATGCCTATATCCAGTAGCATGGCTGAAGATTAAGGTGGGCTCAAAAGCAAATTGCAAATACACTAATTCCAACTAAATTACTAGTATATGCGACCACATAGCATACAAAGTTAAGAGAGCTCCTGATTGCAGCATGATTCAGAAACCTTAGATGTATGTTTAACTGGAGGCGTAGCATTTTCAATCAAGAAACTAATTGCATGTAGGGTAAGATACCACAAAATGCCTAGAGCTTATGATTCGCATAGTTATGTATGGACCTTCCACTTCGTTATGATTCAAATCAGTAGTAACAGAACAATTGGCACAACTAACTTCACTGATGTAGCAAGCTTCTGAAAAAAGCATAACTGATAGATAGAGCAAGCCTCTGAAAAAAGCATCAAACACTAGCCTACTCAATAGTGAAAAGTGCAGAAACTAGGACATAACCATCACAAAAGAAATTATAGCTCACACTACCTCTATTTGTAAATATCCAAACCCCATATCAAGCATGATAGAAAAATCACACATATTGCACCTTCAACCTTTTCCATAATAACCTACAGTCCAATATACTAAAACGACTAATTAAATCAGACAAGAAGAGCTAGTCGGTTTTACACTCTTTATAAACACATACATAACAATATAAAAGCAAACAGATATAAACTTTTCCCAAGTTAATGTAAAAACACACCACTATGTCTCCGTTAGGAAGTGAGCAGCACTTGGCAACACCTCTTGCCAGTCCCCCAGATGTGCGTGAGTCAAATTTTCCTCTGTCGATCGAAGCACTAGCAGGATTCTTCTTCTTTGTGGTAGTTGCAGTTTCTAAAGAATCTCCTAGCAGCTGTTCTTCAAATGCAGCGGAAGATTCAGAACAGTCTTCTCCTACTCTTCTCTTAGACCAAAGTGGTTCGTTTGATTCAGCAATTCGCACAAAAAAATGTGAGTTTTCAAATCTTCGAAGCAATTGTTCGGTCTGTCTTTTGTGATCTTCCATCCTAAGAAGAGACTCGCCAGTTGAAACATCCTTAGGTAAATCAATCTTTTCTTCTGTCATGATTTCATCAGTTTGATTATCTTGATCCCCACAATTTGTGACAATGGTCTCAGGGACTGGGCTTGCTTCTCCTTCAATGTTCCCATTTTGTTTTTTGGAGTTTTTCCCAATTCCAGATTTATTCATGACAGCAGCAACTTTAAAAGGTGTAATTATTTCCGTATCCTGCTTATAGGCAGACAAACATGCAAGAATTCGGATTTGTTCACCTAAGATGATGACATATGCAAATTGTAAGAATTAAAAATTAAGATCTAGAAAAATTCAAGCGAAAAAAAAGACAAAAGATTGCCTCAGTAAAATTGCAGACAAGCACAAACAGATACCAGGAAAAACAAAGCTGCGATCCAGAGAGCGCAATGAAAGTATATCTGATGCCTCATTCCAATTGTCCGGAACTTCTTCTGGGGTAAGAAGAAAAACCCACGAGTTAAAATAGTTCAGACAAAGCTTCAAATATAGCAATAAGAGCAACTCCAGTAACGCTAGTTTCAAAAACTAAAAATAAAATAAATAGCTCTGACAAAGCTCTGGGTCAGCTTCATCAGCAAATCAAACCCACTGCCGCACATGTACATGCAGGAAGAGGTTAATGCTTCAAGCAATTCGGATACTGGGATTTATACATAAGCCGAAGCCAAAGATTCATCATCCCCTGTCGGTAAGCTTAGCATCATCATACCAGGTCTACTATCATTCCCAGGCAACGTCTACCTCTCTTTCCTGTCAGCCACATTCCTCTTCCACCTACATCCATCTAAGATGTTTGCCCCAGCTATCACCACCATTCAAAGAGGTGGCAACCTCAACATATCTAATGGGCGTTATTTATACATGAGAAAAAAGAATAGGATAGGCATTATATATGCGGCGATTGCAACGTGATAATATTCAAGAAAATTTAGGAAATAGATATGTCAGGAAACTCCCTCACAAAAAAAAAAAAAAAAAAAAAAAAGATATGTCCAGAAAACTTAGGCTATAACTACTGTGACTTCAAAGGGCAAGCAGGAGCCTGGTGGTCTAATCTTTTTTTTCAGGCTTCAGACAAGAGTTACAAGGCTGGCAACGTTTAGCTCAAATGTCTTAGCAGCCGTAACAGATCTTTGCAGGGATAATTCAGCATGATTATGAGAATGCTTCATAACAATAATATTTCTTTCTTTCAGACAGGCCACAACTATCCAAGACACTAGAAGACTACAATTTTACAAATCAGATCATGCCAGTAATAAAGAGCAAGAGTGTGGTCATACTGCATGGAATAACTATCGACCCATTATCTTCTGTAACATCTATGTGGCTGTCAACTTGATTATTCTTTCCACTTGAATCTGCCGCCATGCCATTCTCATTCCCAAATTCTTCACTTTCTGAGTACCGTGGCTCAGAAGATGTACTTTCTGGAAATGCATCTTCAGCAATCAGACCCTCCAATGTACTAGCAGCTTTGGACACATAATTTGCATCTACCTGAGTCTCTTTAACAGACGGCTGACTATTGTTGGACCTCAGCATCAAAAAATTCATTTTCCACTATAATTGTTTCTGCAAAGTCAGGAAACATCAAATCTTAAGGTTCTAACTGTTTCATGGCCCCAAAGGGAAATTAAAAATAAGCAGGAAGTAAAAACTCATCAATCCAGATTCCTATAATCCTGCACTAACCAAAAAGTCCCCAAATCTAATTTGTCCATTCCATGCGGCTGAATTGGATGCAAAATAATTCGAACTGAATAATCAAAGTGATCCGAAAATTGACCTGATCGGAGATCAGCGGTTCGCCCGAGCAGCGCGAAGCGGTTCGCGACGAATCCGGTTGCGGTGAGACGGAATCGCGGCAGATCTGGCGGTGAGAAGTTGAAGTGGAGTAAGGCTGCCACACTTAATACAGTCTTCTTCCTCGTATTACTTTGGTGCTGTAGTATTAAGATCTTTCAAAAATCTCCATTTTAAGGGGAAAAAGAAATTAAAATGCTTGTTAAACTTGATCTCAAAAAAATGAAATACATATAAATATATTTCTAGGGTTTTACTTTTAACTCCCAATCTTTCGTTTTTAGTACTTAGTTTCTCTATTTTTCTCATTTTGAAACAATAATAATTTATATAATATGATTAAAGATTCAATATTCACATTAATGCTTAGTGTTGATTGTCCCAAATATTAATTGAGAATGTTGATTCAATATTATTTCAATACAATATAGCAAATTTTTAGTGTTTTGGACGAAATTACTCCATCATCCTATCTTGTTCGTACAAAAACACAGACTCACTTTTTTTCTTACTTTCGCACTTCTCTTCTCTCTCTCTCTTAAACCCTTGTTGGTCCATCGTGTTCTCCATCGCTTTAAAACCCTAATCTCCCACCACCGAGCTGCTCTTTTTCTCTTTGTGTGACGACCTCTTATCTGATTTCACTCGTACATCGATGTTAACATCTTCTTCTCCAGATACATTTCCACATTCTTCAATATTTATGAGTTCGAAGAGTTCCAGATATACGAGAGATATGTGATGTAAATACATATCTAAGAAAATCTGGAACGAATCCGTCGTGTCAACTAAGGGTGATGAATGGGTTAGGTCGGGTACGGGATAACCGTACCTAAAATTTGGGTACCCGTTCCAAAAAAATATAGTAACATTTATGTTACTAGTACATGAACCTGAACGGTATTCAGTTACCGGTTAAATGGAACAGTTCTATGGATCGGGTAACTGAAATACCATTAAAAAAAATTATAGCTATATATGTCAAAGGGAAACCATTGTTAAATCATACACACCATTTCGGTAGCTTCAAAATCAAACATACCATTCCTGAAAACGCATCAAAATGTTATCTTCAAGAACGCAGCCAAGAAAGATGAACTATCTGGCATATAGAAAATTGAGCAAGCAAATGATAATAGTATTGTCCACCAACAAAATACAACAACTAAGATCATTGTATCAACCAATATATGAGAAATAACTCCTCTAAAATCTAATTTATTCAATCATGATATTATTGAAAGTCATAGTCATGATAAGGACTTGCATCAGTATTACAAAGTGTAAAAATTAGAAGAAATGAAAAATAAAGATGTTGTCACGACTCACGTAAATACTATGTAGTTAATGATTTCAATGAGTATAGTTAATACATCAATAAGGTTTATGTTGATTGTTCTATTATATTTGATTAATTACAAGTTAATTTAATTATTAATTTTTAAGTTGATAGCTTTCCTTTTACGTAAAGTTTCTTTAGTTATATTATAGACTATAGATTTCATATTAAATATATTTATATTAATAAATTTATATTTTATAATTCTAAAACTAATTAAATCGATTAATCGGGTATACCCGATAACCAAAAAATCTCAATGCTCATACCTGATAACCGTATTGTTTAGCCAAATATCGGGTATCGATTACTCGATAATCAATGGATTTTAGTTCGATTCGGATATAACCAATACTTGATATCCAAATGAGTAGACATAATGTTCACGGACCAACACAGTCATAAGCACCACCCATAATATTTACGCGTGTCCAAAATAGGGATTCACCAACACATCCTAGTGGTATCTGTTGAGTATTGGTTATACTCAAATACATATTGTCATTATGTAGACAATTCTAGCAGGTAGGGATGTCAATCAGGTCAGCTCACTGGATTTCAGGCCAGCCCTATCGGGTTTCGGGTTAATCGGATGCGGGCTAATTGGGTTGAAGATTTTGTCGGGTTATAAATTTTCAACCCTAACCCTAAACGTTCGGGTTTTGGGCTAGCCCATCGGGCTAATCAAGTTAAAGGCGTAAAAATAAAATTGTCATTTATATTTTATTAGTCTTAATGATCTAATGTTTAATGTATAAAATATACATAGAAATTAAAGATATAAATTATATAGTAAGCATGAAATGCAAAAATATAAGATATTGAAGAAAAGAAATCAAGATTACAAACATATAAAATAAGTTAATAACAATAAAATGTTCAACTTTGTTGGAAAAAAAAAAAACAATGAAATATTTAACAATAGTTTGAACTCATAGAATGAAAGCATCTAAAAAATAAATATAAAGTATAAATACTTGAGTAACACTCTTCTTCAACATTGATAACATTTGGTGCTTCAACTTGATCATTTGCCTTCTTGCTCATAGTCATAACCATTTATTAAAAAATTATAAAATTAAAACATAATATTGGTCAATAATTTAGAACGTAATAACAAAAAGGAAATCTTACCATCGGAATATCATGTAACCAATTACGTGTGCAAATAAGAGCTTGAACTTTTTCGGGAAGAAGCCTATTCTTGTATTTGTTCAAAATATGTGCTCCAATTCTAAAGAAAGATTATGATGCCACCATTGTTATGGGAATGCTGAGCACATCACATGCCATCCTAGCAAGTTCTCCAAAGCGAGATGCATGATCTTTCTAATACACAAGCAAATCAATTTCAACCTTCTCATTCATCCATCACGACTTCTTCTAAATAAATATCCAAAAGTGACTTTGAATAAGAAGTTCCACCTTTGTAATTTTTGTATTCCTACAACAAAAAATAATTGTATATGAATAAATTAGTATAATTTGAAATATGTACATTCAAATATGTTGGGAACCTTGTGGAATATCCTAACCCTTGTTTTGATGATACCAAAATTCATAGGACTTATATGTAATAGACTAGAATCGTTTTGAATTCAAGTGTTAGAGTTCGTTTCTAGTTTAGTTGCGGTGTCGAAGACTGAAGACTGAAGACTGCAGTTACCAACTGAAGTATCAGTTGAAGACTGATTATTTAATGCGCGCAAAGGACTGATACTAAAGTCAAGTATCAGTTGAACATTCCTCCTAGGACTGATCTTCCAACGTTCAGAGGAAGCCACGTACGCACAAGTACAGCCGCATTAAATGCAGAGATCTCAGAATATCTTATCTCTGCAGAGGTCATTCCTATCTGGTGGTTACTTTTCAGAGATGTCACATCTCCTGTCCATCAAAGAGAGCCGTTTCCACACAGACAAGGAACCTCGAAGATTGAAGCCTCAGCCCAAATTTGAATTGCTCTCCAACGGAAGAAATCTTGAGGATGATTTACGCCAATGGATCTATTCAAGAGTTCTCCTACAAATAGCGCTCGAGGATCACTTCAACCTTCACCGATTCAACGACATAAGCTGAAGCTCTACCGAAATAGCTACTCAGCCTAAAGCTTAACCGCCCCAAAGCTTGAATCGAAGAAGAGAATTCCAAAGCCAAAATCAGTCACTGCTGATTACATACATTCTCTTAGACCCTAGGCATATATCTGTTTACCCAGAAGCCAAAGGTCAAACTTGCTTCAAAGAACTTGTTCTTTGTAAGTATAGTTGGCACTCGTTCAAACCTCCCCCCCATAAGAGTGTTTGAGTGGTTCGGAGTTCAGGAAGGTACTCTGAACTCTGAGTGAAAAGTCTGAGCACGAGGTGTGCTTAGCAGGGAAATCCTACGCGAGGTGTGTGGGTGCTGAAGAAGGGTTTTCTTCAGTTTACGGTTGTGTGCACCAGGCAAGTACACGGGTACGGTTTGCAGTGCACCAGTGAAGCACTTGCGGAGTGGATTGTTGGTCTGATCAACCAGCCGTGGATGTAGGAACGGGTTTTTCCGAACCACGTAAAAGTCTCTGTGTTATTTACAGCTTTCAGTTTTACATTCTTACTTGTGCTATTTCTATTGATAAAACTGAACACTGATTAATAGCAAAGAGAAACCTTAATCCAACTATCTGCTCCACCGAGGCTATTACAAAACGAAGTTTAATTTCCGCTGCGTATGATATCTATCTGACTGAACTATCCTCTGATAGTAAGGAAGAGTGATATCATCTCTATCTTAGCAAACACGACTGAAGCCCTTACTTGGATCAGTTAAGTTCCAGCAACTTAACTGATAACTCATTACTGAAAAGCTTTCAGTATCAGTCGTCAACCCTGTTGGTCAAAACTGATTTCAGTAAAATAGGAGTCCTTGTTTGCGTGTAAAGTTTCGTTTTGATCTCTGACTGAGATCCCTCTGATTGAGGTCAGTAGATTGTTGTAAAAATAGCCTATAGGTGTATTCGCCCCCCCATACACCTATTCGAGACCCCCCGGACCTAACAATTGGTATCAGAGCAGGTTGTTCGCAAGAACTATCTGCATCTGACTAGGTTCTACTTGAACTAGATCCTTTTTCTTAAAGGTCTCGAAAAAGTTTTACTCTTTCTTTTTGTGCTTGCTATCTGCTCTATCTGCTGTTATCTGTTCTATCTTTTTTGATGGAGACTAACCACAACAGATTATCTTCTCTACCTATGTTTAGTATTGAAAAATACGACATATGGAAGTTTCGGCTTGAAAGCTTCCTCACCGCCCAACATTGCCGAATGTGGGAAGTCATCACCAGCGGACCAATCACCATCACCTAAACTGTCAAAAGGATTCCTAATGATCTCCATCAGGATCCTTACGATGAGGTCCAGCCCAAGTCAAAGGCAGACTTCACCACAGAAGAAAGGAAGCAAGATGAGTTAGACAACCTCGCCAAAGGCATCATCTCCGGCACTGTTCCCGACAAACATGTCATGAAGATCATTAAGTGCGGAACTGCAAAGGAGATGTGGGACATTCTGGAAAGAATGTGCGTAGGTTCAGAGGAAATCAAGGAGAATAAGCTATCGATAGCTTGCCAGAAGTTCGACTCCTTCCTCATGCTCAAGAATGAATCTGTCGAGGAAATGGAACAAAGATTCAATCTCATCTTGAATGAAGTTCAATCCATTTCCAAAGACAAATACACTCAACGAGAAATCAACCTGAAGATTCTTCGAGCACTGCCACGTGGAGAATGACAGATCTACTCAGTCGCTCATCAACATAAGCCAGGATTCAGTCAGCTCCCGACAAACAAGCTTTTCTCCGATCTCATGGCAAATGAGTTCGACCTTCTGAGAAATCTTGGTAACAAGAAGGCTGGAGGATCACACGAAGATGGTCCATCAACCTCAAGAGGAGTTGCACTGAAGGCCTCAACCAAAGAAGGCAAGAAGCAGATCAAGGAATCAACGGAACTCAACCCAGAGGACTTCTTCAGTCAATATGCCTTGTTGACTGAAAGATTCAACAAGATGGAGTCCAAGTTCCGGAAGTACAAAAGGTTCCACAAGCAGCACTACAAAGGAAAAGAAAGAGAAGGCAACTCCAGACATTCCACAGATCGAAGCGGAGAAAGGAAGTCAGCCGCTTACGACATCAAAGATATGGAATGCTTTGGATGTAGAAAGAAAGGGCACTTTCGACATGAATGCCCTGATCTGACTCCAGCTGAGCGCAGAGAACTGAAAGCCAAGAAAGATCGTAGCTTTTCGAAAAAGAAAGCGATGGTTGCTGACGATGCTGACTCTTCCAAAGATACATCAGAATCATCCGACTTCGACAGTTCCAGCTCAGATGATGAGAGCCGAGCCCTGATGGCCAATGAATCAGAAAGCGTGGCTGACAACAGCTACGACAATGGAATGAATGGCTCAGAGGTAAACTCTCACTCAAAAACTCCATTTACTGATAACTTCCTGATGCTTTCAGGAGACCACTCAGAATCTGGAGATAGCTCATTCGATGAAACTGACGAGTTTGATCAGCTCATGACTGATCACTGTCAGCTGAGGAAAATGTTCGAAGATCTCCTCAAGCAGAATCAGAAAATGGACAAGGAGATCAATGATGAACGAGCTAAGAATCAGACAATCATCTACTTTCCGGATGAAACTTGTCTTGATCAGCTAATCATGGAGAACAGCCGACTGGAAGAAGAGCTCAGAATCTCCAACTCAGAATGTGAAAGAGCATCTCTTGAAATCAAGAGGCTCAATCACAAGCTGGAAGAAACAGTCAAGAACTGCATGATGCAGTCTCCCATGATGAGCAACTTTCCATCGAAAGGACTAGTCAACAGCATCGGAGGAAAGGTGCAGCTGTCAAAGGAAATGATATCATGGTCATCTCAAAGGACGATCCTTCTGAAATCACAACCTCAGAAGAATCAAGAGATCATGATATGGATGAAGTTCGCAAGCGCAGACTGATGGCTAGATCAAATGTTCCTCCTCCACGAAGCTTCAGACGAGCTAAGGAGGCCCCCAACCAGATCATTCTATTGAAAAGGCTGGAAAGCAGATTTCAGTCAAAGATCCGGGAAGGAACATCAAGAGTCAAGAAGAATCTTCCTCACCCATCCAGGGGGAAGAAAAGTCACATCAGTCAGAAACTGACATCCACAGTTCAGTTTCAGAAGGAACAACATCCATGGAGACCAAGCAATGCTGAGTCCAGACAAGCCAAGAGTCATCCACGACAACGAGCTACTGGACATCAGCCAAGTCTCCAAAAGTCTGCAAAGACTCGAGTATCTCAGGGAAGATACTTTGCCGAGCAAAGAAGACCTCAACCACTCATCAGACAGAACTGCTACAAGAGTGAGGCCTTCAAAATGATTTCTCAACAGAAGAATGCTCATGTGCCACCTGAAGCGCCAACAACGTCAATCAGTCATTCAACCAAGCGCAAGATCAGCCAGACCAACTCTGAAGCAGATATGGGTTCCAAAGGGAACTCGAGCTAACATCGAAGGACCCAAAGCTTGATTGGGTGCCTGAAGCAACTCTTCTTGCAGGTCAATGTCAGGAAACACAAAAAGAAGGAAGAGGCCAAAGCTTTAATTAGAACGTGGTATCTGGATAGTGGCTGTTCGAAGCACATGACGGGCTACAAAGAATATCTATCTCAGTATGTTGAGAAAGCTGGATCCAAAGTTGTATTCGGAGACAACTCAATCGGAGAAACAAAAGGCTACGGTGTGCTCAACATGGGTAACGCCAGTATCAGTAATGTTAGCTTTGTTTCTGGTCTTAAACATAATCTGTTGTCTGTGAGTCAATTTTGTGACAGTGGTTTCACAGTGAAGATCAAGAAGGATGAATTCACTGTTAGAAACAATCAAAAGAAGGTGGTTCTGAAAGGATTCAAACAAGGAAGTCTCTACGTCGTTTCTTGGGAAGACAGCCCACCAGAAACGTGCCTCATCAGCAAGAGCAACTCGGAGCTCAATTGGCTATGGCACAAGAGACTCAACCATCTCAACTTCAAGACGATCAACAAACTTGCTAAACATCAACTGGTAGAAGGTCTTCCTTCTATTGTGTTCCAGAAGAAGCAAGAATAAGAAGCATGCCTCAGAGGAAAGCAGACGCGGACGTCATTCAAGTCAAAATCAGGACACTCCTCTGGAAGGATTCTGCATCTACTTCACATGGATCTGTTTGGCCCGATCACTCCAAGAAGCTACAACGGTAGGAAGTACACCTTAGTAGTTGTGGATGATTATTCACGATATACTTGGGTTATCTTTCTCTTCAAGAAGAAAGAGACACTGGAGGAACTGCCAAAGCTGCTGAGAAAACTGAGCGTTGAAAAGTAAGTCAACATCATCAGCATCAGATCAGATCGTGGGACTGAGTTCCTCAATACTGTCATTCGTAAGTATTGTGATGAACAAGGAATCAGCATCAAACTTCTGCAGCAAGAACTCCACAGCAGAACGGAGTTGCAGAAAGAAGAAACCGGTCTCTAAAGGAAGCAGCAAGGACGATGCTAGCCGAGTCAAAACTCCCCTTGAAGTTTTGGGCCGAAGCAGTCAACAACGCATGCTACACGCAAAATCGCTCATTCCTCACTCAGAGACATGGAAGAACTCCATACGAGTTATGGAAGAACAGAAAGCCATCGATTGCCTACTTTCATGCTTTCGGTTCTAAGTGTTTCATACACAACAATGATAAGAAGAGGTTGAACACTTTCGATAGCAAGGCTGATCCAGGAGTCTTCCTTGGATACTCTGGAACAGAACGTTCAAGCAAAGCCTATCGAGTGTTTAATACTCAAACTCTTTGTGTTGAAGAAACACCTCATGTGATCTTTGATGAGTCTACAGATGGTTTCAGGGAACAAGATGCTGAAAAGTATGTTCAGATCGCTGAAGGTTCCAAAGCTGAAATCCACAACATCGAGCCCTCTACTGTCTTGGTGTGGGGACCTGGCAAAGATGAAGATGCTGAGATGCTTCAGTATCAGAAGATCAACCAAAGGTCTGAAGTTCAGACTGGAGCCAATGCAGACGGCATCAGTCAAGGGAGAACTCCAGTTGCTGAAGTTCGAGTTGAACGCGCAGAAGCCGCCCCAGCTCAACTCTCCCCTGCTCCAGAAGGTGCTCAACATCCCAGAACCATTCTGACCGAAGAAGCCCCACCATCTCCAGAAGAAATCAAGAAGTATCGAAGATGGTTTGAACTCCACTCAAAGGAGAACATCACTGGAGAACCATCAGATGGCGTCAAGACTCGGAGATCAATGTGCAACCTCGTCTTCAACATCAATCAGAACTGCATCAACGAAGATAAGAATTTCAGCTGTTTCTTATCAACTACAGAGCCCAAGGATATTGAAGAAGCTCTGAAGTCTACTCAGTGGGTCATCGCAATGCTAGAAGAACTCAATGAATTCAACCAGAATTCAGTTTGGGAGCTTGTGGATCGACCAGACGATGCAAAGGTGATTGGCTTGAAATGGATTTTCAAGAATAAGGAAGACGAAGAAGGAAACGTTGTGAGAAACAAAGCAAGGCTAGTGGCTAAAGGATACAGTCAAGAAGAAGGAATCGACTACGACGAGACGTTCGCCCCAGTTGCCAGATTGGAGCCAGTCAGACTCTTCTTAGCCTTCGCAGCTCACAAAGGTTTCAAGGTACACCAAATGGATGTCAAGTGTGCATTTCTCAATGGAGTGCTCACAGATGAAGTTTATGTGGAACAACCTCCAGGGTTTGAGGTTGCTGGACCAGAAAAGGTGTACAAGCTGAAGAAAGCGCTCTATGGGTTGAAGCAAGCACCAAGAGCGTGGTATGATACTCTCTCGGAGTATCTGATTGAACAAAGCTTCAAAAAGGGATCTGTGGACAGAACTCTGTTCACTCTCAAAGAAGGAGAAGATCTCTTGCTTGTTCAGATTTATGTCGATGACATAATCTTCGGATCCAAATCCGAACACATGTGCAAGAAGTTTGCTGACATCATGACCAACAAGTTTCAAATGTCCATGATGGGAGAAATGAATTTCTTTCTCGGATTGCAAGTCAAGCAGACCAACGAAGGAATACTGATCAGTCAGTCCAAGTATGCCAAGGAGCTGATAGCCAAGTTCGGTATTCAACACATGAAGTCAGTCAAGATCCCAATGAACACAAACTGGAAAGTTGATCCAGGTTCAGAAGGAAACTCTGTCTCTTCGAAGATGTACAGAGAAATCATTGGATCTTTGCTGTATTTGACTGCGAGCAGACCAGATATCGCATTTGCAGTCGGAGTATGTGCAAGATATCAATCAGATCCTAAGGACGCTCATTTGGATGCAGCAAAGCGGATTATGAGATATCTAAAAGGCACGCCCAATTTAGGATTGTGGTATCCAGCAGACGACGACATCAAGCTCACCGGATATTCAGATTCAGACTTCGGTGGATGCAAGCTTGATCGCAAATCAACCTCCGGAACATGTCAATTCCTAGGCAAGAAGCTCATTTCTTGGTTTTCAAAGAAGCAGACTTCAGTCGCCACCTCTACCACTGAAGCTGAATATGTTGCTGCCGGAAGCTGCTGCTCACAAATCCTGTGGTTAGTCCATCAACTAAAGGACTATGGGATCGACGAAAAGGAAGTTCCTACCTATTGCGACAGCTCCAGTGCTATTGCAATCTCCCAGAATCCAGTTCATCACACCAGAGTGAAGCATATTGAAATTCGACATCACTTCATTCGTGATCATGTCGAAAAGAAGAATGTCTCTGTGGAATGGATTCCCACTGCTATTCAGAGAGCGGACCTGCTGACCAAGGCTCTTCCAGAAGAGAGGTTCAATGATCTATGTGCAAAGATCGGCCTCATCAACCCTGAAGAGTGATGTTGTGTTTGAAGATTTTCTCAAACAGACTTGCTGACTGGTGGTCAACCAACTGCTGCTTCTACATTCGCCGACGTGGAAAGCAATGAAGTCCGAATGCTCATATGAAGAAGAAGTCATCCTGATGAATCAACCAGGATCACGTGGTATCAACTGACTACGATGTTCAGTTGATCAGTAAGTATTTTAAATGTTTACCTTTCAAAATCAGTTATTTCAGTTATGAGCTTTAATTTTTTAATTCAAAATCTTTTCTCTAACTGATCAGTTTCTTTCAAAAACTTTAACTGATTATTGGAATTGTTGGAAAATGGAATATCCGAGAAGGACAAGATTTTTATAAAGTGAAAATCTGTTTTGATTGAACTTGTCCTGATCTTATTGCCAAAAATCTTTCCAACCTTTGTGCCTCTGCAATAAAATTTCTTGAAAAGCTTATTGACATGACAGTATGTAATGATGCCTTTCAACTTTTTGAAGACGCAGTCCCTCGCAGTGACGGCGGACGCGAATTTTCTCTTCAATTGCATTTTAGGCACAGTTTTCGAAAAACCTTTCATCTTCTTACATGGTTCAAATCTTGTCTATTTATACCATGTTGTCTTCAATATTTTTCTGCATCAACTAACAACTCTCCACAGCCTTCACTGTGAGAAAAAGTTTCAATTGTTTCAAAAGTTGCAGAGAAAAATTGTTCCGACTAAAGGAGAAATCTATGACTGCAAAGTCATGGAGTGGAAGAATGACGCTCACACACTTGGTCTTCACCGGACCCTTCCACTGGATCTCAACGTCTCTCCGGCGTCAAAGTTTGCTCTACCCTCACTTGTATCCAGCGAAGCGAGTGTCTTCCATTCTCATGCCTGGCGCCAAGAAGCTTCACCGCTTCTGGAGGAGATATTCCTTATCGCATATATCGTGCTCCTCCCTGGCTTGCAACAAACAACGAGACCTCTCTTGTTGTTGGCCGGACATCTTCAGCCGCACCAGGTCTATTCTTCACAGACCATGGGTCGGCGAGTCGACGGTGTTAGTCTTCTCAGCTGCCACCGCTTCGATTCTTCCTTCTCACGACCATCCCTCTTCTCTCTTTCTTTCCAATTCACCAACCTGATCCGTCTCCTCATAAGGCAGCCCTCTCCTTCTTCCAAGGCAGCCTTCTTCTATCTTCCGCCTTCTATGTTTTCTTGTCCTCCTCCACTTCTCCGTCTCCCTCATCTCCTCACCCCACCACTGGCGTCCTCCTCTTCTATTTATCCGGACTCACTCTGTTCTCAAATCTTCTCACGAGCTTCTGAGACCAGGAGTTGGGTATCGTCTGATCATAGCCTCCATCGTCATCTCTCTTTTTGATGTTGCCAAAAAGGGGGAAAGTTGGGAAAGTCAGAAGTCAGAGAGAAACCTTTTCTTGAGGTTGCTCCTGTCCTCTGACTCTTGACTAATGATGGAACAACAAAGGATCACCAGAAGTTGTAAGGATGACGTTCCAGTAAAGACCTCAATTCAACGGAAAACAAGTGAGAGTGGAACAAGCTTAGGAACATGAAGACACGAAGACAGAAGATGAAGATCAAGAAGTACAAGGCGCAGCCAAGCAGACTGCTGGAGTCCATGGGTTTCCCATGATGTTTTTGTTTTTCTTTTTACTCCAATGTAAGTCTTGCTCTGTACCTCGACTGATGGCTTATCAGTCTTCTTTAATGAAATGAACTTCTTATTGATCTCAACCTGAAGACAATGACTCATTGTCCAGGCTCTGATTATGGTTTTTCTGTTTTCTTTTAGTTATGTTTTTAGAACTGTTTTCGTTCTTGCTCTAAGTACAAGTTTTTAGGTTCTATTGTTAAGGGGGAACTGTTTTCACCCCTTGTTTAGAACTTGTACTGTGAGTTCAGTCTTTTTGTTGTCTAGAACTGCTGTGTGGTTTTGGCATCATCAAAAAGAGGGAAATTGTTGGGAACCTTGTGGAATATCCTAACCCTTGTTTTGATGATACCAAAATTCATAGGACTTATATGTAATAGACTAGAATCGTTTTGAACTCAAGTGTTAGAGTTCGTTTCTAGTTTAGTTGCGGTGTCGAAGACTGAAGACTGCAGTTACCAACTGAAGTATCAGTTGAAGAATCAGTTGAAGACTGATTATTTAATGCGCGCAAAGGACTGATACTAAAGTCAAGTATCAGTTGAACATTCCTCCTAGGACTGATCTTCCAACGTTCAGAGGAAGCCACGTACGCACAAGTACAGCTGCATTAAATGCAGAGATCTCAGAATATCTTATCTCTGCAGAGGTCATTCCTATTTGGTGGTTACTTTTCAGAGATGTCACATCTCCTGTCCATCAAAGAGAGCCGTTTCCACACAGACAAGGAACCTCGAAGATTGAAGCCTCAGCCCAAATTCGAATTGCTCTCCAACGGAAGAAATCTTGAGGACGATTTACGCCAACGGATCTATTCAAGAGTTCTCCTACAAATAGCGCTCGAGGATCACTTCAACCTTCACCGATTCAACAACATAAGCTGAAGCTCTACCGAAATAGCTACTCAGCCTAAAGCTTAACCGCCCCAAAGCTTGAATCGAAGAAGAGAATTCCAAAGCCAAAATCAGTCACTGCTGATTACATACATTCTCTTAGACCCTAGGCATATATCTGTTTACCCAGAAGCCAAAGGTCAAACTTGCTTCAAAGAACTTGTTCTTTGTAAGTATAGTTGGCACTCGTTCAAACCTCCCCCCCATAAGAGTGTTTGAGTGGTTCGGAGTTCAGGAAGGTACTCTGAACTCTGAGTGAAAAATCTGAGCACGAGGTGTGCTTAGCAGGGAAATCCTACGCGAGGTGTGTGGGTGCTGAAGAAGGGTTTTCTTCAGTTTACGGTTGTGTGCACCAGGCAAGTACACGGGTACGGTTTGCAGTGCACCAATGAAGCACTTGCGGAGTGGATTGTTGGTCTGATCAACCAGCCGTGGATGTAGGAACGGGTTTTTCCGAACCACGTAAAAGTCTCTGTGTTATTTACAGCTTTCAGTTTTACATTCTTACTTGTGCTATTTCTATTGATAAAACTGAACACTGATTAATAGCAAAGAGAAACCTTAATCCAACTATCTGCTCCACCGAGGCTATTACAAAACGAAGTTTAATTTCCGCTGCGTATGATATCTATCTGACTGAATTATCATCTGATAGTAAGGAAGAGTGATATCATCTCTATCTTAGCAAACACGACTAAAGCCCTTACTTGGATCAGTTAAGTTCCAGCAACTTAACTGATAACTCATTACTGAAGAGCTTTCAGTATCAGTCGTCAACTCTGTTGGTCAAAACTGATTTCAGTAAAACAGGAGTCCTTGTTTGCGTGTAAAGTTTCGTTTTGATCTCTGACTGAGATCCCTCTGATTGAGGTCAGTAGATTGTTGTAAAAATAGCCTATAGGTGTATTCCGCCCCCCCCCCCCCCCATACACCTATTCGAGACCCCCCGGACCTAACAAAATATTTGAAAAATATAAATAAATATAATTTACAGCAAGTTCTTTCTCATCCAAATTCAATCATCTTCTCAATTCTGGCCTTCTTACTCTTCCTCATTTTTCTCTAAATTCAAGTTCTCTAACTTGAGAACTAGAACTAGAATTAGATTAAGGAACTTTAAACAAAGATACATCAACACCCTTTTTCTTTTATACTCATCATATAGAATATACAACTTCATCTTCAATGTATTGATTTTATCACTACTAGGAATGAGATCAAATTTTGAAGACCAATACTCCAATAGCTTCAACTTCATTCTTGGATCAAACACTACTCCCATTGACAGAATTTCACTATACTCATCTCAATATTTCTCAAACTTTGATTGCATCAGAAGAGGCAAAGACTTCACCACTTCATCTTTACTTTTAGAATTTACCTCCAACAAACGTGCAATCTTCCAAACTTCCATAAAATAAAAATTGGAAGTAGGATAAGATGTACCAAAAATCAAAGTAGTAATACTGTAAAATGTCTTCAAGAATTCACACATTACTGCTCCTCTATCACATTCTTCTTCTGTCGGACAATGCTTATTTGCCAAATCATCAAATGCAAGCATGCAAAAAACTTTGCGATATTTAATTCCACTATCAAGCATCAAATATGTGGAATTTCAACGTGTAGGCACATCCCAGCAAAGTGAAGATGTGAGCTCAAGACCAGTTTTCTGAGCACATTCCTTAAACTTAATCATTCTCGCTTCTGATGCTTTTAAATATTTGTTTGCTCTAATTTCATCCAAAGCATCACTAGAAACTTTCAATCCTTTTTTAACTATACTATTCAAGATGTATGCACAACATCTCACATGAAAATAACCACCCTTGCACAACAATGAATTTTTCAAACCAAGTCTTGTTTTCAAGATTTTTACCATGGCATTATTGGCAAAAGCATTATCCAAAGTCAAAGAAAATACTTTTCTATCTATTTTTCAATCTACCAAAATATCATAAGTCTTTTGAGCTAATTTGAATGTGGAGGAGGCATAGAACAAAATGCAAGTATTTTGCTATTTAATTTCCATTTTCATCCACATAATGTGCAGTCAAACAAATGTAACCCAAATTAGTACAAGTAGTCCAAACATCAGAAGTCAAAAACACAACATCCCAACAATATTATTCAATCTGTGCTTCAATTTCTCCTTTCCAGATTCATATACATTCATCACATATGAGGCATGAGTACAACTAGAGATGAATTTTATATCTGAGTTCAAATACTTCAAAAAATCTCTCATATATTCATATTCGACCCAATTCAATGGAAGATCATGTGCAACTCATATCTTAGTCATCCAATCACGACATATTTTAGGATCTATTACTTTACTCTTAGCCTTTAACTTTCCATCTTGATCAAGCAACATGACACCCACATCTCCAAAAGTTGGTTTTTTCTTACACACCAACATATAACAACTAAAAGTTGAAGTTCCTTATTTCGTACCTTCATATTTTCATTTTTGGCCGCAATGGTTGCACTTTATGTTCTTTCCATCTTTGTCCGATTTTTCCTCTGAAAAGTTGCTCCAAACTTCGGAAGTTTTTTGTCTCTTCTTAGGCTTGGAATCTCCAGAATCTTGTCATCTTCACTATTCTCCGTATCAACCCTTGGAGATGAGTCCTCCATCTTCAACACTTGCAACGTGAAAATTTTGTATTAAAAAATTAGCACAATTAATCATATAATTTTAGACATCTAACTAATCACAATAAATCACGTTGCAAGCTATTATATAATATATGCTATTAATGCATATAATACACACACGCACATATATAAATTCATATTTATAAATCAATCATAGGCACTGTGTAATAAGAACAAGGGTACTACTCATCAATTTAATTATAAATCACTACTATGATCATTTTTAATTGATATTATTATTCCTTGCGATAGTACACTACACACTAATAAAATAACTAGTTCTACACCATAAAGGCCTTATTAAATTAGTTTTTTTTTATTATTATTATTACCAAGAACAACTAATGCATATTCCTCATTTTTCACAAAACCAAGAATGCCGAAACAATTCTCAGATCATAAACAGAACGTAAATGGCAAAATGCCTCACAAATATCATCAAGAATGCCATACATAGTTTTTTCTCAGTCAAAACTTCATGTTCAAGAATACCAGTTTCTTGCTGCAAATCAATATTTAATAATAGTAAGCTAGCATAATCCAACATATCTTTTCAGACACATCTTCCTCCATCGACTTTCATTTTTCAACAAATTACTAAAAGCCTAAAACTATAAGTTATAACTTATATCATACATTCATACCTGAAACTTGAAACTTCGAAGCAGAAAATTGAAGAAGAACAGCGGGCGGCGGTTCGACAGAGGCGGGGGCGGGGTGGGGTTGAAGGCCGGAGCTGGTGGTGGCCGTTGGAGAAACCGGTGAAAGGCGAGGCAACGACTCGAGCACTATTTGTTCCAAGCGGCGGCGAAACGCGGCAAAGGCTGAGCATAGCATCGATGGTGACGCGAGTGGAGGCGAGGCAACCGGCGGTGGTGGCGGGCGGGCTCTCAGCCGACAGTGGGGAGTGGAGTTGTGCATGAAGTGGGGTGAAAATGCGCCGCATAAGAGAAAAGTGAAACTGAAAATTGGAGGCGCAATTGCAAACTGGAAACTTTAATTCAAACTCTAATTTTTTTCTTTTTTGTTTTAAATTAATATATGCAACCCGATAGGCTAACCCGATAACCTGATGGGCTGGCCCGCCTAACCCGACAGCCCAAACGGGATAACTTGATTAGCTTGATTCTTTATTGGGCTACAAATTTTCAACCCTAACACTATAATTTTATCGGATTATCGGGTCAGTCCATCGGGTTTCGGGCTGAATTGACATCCCTACCAGCAGTATCACCAGATGTATCTGTTATTGCACTTACCAAGTCTGGTACAACGGGATGTACTTCAATGTGCTATTTTTTAGCAGCAAGTTTTCAGATAATGTCTATACGACTTTTATGGATATATTTAATATCATATCTTCAGAATATACGAAGTGTTATTCAATTGGAATTATAGATATACTCTATTATCCAAGCTGGAGTTCTATTCAAGATAAACCTATTCTAGGGTTCGACTATTTAATAAAGGAGAGATGAACGACTGTTGTTTCTGCTTTGATCATTATTCTTCTGATATTACAGAATATTTTTCGTGCTTATTGTCAGATCACACATTGCTTGTATGTGTGATCTAGTTCGTCGCTATTTCATATTATTTTTAAGCGACGTGTTGGAGTTGTGTTTTCTTGTTCGTTATTGCTTTCACTAACCTGTTAGTGGAAGATTTATTTTGTTGGGTTTAGGTGGTGAATGTGCAACATTTCATACTTAGAGAGTAGGTCATTGTCTTGCTCTCAATTATTCACCGTTGGTGGAGTTTTAGGAATATATAGAGGTTAGAAAGATCGAGTGTTTTCGTGTAAGTTCTTTGTATATCTTAACTTCATTTGTGGATAATTTACCCTGGGCGTGACCCCTAGATGTAGGTGTTCTATCACCGAACTGGTACCATTCTTGGTATTTTTCGTTTGTTACATTATCTATTACATTCGATGTTACAGTACTACTCTGTGTACTAATGTTGTCTGCTGTGAGATTAGATATATGTACTTGGACAGGTAACAATTTCAGTATTTTTTTAAAATCATTGCGAGATTTCATTTTATTTTATGTTATTTAGTGAGATTTATACTTGTATTTGCAGTTGGATTTGTTTGTAAAATGAAGACGATGAATAAAACGTTGTTTTGAATTTGTGATATTTCAAATTTATGTCGCGCTAGCACCTAAGATGAATCGTACAAATATTTCATTTCGCACCATTGGTCCGAAGGTATGTCGCGCCAAGTGTTGGAATGAATGGTACGAAATGACATATTCATATTATTCGTCCCAAGTGATGTCATGCCGAATGTTGGGACGAATGCGATACATATCATTATTTAGTTATAGTTATATTTTGTTTCTTTAATTTATTTAGTTATTTAAGGTTGAGTTATTTAGGGCTAGAATAAAGTAATGGGTCAGGCTTTTGTATGGGCTCCAAGATATTTCTTGGGCCTCAAGTTTATGTAGGTCTTTAATTAGTGAGTTAGGTTTAAAATTATTGTTAAAATATTATTCTGGACAACTTCTATAGTAGGCCTCGCAAGAGTTTGGGACAACATTCTCGTTGTAGGCCTCGTACGAGGAGGGTTACTCTCTAGGGGTGAGCAAAACTGAACCGGATCCAAATAACCGAACCGAACCATTGGTATTTGGTCGGTTTGGTTCAGTTTTGAATTATTTTGATTTTGGATCGGTTCTAATTTTAGAAAAACCGAATTTTTTTGGTCGGATCGGTTTTGTGTTTAAAAAATTTGGATGAAACCGAACCGACCGAAATTTTTTAATTTAATAAGTTATAATATATATATATATATATATATATATATATGTGTGTGTGTGTGTGTATGTATATATATGTATATATATAATTACAATTTTATCATAATTGAAATTGGTCAATGGATAGGTAAATTTTATATTTATGATTAATATTTGAGTTAAGGTTGGTTTAACTTATTTTGTTACAAAATTCTCATTGACAGGAAATACGTTTCTAAAATTAAAAATTTAAATATTATATCAAAGTTTGGATAAACCGAAAACCAAACCGAAACGAAGTTTAAGTATGATTTGGATCGAATTGGTTGGAAGGAGAATTTTGGTTCGGATCGGTTGACATTTTTTTAAAGTTTGGATGATTTGGTTTTAGGAGTTCGGATCGATTTTCAACCGAACCGACCGTCAATTTGTTTCTTTCAGTTCTCTTGTTATCTGTTTATCTCAATCCCTTCACACTATTAATTGGTCCGACTTATCGGATCTGAAGATGATGGAGAAGATGATAGAGAATGGTGTTGAGTCTGTTGACTCAAGTTTGACAACATTTGATTGAAGTATGGAGAAACTCAATCGTATAGAGGAGTTGTTGACAATTTGATCAAGAAAAATGAACCCATCTCGTATTCGCTACAGCCAGAATAGTGACACGCTGACAGCTGCCTATTTTAGTGCTGCCATTTCTTGTCTTCTTCCCACTACGTCTTGTTTCTGTGACTGCTCCATTACCTCTGCAGACACCGCCCACTTTGGTGGCGGCTCCGCTGCCTCTACCACCGCCACCCGTTTATGTGATGACTCTGCTGTCACCACCTCCGCCTCCGATGTCCGTGATAACTCTACCACATCCACCTCCTACTTTTGCGACGACTTTGCCGCATCCACTTCCTGTTTAGGTGACGACTTCACCGCCTCCACCTTCTATTTACAAGACAACTCCACTGTCTCTGTCTCCTATTCCCGTTACGACTCTGCAACCTTCACCTCTTGTTTTCGTGAAGAAAAATCTGCATCTCTTATAGATGTGGTGGTTGTGGTGCATTTTTCCCATCCAGATGCTACTGTACTTGCTTATGAATATATTGGGACAATTCTGCAGCTAGGGGAATATAGACTTGCTAATCAAATAGCTTGAAGACATGACAAATTTAGGATGTCTTTTGAAGTGCTTATAGCCTTGAGGACAAGGTTGTTTGAACGACGAAAGAATTGATAAAGATCAGTATTTAGTTATAGTTATTGTTATGCATCTTTTGCAACTATTTTATGTGTATGCATGATGATGTTGTGATATGTTTTTGTTTACGTATTGGTACTTTCGAGTATGTTTTGATGCGTTTGCAAGACTGACTTGGAAGAGATCATTGGTGGCCGATGTGGATAAAGTAGGAGGATATTGATAAGGAAGAACGTGTATTGGAGCCCCTGGAGTACGGCGACCGCAGTGCACCAGCGCCCGCAGAAGGGCTGCTCTCATCGAGTCCTTTGCGCCCGCACTATGCATTCCCCGTAGCAGCATCCCTGCGGCCTCCGTCCGTCTGCGGCCGCAGTGGTTATCCTTAAAGTTGCAGTTACGTGTTTTAATTAAAAGAGGACGTGTGGGAAAAAGAAAGACGGTCCACACTTGATAGAATAAGAGTCAGTTCCACGGTTTTTCTCTAGTTTTCTCTTAGAATTTTCTTATGTGATTGGACTAGTAGAAGAATTATTATATTGGATTTATTTGTTTTTTCGTTTGATTTAATTTCAAGAACTTGCTAGTATTTTTCTCTTTTCCTGTGAACGTGAATTACCGTAGGAATTATGATTTCTTTCCAGTAAAGTATTTCTTAATGTTTGTCGTTAACGTAATTATGATTTTGAGTAATTCTGCATTACTTTTTATTTTTCCTGCAATTGAATTACCTAGGGCTCTTTAATTTCTAAATTTAAGTTTTAGATTTAGCACTTACATATTTCTGTTTCAATTCTTATCTTCTTTTTATTCCCTGCTTATGATAGGATTAGAGATTATTGTAGAATTATTTCTGCTCAATATATTTATGTGTTTATGATTTATATAGAAGTAGATTTAAGATTTACCGTTCGGTATTAGTAGAGATTTGTGTCAGACCCAAACTGTGATTAGAATATTTAGGATTTTTTCCTTTTTCTATGGTGTAATACAAGTTATCTCCCTATTTAGCTTTCCGTGAGATTCGACTTGGGTTAGCTTACTACGCTACAATTGATCCCGTTCTCTTGCGAGTCAACTTAGGTATTTTAAGTTGAAACAATTATATTTTGTTTCTTTAATTTATTTAGCTATTTAGGGTTAAGTTGTTTAGGTCCAGAATAAAGTAATAAGTCAGGCTCTTGTGTAAAGCTCCAAGCTATTTCTTGGGCCTCATGTTTCTGTAGGTCCTTAAATAGTTATTAGTGAGTTATGGTTAGAATTATCATTGCAGTATTATTCTGGACAGCTTCTGTTGTAGGCCTCGCAAAAGGGGTTCGGAACAATGTTCCCGCTGTAGGCATCACAAGAGGAGGGTTACTCTTTGTTTTTCCTTGTTCAGTAATTATTTCAATTTATTTCTTTTAGTTCTCTTGTTATCTATTTATCTTAATCTCTTCACTATGTTAGAATGGTACAAAAGGACCTATTCGCACCATTCGTGCCAAAATCTTTCGCGCTAGTGTTCAAATCACGCCTGCTTAGGCTAAAATTTATTTACTCAAGTTTAATGTGTTTATCAAAGTTCAATCGCGCATGTTCACGCTCAAGTTTATCTACTCAAGCCTAAAGTGTTCATCAAAATAATTTAATAACGTCCGCACGGGTTGGACGACCCTCTGTATTTAAATCTAAATTCCTACAACTGTCATGACATAACCATAAAAGTGTAAGATCCATAGTTATCAGGAAACCAAGTTTTCATCATGCAAATAGAATGTATGGGAAGACCTTTCATCAAACCAGATATTAACAAGACAAAAGTATATAGTGTTCTAAAAAAAACCA
This sequence comes from Salvia miltiorrhiza, assembly GCF_028751815.1. Classification (NCBI taxonomy): domain Eukaryota; kingdom Viridiplantae; phylum Streptophyta; class Magnoliopsida; order Lamiales; family Lamiaceae; genus Salvia; species Salvia miltiorrhiza. Next base: position 26,550,527 of record NC_080393.1, on the reverse strand, counting down.
AAGTATCAGCAAAGAAAAAATTTCAGAACAAATATACAATCCCAAGCTCATCAGAACTAATATGTCCCAAGGTTAGTGGCACCCTCAACATCACGAGTTGTCTCCCCTGACTCAGCCTCGTCGCTCACCACTTCAAAACTCTTGGCATCATTTGCCGCCTCCCCCTTTCAAGACTGGATGCCTTTGCTGGTTCGTCAATCCCTTTCGGGATATTCCACCCCTTTTAAAACACCAAGGGGGCTCTCCTCGATGGCAGGGGTAAAATTACCCGCCTTTTCACCGTCTCCTTTAGCCGTAACAACCTTAGGAAGCTCAGCAGCCTTGTCACCACTTGCCTCAGCAGGGACAACTTTTGCAACCTCAGCAGTTTTGGGAAACAATAAAGAGAAACCTGTTTCTGATCAAATCAAAATTAATCAAAGTCGAAAAATGTGACAAAAATAGAAAAGAAAGAAATTAAACTTACTAGCAAGGCACAATTGTGTTGGTGGCACTCCAGCAATAACAGAAGCACTTAAGGTTTATATTTCAAAATTCACACGTCTCCACAACGCCACTTCCCCACATCAATAATCTCGAAGTTCCCACCCATGGCTATATCAAAGAAAATGAATGGCACAAACGGACGAACTAGGATCATATAAAGAATTTGGACAACAATGGGATATATAAGCTAACAAAGATGGCCTTAAATCATATCAAAGTTATTAAGCACACAAACGTGACCTCGAGGGAGAAACCAAGAAGTTCTAGTGAAATACATGCAAGCTCAAATAAATCACTCAAGAACAAGAAATAAGACTGTAAAATAATGACAATCAATGCACAAATCCATGGGCGGATTTACTTAGGGGCTGCGCTGGGCTCTAGCCCAGTGCAACCCCAATCTTTTTTTTTCTATATATATGTAATATATTTAGCTTAATATGTACATAGTTCAATTCATAGCCCAGTTTAACCTAAAAAAAGATAATTTTTTTAACATAATAATAAAAATTAATTTATTTTATTAAAACTAGAATAATTTTTAAAAAATATATAGATGTAGTTCTTTATGTGTTTCAAATGTACCTATTATTGAATCAATAAAAAGAGTACAACTATATATTATATTAAGCGATTGATTTCTAATTCTAAGTCCATTAAAATTCTACTTAGACAAAAAAAAAATTGTACAGACTGTTCAAAAAAATTTGTACCTTCAAGAAGTTCAGACCCCCTTATCGACAAATTCTAGATCCGCCCCTGCACAAATCCTCACAACTTAGTTCTTTGATCACAAGTATCTTGGAGGCCACAATTCTAGCTTATCGCTCAACTTCAAAAGTAGAAATACATACGCAAGTTATTCCAATTTTCACATAAATCATCACAAGTCAATCATAAAAAATTACCACAAACTTTTAAGGCCGCGTTTGCTATGAAGCATTGGATTATTCCGTATAAAAATCAGCTGGATACCGTTTCTCGATAAAGCAATATAAGTAATCTCAATTTGTGTTTGACAAGCTGTATACCTTTCATGAGTTGTATTATGCGCAGATTTGGTATGTGTTATTACAGATTAGTAATAGGATTAAAAAGACATAACTATCCCTGTCAATATTTAGATATTACCAGCGTGTCCTCATTAAGAAACACTCAATATTTATTACTGTTTTATTGATTATGGAATTTAGAATTGTGAAAATGGTAAGGGCATTCAAGGAATCGGGTCCCACTGTTTCAATTTTGGCATCGGTATCCGAGGGGGTGGGAGGGATTCCTTACTCGGATTTTTGGGCATATTTGCTCCGGGCCAAGCAGTTTGACCGGGCCGCTCATGATGCGAGCCATAAAAACCAAACACCATATTATACAAGATAAGTAACACTAATCCAGCGTAATGTAGTGTTATAAAGGTAACCAAACGCTGGCTAAACATATAACTCCTAAAAGTTCATAGGATTAAAGTCCTCACACGAGTCTCAAGTTTCTTTGACTAATATTGACAAGCATGTTCTGTGTTCTTAGTTCACGCAATAATAATCATCACCCAATATCAAATTAATGCCAATAATCATGTAAAATTGGTGGCCAATCAATAAAGCAAACAATAAGCACAAGAACACAAAAAGGATAAAAACAAGTCTTGATTAATTGAAATAAATAAAGTCAGGAAATCATCATATGTTTACTACCAAAATCCTGGGATAAAAGATTACAAGGCACACATAGACATATGAACTAGCAATGAACAATCAAGAATAAAATAAATCATCCAACAATAAAACTCGAAAAGTTGTGATGAATCTTCAATTCTTGCTTTTCTATGATGAATCTTCAATTCCTACTTTCAATCTTCAAATCTGTTGTCTCTTCAAGTTCTCCAAGTGTAAATATGAGCAAAGGTAAAGTCTAAGGTGTTTTTCTTGAAGCTTTCAAGGGATATTTATAGACCATAGTGTCAAATATAGTGCAGAGCTCGAAAATATTGATAAAAGCCTAAAATTCTGCAAAAATACGGACAAAATAGAGAGATCGGAGACCAGATCAACGATCGAACTCCAAAATCGACGATCATCGTTTTTCGGTTGTCGTTTTTCACTACTGCGTGCAACTTTCATGTTTCGACTATATCTTCCTTGTCCGATCTCTGATTTGCGACACGTTTGCGCCCACAAACTCGTATCGAGATTATCTACAACTTTTATTTCAGAATATTCTTCTAAATTCTACTTCGATATTTCTATAAATTCACTTAAACAACAATGAAGTAAGTTCTCGACACTAAACCAATATTCACTCAAATAAACCATCAAACACACAAAATTCTCACAACTAAGCATCAAATATGACACACCAAGAGGCAAAAATGCATGTTTATCACATGATTTGACTTTGCAAGACTTATTTCCTCTACGACATCGTTGTTACTGAAAAATTAAGGCTGCTATTTTACGACTACAACAGGGGTGTTACTGGTAATTTAGGCCTACACAGCTTTGTGATCTCTAGTCTATTAAAAATATCAATTTTTCTTGGGCTATTTTTACTAGACTAGGATGATGAGTTGATAAGGATGAAAGTATGCAACCCTTAAGGACGAAGTTGAAGATGATAAATTAAGACAAAATCTAACCTAATCCAGTAGTTAACAACGTTGTTATCTTGATGGTCTTGATTATGCGGGATTGACCGTTATCATGAAGCTGTTAGAGATCCGATAAAGTAGGGAATCAACTTAGAGATAAGGATCGACTTGAAGAGTTCTAGTTCTACTAAGAGAAAAGCAAAGTCTTATTCCTAATACGATTCTTAATGTTTTAAGCCTATAAATACTTGTAAAGTTTCATTGTAAAGGACACGCTACACATTACGTACACACATGTTATTTGCTATCAGTATACAAAGTCTAAAAGTTACAACCATATTCGTGGTTTTCTTCCTTTCTGTTAGTGTCGTTATTTTTTAGCATAGCAGAAGTATACATTAAAATATCTATAAAATACAATTTAGTGTTTAGCATGACGTATTAAGATTATATAAAGCTAATATGATTTGTATTACGTATATCACCTAGCTAGGAATGTGAACTTTATATAATAGTTATACATACCATCTAGGGAGGTGATATACAGAATCATCTATATTTATATAATATTTTTAAATTTTTAATGTATAAAAAATTATGTATTTTATACTAAATAACATATTACTCTCTCCGTCCACCAATTAAAGGCCTATATGAAAAAACACGGGTTTTAAGAAAAAAATGTATTTTTATTAGTTGAGTGGAAAAAGGGTCCCACTTTTTTGTAAAGAATCTTTGACTTTTTGATTAAATAATGAATAAAAACTTACCAAAAATAGGTAGGCTTTGTTTTTGTGGACGGATCAAAAAGGCAAGTAGGCCTTGAATTGGTGGACGGAGGAAGTAAAATATTATACATATATTATACGCTCTAATGATCCGTAACAATAAATTTTTAAGTTATTGATTGCAATTTGCAACTACTACATATACAAGGATGAGATGAAACATGAAAAGAACGATGAGATGAAACATGAAAAAAAATAGAAACGATATACTCGCGCATTAAATCAAGACCATACGAAAAAAAAAAAAAAAATCTAAATCAGAATTTGTACGAAAATGGACAACTCACAAAATAAAATGGAGTGTGGACTACAGACTACTCAATAATACGTGGATGGATAAGTATTAGCCTCCATTTTTAAGTTTGTTCGTCTTTAGTTTTTGTTGCTCTACCTACTCCTATTGAGTTAACATTAAAGTCACAAATTGCTACTAATAAAATCATATAGTATAATCCAATACTTCTTCAATAACGATAATTCGATTTCATTAATACACGTAAATGTACCATGTACACGTGTGCCTTTTATATACTACTTTTATTTCTTAATTTCATTTTAAGGTCATTTTGCTTAATATAAAATTTCATCTTTAATTGAAGAGTTGGTCCATAATAGCAACAAAAATGACCGTATAACGTGTCTCTTATAACAAATTTGGGACAAATTGACCCTTCAAAATACGAATAAACCTTCACCAGAAAACTTCTGTAAGCTCTATCTCACGTGATGTATATCAAATGAACAAATTCTATTAACTAAATGTTTGTCACCATTAGTATCAACGAAATGCAATAATATTTGTCATATTATTTTTAAGTGAGTACCTATCCTCAATTATTCTTTACTAATAAGAAAAAATAAAGTAAAAAGAAAGAAGCATACTCCAAGTTCGTGCGGTAGAAGTAGAAATTGTGGTTTAATAATAATAATAATCTGTTAAAAGAAAATAACCGATATAATTGGCAATGGTTATCTTTTTGTCAATAATTAAATAGATAGAGGCATAGCTAAAGGGAAGAAGCAACTCCCACTCGTGATTTTGGTCTTCGTTTGCAGTTTTGCACAAATCTGATGTGATTGAATTGTCGAAGAGCTAAAAATCTGGCCCATTTTGTGATTCTCCATAGTTGCGAGCTTGCGAAGGCGTCACTGCAGCTCTCTCTCTCTCTCTCAGACATTAGAATTCAAGTTTTGTTGCTACCACTCTGATTCATGCAACTAAAGCGATTGATGGGTATATCTCAACTCTTTTAGTTCATTCAATAAGAGTAGTCTGCTTCAGATATTTCCTCTCACAACAATCAACTTGTATATATACTCTTGCTTCTTCTCTCTCTCTTTCTCTCAATTCTGCAAGCAGTCTCACACACAACACCAGTAAACACATCCCAACCACCGTTTCCTTGTATGGCTAAAACCGTCAATAATTGTTTACCAATATCTTACCGAGCATATCCCTCCCTATTGTATGTCCTTTTCCATCCACAAATTTCTGAAATATCTATGTGCTTTTTTTAGTATTATCAAGACCTCGTCCTTTGTATTTTCTCCATGGTTATTATGTTTCTTGCTGCTTATGGGTTGAAACTTGAAACTTAAAACCCTGAATTTTAGCTGCTGTTAATTGAGCTTCTGGGAAGCTGATAGCGACACATGGGATTGGGATTGGGATTGGGGTTGAGTTTTGGGCATAAAGATTCAATCTTTGAGGGGAAGTTGCTGTATTTGATATGGAATCACAATTGGGATTGGGTGAGAAGTCATTTGATTTGAGATACTCAGTGTGGGTGAGGGAAGCTCTGAATGAATTTCCTGATTGTTTCACCATAACCGATCCTTGTGTTCCTGGGCACCCTATTGTGTTTGCTTCAAAGGGATTCTTGAAAATGGTTGGTTATTCCAGAGAGGAGGTGGTTGGGAGGAACGGGAGGATGTTCCAGGGTCCGGAGACGGATAGGAGGTCGGTTATGGCGATTCGCGAGGCGATTAGGGAGGAGAGGGCTGTGCAGATCACTTTGTTGAATTATAGGAAGGATGGCACCCCGTTTTGGATGTTGTTCCAAATGTGTCCTGTTTTCAGTAAGGAGGATGATAGGGTCATTAATTTTGTGGGGGTTCAGGTGCCTCTCTCCAGGAGGCCGAGCTTATCTGGACTCCGCCTGAGGAGTGACACGAGTTCGTCTGAGGATACTGTTTTCAGGTGTTGTAGGAGGGAAGTTTGTTCGGATTCTATCTTGGAACGTGGACGTGCATCCTCCGTGGAGTCGGTTTCTAGCCTTGATGATCAAGGTTAGTAGTGTCTGACTGCAAGTTTTAGTAGCTGTATATGTGGTGTGGTCTCAGGTTTGATGTTGAAATGATTGCTATTTTGAATTAAAATCTAATGTTTGATGCTGAATTGATTGCTGATTGAGTTAAAATCTAATGTTTGAAACTGAATTGATTGCTATTTGAGCTAAAATCTAATGTTTGATGCTGAATTGATTTCTATTTTTAGTTAAAATCTAACGTCTAGTGTTTGATGCTGAATTGGTTGCTATTTTGCTTAATTGTATATGCAATTCATGTAGTTGAGATGATTGATTGTTAATTTCAAAACAGTTACGTATCACCATTTTCGTGGTTTAACTGGTGGGTTTGTTTCTCTATATACTAAAATTAGTTTGATTGTAGTGATCAAGCCAATTCATCGCATATTTGCCCTTTACGACTAGACATTTGACGAGCGTTTATAAATTAACACCTGGACCCCCTTCCCACCGATTAAGTAAATGTAACAAATAAAATAACCATGGCTGCTGACACACTTTTTCAATTGCAGAAGATGGGATTAACGAGCCTTGTGAAGCAAATGAGCTAGAGAAGACAAAGGCCGGTGCTGCAATTAACAACATTTTGTCTGTTCTCACACACTACAGCGAGTATACAGGCAAATTGGTCAGCGGAAAAAGATGTTGCCCGACAGGGAACGCACGGCTAGTTTCATCCTTAAATATATCTCTCGGTAGAATCAAACAAAGCTTTGTATTGTGAGTTCGTTGTTATTCAGATGATCCTGTCTTCATATAAATACTTTTTAGGACACATAATTTTGCTGACTTTAGCTACTTCCTTTTCTTGGTGACATGCTACGTCACAGAACGGATGCGCTCTTACCTGACTTGCCTATAGTGTATGCAAGTGAGGCATTCCTGAAACTGACAGGCACGTCAATCTATCAAATCGCTATTATCTAATCAAATGAGAGATCTTCTAAATTCTGAATATTTATCTGCTCAATCTGATCAAGTGCGAACTTTCCCTTCTTTTCCGGACAGGCTATGCTAGGCATGAAGTACTGGGGCGAAATTGCCGGTTCTTGAGTGGGGCTCATACAGACCCAACCACACAATTTGAGGTAAAGAAGCATTTTCTATAATTCGCTTTTGATCATAAACATTTCATTAATTACTAAATCTTGGGGCTCCTTGAAAAATACTGGCTCTGCTCATACTTGTGATTAGTTCGGTATCGTTTTCAAAAATTTGGTTACCTAAGTTCCGGCCACGCTCCAATCCAAAAACTTAGGTTAGAAGATTTAATTTCTGGTTTAAATTTGCAGATAAAGGAATGCATTCGTGACCAGCAAGCTTGTACAGTACGTATCCTAAACTACAGGTTGATGACTCGCACTGCATCTTATTTAACAGCTAACTTCATTGAAGAATATTCTATATCTGACCTTACCTCTTCATTGCTGCTTGCAGAAAAGATAGGACATCTTTTTGGAATTTTCTTCACATTTCTCCAGTGCGGAACGCATCGGGAAAGGTAATTTTATTTGTGTGCGAAGGTTTTTCATGGAGCTCAAGATCATTATTATATTTCAAATGCTTCTTGTCACTTTCTAATCATAAATAAAACTTTTATCTTTGTTCTGTTCTTTCTGCACTAAATCTATTTCTGCAATCATAAATTTCATCGTGTAAATTACAAAGATACATTTGTGCACCACAAACTGATTCCATTGGAATCTAGTGTTCAGCTTTGCTACAATTGCTCTGTCTCTCTTGTCAAGACTCGGTTCTTATCCAGTATACGATCTTTATTGAGAGGGTCCTGTCTCCATTTTAGTTGAGTTTCGCAGTCGCAAGTTGTCTCAATCTTGCAAGAATTAAATGTAAGGCACATGAATGAATATTCATTTCACGTACCACACACCACTCACGGGGTAATTTTGCAACCCCTATAGGTGAACTGTGGCTTTCTTACATAACTAAACTGACTAACACATAGATTGTGACAATACAATACAGGCTTTTAACTTTTTCCTCTTCCTAGAATATGTGTTTTTGCTTTTAAGATGTTAAGTAGTATACATTTCTTTCCTGGTAACTTCAGCTGCGTCGTTTATCTAGTTACACTCTGCAATATTTGGTGTACATTTAACGCGTCTCTTTGATCCGGTGACGGAACACGCAGGTAGCATTCTTTGTCGGGATTCAGATAGACGATCGTTGCAGGAATGACGAGAGACATGGGTTGAGCCCGGAGATGAGACAATTAAGCGTCGTTGGTGCCGTCAAAGTTGCTGTGAGGGGCTTGTCAATGGGCGCCAGTACATCGTAGGTGGAGAAGAACATCTCATCTCATCTCGTCTCATTCCTGCAGCAACGGATGCACACGGAATTAGGTTTTCACCAACACTATGTATCTATTCGTTTGTGGATCAACGTTGACAATATTGGAATCGTCATATGCGATCACTTAAATGTGATATATTGAAATAGTGTGTTTGCATTGTTTCTACCCTAAGCCTATTCTAGCTTATTCATTCAGTTAATTTTTTTTTGACGGATTGCATCACCTAAGATATGTAGTGTGCTTTATTTGGTTATGTTAATGATGGAAGAATGAATGTAAAACATACCATATATATATATGCACAACGAGGCAAATAAATTATGAGTCCAACTGAATATGGTAATAACGGTTGGTGAATAAACCAGTTTTCTGCTGCGAGTGATGCTGATTTCAGCAAGATATTAGTAAGAAAGAGAGAGATGAAAATTTACAAAAATACACGATTTCTAAAGTTCGAAAGTGTGAAAAAAAAAAAAAAGTAAATCGCATTGTGTTTGATATTTTATCTTGACTGCTGAATGATTGCCAATCAAAAATAAAAATTTATTAAAAGGGAATTAATAAATTGGAACCATATTCCCTCGCGTGGATCAATGGATTTACCCAATTCAGCAAACAAAATAAGTAGTGAAGTTGGGATAATTTGTGAGCAATATCAATAAATAGCTTTCTAGTCTGCAAGACTAGTGCAACTCAAAATATTTGAAAAACAAGGAGAAAGAGTCATAATCATCACTCAGCACCCAAAAAATACAAAATCGAATTTGGCATGGCATCTCCATCTCTTACTTTCTCTCTCATTCTGGCTATCTCTCTCTTGACTCTGTGTTGGTCATACCCATTCCGGCGCGGCGGCGGAACATGGAAAGTCCTACACAGATCGGTGGGCATCTCGGCCATGCACATGCAGCTCTTCCACAACAACAAGGTGATGATCTTCGACCGCACCGATTTCGGGCCCTCCCAAGTAACCCTCCCCTTCGGCAAATGCCGCCACAACGACGAAGCCATTTCCGAGGACTGCACGGCGCATTCCATCCTCTACGACGTCGCTTCCAACACCTTCCGCCCCCTCATGGTCCAAACCAACGTCTGGTGCTCCTCCGGCGCCCTCGACTCCCACGGCGCCCTCATTCAAACCGGCGGCTACCACGCCGGTGATCACAAGGTACGCACCTTCACCCCATGCGACGACGAGCTCTGCGATTGGATCGAGCTGCCCCAGAATCTCACGGTTCAGAGATGGTACGCCTCCGACCACATTCTCCCCGACGGCCGTCTCATCATCGTCGGCGGGAGGAAGGCCTTCAGCTACGAGTTCTTCCCCAAGAATCTTCAAGAATCCGTTTTCTACTTTTCTTTCTTGAGCGAAACCACCGACCCCGGAGAAGAGAACAATCTATATCCCTTCTTGCATCTTCTCCCCGACGGAAACCTCTTCGTCTTCGCCAATCAGCGCTCCGTTTTGTTGGATTATAAAAGGAATCAGGTCTTGAGAGAATTCCCGCCGATTCCCGGCGAAAAGAGAAGTTATCCGGCGACGGGGTCGTCGGTGATGCTGCCGCTGAGGCTGAAGCCGCAGATCTCCGCCGTCGAGGTCATGGTGTGCGGCGGTGCGAGGGGTGGCGCTTACACCATGGCGGCCCAGGGAATCTACGTGGCCGCTTCGAGCTCGTGTGGGCGCTTACGCGTAACGGATCCGGATCCGGAATGGAGAATGGAGTTCATGCCCATGGATCGGGTTATGCCCGATATGCTGCTTTTACCAACCGCTGACGTCATCATTCTCAACGGAGCCGGAAAGGGTACCGCCGGATGGGACTCGGCGGTTGACCCGGTTCTCAACCCGCTCCTCTACACCCCGGCCCAGCCCGACTGGAGGAAAAGATTTATTGTGCTCAATCCCACCGCAATACCCAGACTCTACCACTCAACAGCGACGTTGTTGCCAGATGGCAGGATACTAGTGGGCGGAAGCAATCCGCACGTGCGGTACAACTTCACAGGCGTCAGGTACCCCACAGAGCTCAGCCTAGAAGCCTTTTCACCACCCTACTTGGGATCGGAGCACATACACCTTCGCCCTTCGATACTGTCGGTGGAGGGCCCCACAGATAGTTTGACCGTATCCTACGGCCAGAATTTCTCCATCACCTTCAGCCTCATGCAGCTTGAGGGAGAGTGCACCGTAACAATGGTTGCACCCTCGTTTACCACACACTCTTTCGCCATGAACCAGAGGCTGCTGGTGTTGTACATCGCCAGTGGACAGCAGATATCTTCTTTCACACACAGGGTTACTGTGCATGCGCCTCCAACGGAAAACGTTGCACCCCCGGGGTATTATATGGTGTTTGTGGTGCACCGGGGAGTCCCTAGCGAATGTGCTTGGATTAGAATTCAGTGAGCTCTGTTTAATTGGGAGCACTTACATGCATGAATTCTTGATTTTCAAATGCTTAATAAATAATTTCATTCTACCAAAGTATAAAAATTATGTATGTTAACTTTCCGTTTCTTATTAATTTGGTATGAATATATTTGTGTGATTTTTCCCGATTTGTCATGTCCTTAATTAGCATATAATTAAAACTTATAATACTTCCTATACCTGCAAAATGAGACACAAAATTAAGTACATTGGTCATTATATGCATGAATTCGTTAATGTAAGATATGGTCACAAAATCATAGTTTAGTCTTGCATTTCAACTAATCAGGTCCTCCTTTATATATTACGTAGTAATGAGATAATTAAAGCACGAAATTGGGATGTTACAACGGAATATCCCATGCATGTAAACACCTCTGATTGGTAGAAATCATTCTCTTTCTTTGATATCATTGTCTATTAAAACAAGTTATATGCATATCATTGCGACCCCTACAATACAATAATTGTATCTGGTAGACCATTATGAGCCAGCTGCATTGTGCATGGCCCAATTCAGCCATGAAAATTTATTTTTTCTGCTGTTCTCTCCACATTTATTTCATTGTTGTCTGACATTTAGAAGAAGTGAATAGATCTGTTGGATGAGACATGTGCAGACTACAGTTGTTGTCATGTTTTAGTTGATGGAAGATGTAAAAATGTAACATGTGCATGTTCTAGTGGGTGATTAGAAAGTGAGACATGATATTGATATTAATCTACATGAAATTGTCAATTATATCCAACTGCATTAAGCAATATCTCATAGACACATATGATCAGGCCGTGGTATGTGGTGATTTGTACTTGTACTTAGCAGCCCAGAAAAGATAGTGCAACAAGTTCAATCCGCTCAAGGCGCACATTAGCCAGTAAAACTTATGCAGCTGATAGTGATTCAAGTTGGCGCCGGCGAGCCAGGGCTGCCCGGCCGTGACGCCGTTGACCACTGACACGATAACCGTGCTGAGGTAATACCCCATGGCTAGCGACGCGAAGGACAAGGAAGTCGCCAGCGATCTCATGCTAAACGGCGCCTCCGTGAAGAAGAACTCCAGCAGCCCGGCTAACGTGAACAGATCGGCCGATCCCAGGAGCAAGTACTGAAACGCGATCCACAGAAACGTCAGCGGCAGCGGCGCCGTCGAGTCCACGTGGTGGCCAGCCACTCTCCTGCGCTTCGTCTCCACCAGTGCCGCGGCGGCCATGGCCACGACGGAGATGAATAGTCCGGCGCCGATGCGTTGGAGGTGGGAAATCCCCATCTCCGATTTGGTGAGCCTGCGCGCCAAGGGCACGATGGCGTGGTCGTAGAGCGGGGCGATGATCATGATGAAGACGACGGGGAAGACCGGGAGGGACGCCGGCGGGAGTTTGAGCGGGCCGAGGTTGGTGTCCATGGTGGCGGCTTGTTGGACGGAGAAGGTGGAGAGCTGCGCGAGGCAGCAGTTGAGGACTATGGTGCAGCCGAAGATTGGGAGGACTTTGAGGACGATCTTCACTTCCTCCACTTGTTGCGCAGAGTAGTTGAGGAATTTGAGGGTTTCTGATGGAGATTCTTTTTTGGTGCTTCCATCTCCACCTCCTTCTTCCGCCGGGCTGCTCGCCACGGCGTTGCTAGAACTTCGAGGCGTGCACCAATTTACCAAGGAACCGATCACGACCTGTCAGAACAAGTCATTATTAGGGGTCGACTCTAAACTCAACTACCACACCAATTTCTAGTTAGGATTCATCAAGAATAGGTATTTTCGGTCAAACATCTATAACATATAAATCAACAAAATCTATAAATAAGATAAGAGTAAATATCACTTTAAATATTAAATTATTTTTGCACTGTTAATTATTAAAAATATTTTTTTTAAACCTTAAATTATTAATTTTGTATCAATTGTAACCTTTATTCATCTTTCACGTACCCTTTGAATTTACAATTAGTAATGCATTAATTACGTCGTTTTATACAACGCAGGTTTTAAAAAAAAAATTAAATACACCGTAACATTCAGAAAGCCACGTCAAAATTCGGAACTAAAAAATAGGCGAATGGTACAACTGACACAAAATTGCAGGTTCTAAAAAATTATTTTGATAGTTTAAAATATACTCTCTCCGTCCCACGAATCTTGACACGTTTGGTTTCGGCACGAGAATTAAGGAGTTGTAGATTAGTGTTTTAAGTATGTAGGTAATAAAGTATAAAAATGATAAATTAGGAGAGAGAATGTGATAAAGTAGGAGAGAGAAGGTAATAAAGTGATAAAATAGGAGAGAGAAGGTAATAAAGTAGGAGATAGAAGATAATAATATTTAGAAACGTGTCAAGATTCATGTGACGGCCCAAAAAAGAATACATGTCAAGATTCGTGGGATGGAGGGAGTAATTGATAGTGCAAAAATAATTTGAAGTTTAAAGTGATATTTACTCATAAGACAATGGAAAGCATGAAAATTCTCCAGAGCAAAAATTTCACCACATTACATTAATTATTCATACGCGATTCACTCGATGGCTAGGCAGAGGGCATTATGCGACAGTGGAGGCACGATTCTTGACGCTGAGGGTATCACGACATGGACTCCAAACGGGATGCATTTCGCCGGCGCCGACGGATTGGTTATGGCAACGGCGGGACCAGGAGGAGTCGGCTGCGCCTCTGCCGTTTCTAAATCTGACGGCTCATAGCAAATCACTAAATCATTGGCGCGTGTTTGATCGGATCGTGGAAAGAAGAAAATGGGAGTGTTGATCACGTAGCTAGCGAATGAAAGGAAATTCTCTTCTCTTCAAGAAGCCCTACTTGCGTGAATATGAGTCAGCTTTCAAATCGGTTTTTGTCTACTTTGAAGATACAATACGTATACACGGAGAGAGATGCAGCCGGAGAGAGGAGAAGAGTGTATTGAAAAATTAATGATAGAGGCAAAATTATTTTTTTAAATAAAAAATGGTTAATAGGTAAGTTTTTTATATTTTTTGTTTTTACTATATAAGAATTGATATTTTGATGTGTCGACTCTATTTTATATACTTGTGCATATATATTCGGGCATATTTATTAATCTCAATTAAGATTTAATTAGGAGAGATGCATTGTGTATCATTATTTTATATCCTCAAGCTTAAGCTTAGCTAATGAGGTAATTAGCATGAAATTAATGATAAGGATAACATACCTTAGATATGGTGGTGAGAGGGCTTCCTCGAGGGATCTTGTTCCTATAAAATGTGGAACCAGCTAGGAATATGGGCACGGACAAGAGTATGGTGAGCGTGGAGATTCCGAATCCCCATTGCCACCCAATGTTGTCTTCAATCCACACGACTAGTGTGACGGCGATGAGGGAGCCAGCCGCCAGGGAGAAGACGAAGTAGTTGAAGAAACTCGATCTTTGCTTCCTGCCACGTGGCGTGCTGCCGTCGAACTGCTCGGCTCCGTGCGCCGGCAGCGAACCCTTGATGCCTCCCACGCCCAGCGCCACCAAATATAGGCCTGAGAAGAGAAGCACAGCCTTTGCACCTTCAACTTGCGAGCATTCCGTTTCTCCTTGTAATTTTCGCCCACATTTTGGGGGTTGTAGCGAACTTGACTTTGCTTGCATTGTCAATATTATTAGACCCTATCACACGCACAATCATCAACAATAATCTTAACCTCTATCATAACATTTCTCTTTTATGCATGTATTTTTCGTATTCTTAAATTAATTGTTGCATGAAATCTTCACTCATAACAATTACAAATTCATCCATTCGATGTCATGTATACTAAAAATTAATCAAATATCAACATGTTCTAGTTCTAATAACTTACATGATGAAATTTAAAGTAATCAACTGACTTGGTATTTCAAAAAAATTGATACATTTTCTTAACATGGATTAATATTCTTCACAAAAAAAAATATACTAAATGGTTGTTAATAAGTTAATAGGAATAACATATATCAGACAAAAAAGAAATGAAATATAGTCCACTGAGATATAGTATATAGTAGTTTTGCTCAAATTACATTGACAATAATATTTTTTTATCAGCTATTAATAATTCATTCACATAACTAAAATAAAATTACTATAATTTAAAAATATCAATGAGATAAACAATTCGCGTCACACAAAGAAAAATAGAAATAAATGATCGTAAAGAATTTTACATTTAAAACTTAAATTTTATCAATTTCTTTTATAAGTTCACTACAGATAATTTTGAATTCAATTAACTTATTTGATAAAGAAAAAACAAAAAACAACATGAAATAATATCAAAATTTTAAAACAAAATATTAGGATTTTTATAGGAAAAAAGAAAAATAATTCAAACTAAATTTATTTAAAGAATATATATTAGAAGTATTATATACTACTACTAATTAGTGTTGATAAAAAATTGAATAGGATTAGATTAGATGAATTTGATCTCTAGGCTCGGGCTGGGGCAGGTCAAGATTTATCTCCCCCTTCACATGATGGAATCATTCAAGATTTTTCCAAAATTGCCTTTATAGGGTCAGAGTCTAATTGGCGCTCACATCACATGTCTTACCGGCCCAAAATTAAAAGATGTTTTCAAGTGGAGTAGTGTTTATGATATTGTCTGTAAAATCAATGTGAACATTGTGATTTGGCCCTAAGAAGTGTGGAACATTAGGTTGGCTAAATACTAATTGGACGTAGCTATCAATCAATAAAGACACTTAACAAAACTGTAACCAGACACCTGTTCCTCAACTAACATTAAGGTTAATCATTAATCATATATAGAAGCCTTTTATGCGTTAATCATTACTACATCCGTCCTATATATTAATAATGTCTCATTATTTTTTAACACAACAATTAAAAAAACATATATAGTTAGTGTAGAAAGTGAGTTGATGAAAGATATTTAAGAATTATTTTAAGTATTCTAAAAAAATATTATTTTAAGTGAATGATGTATAAAGTGAGTTGAACCAACCATTAATAATATTTTAAATAGTTAATTTTTACTGAAAAAATATGTGATATTATTAGTGAAACATTCCAATATAATAATTTTGACATTACTAATGGAACGGAAAGAGTATTTATTAAGCGATTTAACTATAGAATTTGGTGATTCTTTCGTAATCTGAAATTATTAGATCAAATTAAAATTGAACTATCGAGTCCCGTATAATAACCATCTCAAACTTTTTTTGGCTTGGGATGAAGATTTCTTTAAATGTCAGAAACAAAAGATAAACATATTAATTTAAATGTACTTGTTGTTCGAGGTAAGCTTCATATTTTTTTTATTACATCACTTTTGGTTCGAACTATATCATTTATCATATATGGTGTAATAAATTTCTACTTCTAATTCTAAATAAAATATTAGTAAATATCGAATGTAAAAGACGTCATAAGTGTTACGTGAATGGAAGGGAATAGAAAGTGAGCAAACTAGTGGTAATAAGGCTTGAGGCATGACACATGATGTCTTATCAAGTTAAACGATAACAAATCATAACTACATAAGATATTTTCATCGAACTAAACTAAAATGAAGTTTGCCTCTTGGCCTTTGTCTTTATTTAAAATAACAAATGGCATGGGGGCTTTTAGAGGAGTTTTACACTATGTTTGATTGTGTTGCTCCAAATTATTTACAATAATAAATTATTTATTTATTACATTGAACTTTTAAAAATGTCTAGATCGAGAACAAATATTCTAATGTGGATAATGTTGTTCCTACAAGATTTTGGTGCTCCAAGGGCATTAAGATATCAAATATCTATCACATCACATATTAGTACTGTCACTAATTCTGATTGATTAGGATAGTATAGTAATTTTATATTCTGTGTGTTAGCACTGAAAATATAAACAATCATATTTTCTATTGTGTGATATGTACAGTGAATTTGAAATCCATAAGATCTATCAAATCGACCGAGATAACTAATTCTATTTCTGTGTGGAAACCGAAATTTCAAATTTTATTTGCCACAAGAAAAAACAAAATCGCAATTTCCCGTATTAAATTAATTATTTAGATTAAATCTTAAGAACACACACACCCACAAATAAGACGAGAGATTAAATATATAAGTAAATCAAACTTCGCGTATCTCATTTCTGAGGGTGAAATAAATGAAATAAGAGTGTACGAGTATTAAATAGTAATAATAAAAATGTTAGTATAAAACTTTAAAAATGTGCGATATATAGTTCACAATTTGCAACATTTTGAGTGGGATTTGTGTCTACAAATTGATACGGTGCCTAGATAGGACGAAACACAAGACAAGCAATTACTGAATCCCACTTGCAATATTGTAATTTAATTTGAATATAGAGTAGAGGTCAATAATAAAAACGAAATTGAAAAGGATTTAAAAGAAATAAACTCACCAGGAACTCAGTCATGGCACTAATTATGTATATGAGGTATGTGGTGAAGAAAGCGTCGGATAAGAAGCCACCAAGAAGGGCTAAAAGAAACGCCGTGCCCATAAAATTGGTGACGGAGTTGGCCGCCTGCGACGGCGAAAAATGCATGTATTGCGAAAGGTACAACACCAAGTTGCTTGCATTCGCCAGGTACGCCAAATTCTCCAATACCTCCACAACTGATCATCATATCCAAATTTTAGATTAGATTAAATGAAAGTGAATACTTTGTGATATTGAAATAACATAGGAGTATCAAATTAGGAAGTTTGATTTCTACGTTTTTGTTGTTTTGTGAAAAGTGAAGATGTTGGTTGAGATCATGCACAACTTGAAAGTGGCCTTTTTAATTTTTTCTTTCACGTTGAGTGTGTGTGGTTGGATAGCAGCAGTTGCAAGATATTAGTATTTGGTTTTGGTTATCTTAATTACCTAAAACAAAGAAGGCAGCCCTCATGCCGCCATGTTTGGTTCTGACAGCAGCTTTGCCTCTCCAATCAACATATCCCTCCCATAATTGGTTTTCCATTTCCTGCAACCAAACACGCCTTAATCAGTCATCGGTTACAGCAAATTTCTAACTACAAAAAACTCGCATCAAAGTACAAGCTAGGCAACAAAAGGGCAACCAAGGCACTTACCATTTCTCTCTCTCTGGATGAAAGTATTTTAGAAGGAATGATATGTTGAGAGAGAGAGAGAGAGAGATGAGTAGTGGATTAGAGACGATGGGGGGTTTGTACTAGATTGTAAGGATTGATATTCTTTTATAATTGGAGGGCTGAAAAGAAGAAGGAACAGTCTGCGGTTCTTTTGTCACGTGTTGCTGCTGCTCCGTGAATGTACGCTTCAATTAATATATTCACAAAACATACTTTATTTTCTATATTTAATTATAAAATATACTTTTATTCTACTTTTTTATATTAATACTACCTCTACAAATTTTACTCTATTCTACTTACAACAACTTTATTAAAATATTTCCTACAAAATAAAATTTAATTTTTTCTCATTCATCATTTTCACTTCAAAGAGAGATAATATTATCATATCAAAAATGAAAGAATAATATTATTTCTCATTGGAATAAAAAGAATGAATGAAAAATAATAAAATTATATTTTTTAAAGGAAATGAGGAAAAAAAAATATGACATCTAAAAGAAAAATAATTTGTTATATCTCTTTTTCTCACGATGAATTTATGAGGCAAATAGAATACACCCTTATTATTATCGATCGAATTCAGCTAGACAGCTATACTGGAAAAAAGTTTGTATGCCTTATATATATAAATTAGAGCAGATATTTTGAAAACTACGATTTTAGGCAAAGAACTTTAAAGTTCTTTTTAATATTTTTTATACTTAAGTTGAGCGAAGTTGGAGCGTAATTAATACATACGAAAAGATTTCCCCAAAAGAAGGGCATTCAACACATGATCATACATAGGCAGTTGGATTTTAGAAAGAAGATGAAAGTTGATGAGATAATTGAAACACAAACCTGGTCTTTTTCAAAAAAAAAAAAAAAAAACACAAACCCGATAAAATGTGGGTTCCATCACTTTTTTATATTTTTATCTTTTAATCATCTCTATTTTAATTCTATTCATCTCACAAAATAAAAGTAGGCTCCACTATTTTTTAGTAATTTTTTACACTTTAATCATACACACCTAAATTCTCGTGCCGAAACAAACTAGGATAGTAGTTAAGAGATGGAGGGAGTACATGGTTTGTGAGATAAATATTTGTAAAT
Source organism: Salvia miltiorrhiza (assembly GCF_028751815.1). Lineage (NCBI taxonomy): Eukaryota > Viridiplantae > Streptophyta > Magnoliopsida > Lamiales > Lamiaceae > Salvia > Salvia miltiorrhiza. The sequence goes on along the minus strand of NC_080393.1, from coordinate 26,531,422 downwards.
ATTGTGTATGAATAGGATAAAAGTATAAGGTATATGTTCTCGAATGAAAATACAACACTTATTGTAGACGGGCAAAAATGTCAAAAAGACCATACTTTATCATGTACGGATAGTATTATTTTCCCAAATCAAATAAGAATTTATTGTGGTTGGATAAATAATTATTAGGTGTAATCCATTTTGTATCAATTTTCAAATAGTGAAATTTAATAATAATTTTATGTAGGTTCTGAATTATTGAATTTTAATACAAATCCAATGTGGAAACATATTTATTTTAAGGGATAATTTTTATAAAATACATGAACTTTCACTAAATTTTGGTTTTTTCCATAACATTTAAAATTTGAAAAAAAAAACACACACCATCTTTTGATTTTTTCTAATTCTTCCCACGAGCATGAAATACCCCAAATAAAAGCTGATTTTAGGGCTTTTGACTTAGAATTTTTTATGCCTTAGAGCATCACCAACGCTTGCACCCACTCCAACAATGGTATTGCACTCACTTGGGTGCAATAGATTTTATTTTATTTTTGAATTAGTTTTATTCTAGTTTCCATTTTAAATTTACAATAATTGATAAATTAAAATTTCATTGAATTAAAATTCAAATCCTACATTGATTGAAATAAAGTTGCAATACAAGAAATTAAAATCCTAAATTACTTAAATTAAAACAAACATAAAATAAAAAATCCTAAAAATCTAGCGGATGTTGTTTCGTTGCTTGATCTCCGCCACCTTGCACATGTGAAACGCCAATTCGTCGGGATTCATTTGAGAGGTGTCCCGGCTCATCAACATGCTATCGGCGAGGTCACGTTGAACTTGGGAGAACGTTTCCATTGCAGTCACCATATTCGCCATGTACCCGAGAGCTTTTTGGTTATCCTCCGACGTCTCTTCGGCCTTTTTCTTGCCTTTCCGTTTGTCTCTCTTGGCCGCCTTTTGCCCTTGGGGCCGGGTGGAGATACTCGCGTCGCTAGAAGTCGTTGTGGGAAGACCGTCGGAGCCCTTTGATCGTTTGTCCGAATGGACATCGGAGTGAACATCCTCGCCGAGACTTGCAAATTTCTTGGACTCGCGCAAGATCTTCCATGCATGCGGATACCGGAACGGAACACGGTACTCGGCTAGCCACATTGCGTCTGCTTGCTCCACGATTTGACCATCACTCATGCCTGATTTCCATTGATCGTGACATTTTTTGTGCATGGCCTCAAACCTCTTCGAATCATTCGCCACCCGTAGAAAGTGAGATTTGATTTGCGTGACGTCGCGTGAAATAGGTCCTCGGGGCTTTTCAGCGTTGTATTGGGTGCAGAGGGAGCCCCAAAACTTCGCCCCTTTTTGGTCGACACCCACCACAGAGTCGTGGGTGTGCTCGCAATACAAACGACAAATTAGCACCGTTTCTGGCGGATAATAGTTGCTACGTTTGGCCGCCGGCATAGAAGCAATCTCCTCCACGTCGGGCTCGGGGTCGGCAACGGCGGCAAAGCGGGGGTTCAAATTGGTGGCCGCCGCTTGAAAGGCATTCGATTCTTGCGTGAACGGCGAGAATCCTTGCCTGGAAGCATTTGATTCGCCGGGGGATGGATTTTGAGGGTGTTCACGCCAATAGTTGCTCCAATCGCCTTCCATTGCTATTTGTTGAAATAATATAAGTAGAAGATGAAGAAGAAAATGAGGAGAATGATGAATGTTTGAGGTATTTGTTGATATATATATAGAGGTGCTATAAGAATTTAAAAAAAAAAAGCCAACGGATACAAATAAAACGGCTACTGCCGATTTTAATTTTTTTTTCAATTTTCCTTTTTTTTTTGGTTTGAAAAGGGGCGCGTGTAAACACGCCCCCTCCTTCGCTCCCACAGCAGCCTGGTGCGTTCCATCGCCCCCCTCCCTTCGCACCCGGGTGCAGCAACGCCGCTGGGTGCGATAGGCCGGGTTCGATCCGGCCTTCGCACCCAGCGTTGGTGATGCTCTTAGTATGAGGGATAATAAAGGTGGCAAAATTTTATGTATTTGTGAATTGAAAAATCAAAATTTGTTTAAAGTTCATGTATTTTACTGCAAATATTTCTTATTTCAAATACATCTTAAAAGTATCCTTATATTTAGATTTTTCCATGTTGAAGTTCAATAAAACCTCAATATGGGAATGATGATTTATTTGAATTTATTTTTAGGCTCAAATTAAATTTAAGGACTTTCTTTATTTCAAATACATCTAATTACAAGTATCCGTTTATTTATTTTACATGATCAAATTTAATTGAACAACCTATTATTTTAAAACTTATCCCAGTATCATTTTATTTTATTTTCATTTTTTGAAGGTAAGTATCCTATTTAAATTTTCAAATGACAACGTTTAATAATTATTTTTGAAATTATGAAGGGTGAAGTTTAATATAAATTAAATATGAGAATCTATTTATTTGATATATCTTATAAGTATTATTTTATTTAGATTGTTCAATGATAAAATCAATATATATTTATATATGTATATTTTATTTTAAGATCAGTTTTTTTTTTTAATTTTAGCCTTATATATATATATATATATATATATATATATATATAGAGGGGCCGCTCCAATAAGACCCCATAATTTTAATGGGATCTAGGGCACAATCTGGTGCGTTTATTTTATCAATCCTATGGCTGATATTGTATCTGGAGGGAGATTTTTTTTTCGCAGGGTTCGAATCCTGGAGGGAGCATAATATTTTAAATTTTGTTATTCATCAGTATATACTGCATTGTTCATCAATATATACTGCCTTGTTCATCAGTATATAGATCTTATTCATTACCAATTTTTTAAAATTTGTTTTTCATAAGTATATACATCTTGTTCGTTAGATATACGTCTTGTTCATTAGTATTATATGTCTTATTCATTGTCCTCATATTACACGAAAAATAGGGGGTCTCACTGGAGCGCGCCCCTATATATATATATATGGGGCCGCTCCAATGAGACCCCCTAATTTTAGTGAGATGTAGGGCATGATCTGGTGTGTTTATTTCATGAATCATAAGGCTGATATTGTATCTGGAGGGAGATTTTTTTCGCAGGGTTTGAATCCTGGTGAGAGCAGAATATTTTAAATTTTGTTATTCATCAGTATATATGTCTTATTCATTACCAATTTTTTAAATTTTATTTTTCATTATTATATACATCTTGTTCGTTAGATATACGTCTTGTTCATTAGTATTATTTGTCTTATTCATTGTCCTCATGTTACACGCGAAAAATCACTGGAGCGCGCTCATATATATATATATATATATATATATATATATATATATATTAAGAATGATATCTTTCATGGAAAATGAAAATGATTGCATACCTTTTGTTCGAATCTTGGAGAGATGCTAAAAATTTATTTTAGAATATAAAATATGAGTTATTTTCAACACTTAGATTATAAAAATTTATGATAAATTCATGATTTTATTATATGAATTCATAGTTCTAAATTCAAATCTCATAAAAAATATCAATTTTTAAAATTTAAACATTTATATAGTAAATTCAGACGTATTGTACATAACATTAACATTTCCTATTTTATTTTTAAAGATGAATTCAACTTCGAAGAATTAAAGAAAGTGGGAGCACCAAAAACCTTTTGAAAAACCAAAATATTGACAAGTAGGAAAAAATTGGGAGGACAACCTTAGTGGCGTATGACCAAAAATAAGGTACAAACGTAAAACTAGTATGCCCCACAGCACATATATGGCATGTTGTTTTTCGCTTCTCCACACAAAATTTGACCACGTAGAAGGTTATGAATCTCTGGGAACAATTTAAAAACTATTTTAACATATGGTGATTATGCATTTAGTTGTGGTCTATAAAATTGCAAATATGATAAGATAAGGGATTGATTCTTTTGAAATTCTTCGACCCACCACGCGTTACAATGGGATCCTCTGAATTTAGTTCCCTTTCTTGCGATGAATTTCATCATGATGATCAATGATAAGAATGGTCGAATATAATTAAATGGAATTTATGGGATAAAGTAATAAGGACTTTTTTCGTTTAGTTGATAGAATATATGCTAAAACCAGAAGTATATAAGGATGGAATCAATCATGTAGCTAGCATATGCTGACATGACAAATAAAATTGTGATACGACGTTGGTGCTATATATATTTGTGTTACCCTATTTATTGCTATTCTCTCCTTCCAATATATATTCATGGGCCAGTTTTCTGTATATTGGTCCGCATGGGGTGGACGGATCCGATCCTATCCAAATTCATCCGATTTGATTTGATCTGTATTTGTTTTACTATCCAATTTATATAAATACTTCATCCACCAAAAATATGTCACTTTACTTTCGGCACGGATTTTAATAAAATGTGAGTGAAGTTGGTAGTAGAGTAATGGTCCTACTTTAAATGTGAATGGAATGGTGTGGACCCTACTACTAAAAATGGATGTGGCATATTTTTTGTGGACGGACGAAAAAGGAAATTGTGGCATATCTTTGGTGGACGGAGGGAGTAGTATTTTTTTTGTTAAATTAAAAATTTGGGAGAGGCCAACCATATTCATGGGATTAATGTGACTGTAAGTCGAGAAGTCTTTGTTAATCTCAGTAATCTTACATTATTAAATGACAATTTTATATAAAAAAGAAAAATAAAAAAACCTAAAAAAACCCTTGAAAGCACAGAAAGAGCAGACTAAGGGCCGAGTCTCATTAAAACCTTTTCACGGAAAATCCAGTGGGAAAAACCGTGAATAGGAAAAAGAGTACTCGTCTAGACACAAGACGAAAGTAGGGAATAGCGAGAGGAGATACAACTCCGATATTCAGAATAACAACGAAAAAACAACCACCCATCAGTCCCAACTACCGTTTCTTACGCAGATGGCTATGCGAAGCCATGTCAAGGCGAACCTCAGCCCTAATCTCCTCAATCTCGTGCGGCCACCACCCTTCTGAACGTTGTTGGTTAGCCATATTATCTGCCGCCTTGTTTCCTTCTCTAAAGATGTGAGAGACCTGCAGCGAGAAAGCATCTAACATCTTTAAAGTCCTATTCCACGCTGCCTTAAAACGCCAAGGCACATTAAAAGAACGAGTATTAAGAATTGATATCACGTAGGTGGAATCGGCTTCAATCCAAAGCTTGTGCCAACCACGATTGTGAGCAATTTGAATCGCCGAGATAACAGCCATGAGTTCCGCTTCAAAGGCAAAACCCGAGCCACCTTTGAAGTGAAAACAACCACGCACCACATTCCAGTTATCTCTAAACACCCCACCTGCAGCAATAGTGCCCGGAGCTCCCGTCGCTGAGCCATCAGTATTCACTTTGATCCACGGCGCCACCGGTGGCCACCAATGCACCTCAACAAACTCCGGAGGAGGAGCACTCCTGGTAGTAACACCCACTGCCCGGAGAATCAGATAATCTGACCAAGAATTCGACATGTAACCTAATTTAGGAAAGTTATCATCAATCTCTTTGAAAGCAACTTTCACAGTGTGGATGACACGACTTGCTTCGAACTTTTGATTATCAAAGATACAATTGTTTCTCTGCATCCAGATGGCCCAGATGACCGTGATGATACCAGCTTTCCAGAAATTACCGGTGAGGGGACTAAGTTTATACTGCCAAGCTGCCACCAAAAAACTATGAATATCATTCTCTTGCAACCCTTGCGTGAAATTGAACCACCCAAGAAACGTAGCCCAAATATTCTGCACACGCTCACAATTCCAGAAAAGGTGATCCTGAGACTCACTTCCTTTTAAGCAAAGCAAACAGACGTTTGGCGTGATCATACCGTAGCGGATAAGGCGATCATAAGTCGGTACTCTATTATGAAGAAGACGCCAACAGATCAAAGAACGTCGAATCGGAATGAAAGATTCCCAAAGCCAAGAGCCCCAAGACACCTTCGGAAAATGATGACAATGCTTGTTGAATGCCAGCGCAGTAGTGACATTCCCGTGCAATGAGGGTTTCCAGAAACGCACATCTCCCTCAGTACCAAGAGGAGTGAGTAAAATATCACACACTATCTCAGGAAAAGCATTAACAAAGGCTTGCGTGAAATGCCAGAGCCCATCGTAGAAATAATCAGCCACCGATTGAGTAAGAAACGGAAGCATGAAATGCGGAATACCGCATTTATTCATAAGATTATACCCAAGCCAGTCGTCATACCAGAATGAAGTAGAAGCGCCGTCATAAATATACGAGTACGAATCCGCCACCAAACCATCAATTTCCTCACGTAAGCTCATCCAGACAGAAGAAGCAGCCACCAGAGATTTACAATGCCCAAAGCGATCGAGATATCTATCTCTAATCAAATCATATCCGAACTCACGCCCACCAACCACCTTCCACGCCATTTTCATTAGATAGCTCTTATTCATGAGCTCGAACGACCTAACCCCGAGACCTCCCTCCTCCTTAATCGAGCAGACCCTCTTCCAACTCACGGAACAAGATGGCGTCTGCTTGATGTTGCCAGTCCAAAGGAAATTACGGCAGCACGCATCGAGCTCCTTAATAAGAGCAGTCGGCCATCTATAAACCATCATGGAGTGCGTCAGGGAGCTTTGGATAACCGACCTGATCAGGCAAATCCTCCCAGCCATCGACAAGTGTAATCCCTTCCATCTCGCGAACTTGTTGATCACACGATCATGTATCGGTCGAAGATAGGAGGCATGCACACGACCCTTAAAGATAGGAACCCCAAGGTAAGTAATCGGAAAGTTGCCCTGAGAAAATCTCAATATGCTCCGAATAGCCCTGCAGGTCTGAGAAGGAACTTTGCTAGTAAAAAAAATTTGTGACTTATCCGGGCTCACAATTTGATCAGAGATTTGACCATAATATTCCATAATTTTCTGAATGGTATTAGCGTTCGTGACCGTGGCGTGACAGAAAACCAGAATATCATCCGCATATAAAAGATGAGTTGGAAAATTAATTCCCTGTCTCATTTGCATCGGTGTAAGGGTCCCCGCGCTAACACAATTTGCAAAGAGCCTACCAAGAACATCCTCGGCGATTCCAAAAAGAATCGGAGAAAGAGGATCGCCCTGACGAACACCCCTTGAACACGCAAAATAACCTTTAAGCTGACCATTGTACAGAATAGAAATCCTAGCCGAGTGAAGCAGAATCTCAATCCAACAAATGAACTTTGAATCATAGCCAGCAACACGAAGAACGTTAAGCAGGAAATCCCAGCTAAGAGTATCAAAAGCTTTTTTGATGTCAATCTTGCAAGCCATGTTTTGACCACGACTCGTACGATGCATACAGTTCACGCCTTCGGATCCAATCAGAATACAATCGTGAATGGAACGACCGCTAATAAAACCAAACTGATGACGGGAAACATAAACAGCAGCAACCTGGCTCAGTCTAGACGCCAACACCTTAGTAATAATCTTGTAAAGAAAGTTGGATAAAACAATCGGTCTCAGATCCGAGACCGAATTGACGACATCTTTCTTAGGTATCAACACCAAGGTATTAGAATTGCAGCCTTGAGGAAGATAAGAATTCCGGAAAAAAGCTTGAACAGCACACCAAATATCCACTTTAATAATCGACCAACAATGCTGAAAGAACTTACCCGAGAAACCATCAGGCCCAGGCGAGCTGTTCGGCTCCATCTGAAAAACCGCAGCAGAAATTTCCTCTTCATCCGGCAAACGAATGAGCAAATTATTATAACGATCTTCGACCATCTCCTCAATAACCGCCTCAACCGCCGTAATATCAGTATTAGTATGACTGCTAGTCGAAAACAAAGAATAGAAGAAATCCACGATATGATCCCCAATAACCTTCTGGTCGTAATTCATATCTCCATTGATCTACATGTGAGAAACGATGTGAGGTTTACGACGAAACCTAAGCATCGCATGAAAGAACTTCGTGTTCCTGTCTCCATCTTGAAGCCAAGACACCCGGCTTTTTTGCTGTAAAAGCGAGCTCTGCCTGGAAAGCGCAACGTTGATCTTTGCTTAGGCTTCCACTTCTTTATCAAAGAGATCCTCCGTGTAACCATCCCTGGCAATCAGATCTTGAATCTCCAAAAGCTCTTGTTGAGTATTCATGATACAAGAATCAACATTTCCAAAAACATTCCGATTCCACGCGCGAAGAACCTGCCGAAGACGCTTTAATTTATGCATAACTTTAAAAATCGGGCATCCAATCTCGGTATCCATCTGCCAGGACCCTTCCACCGTATGGAGAAAATCCGGATGTAAGGTCCACATGTTAAGGAACTTAAAGAAACGATGGCGAGGAGGAGCATCCACCATGCAATGAAGAACAAGCGGGGAATGATCCGAGGTAATACGTGGAAGAGCTTGGACAAAAACCGAACTCCAGAGATTTGCAAAAGAGTCAGCATAAATCGCTCTATCCAGACGAGACTCGACATGGGTAGGCATAAATCTACGACCAGACCACGTGTAATGCAGACCAACCGTAGGCGCCTCAATGAAACCGGTGGCTTCAATGAATTCACAGAACTCCGCACAAGCAGTAGAGTTAGGCATACAGTCACTACTTCTTTCATGGGCGTCTTTCACCGCATTAAAATCGCCAATAAAGACAACATTACCATCAATATGATCCAGAAGATCCAACCACAAACGCCGTCTGCCAGCATACGTGTTAACGCCATGCACCACCGCGATTTTGAAATTCCACGTCGACCATCTGCAGTTCGTGATAACCACCTGCTCCGAGGAGAAAATCACATCATGAATAACAGAAGGATGAGAAAAAACCCAAATATTCGAACTCATGTTGTCTCTTGAATTTTGAAAACAAGGAATAAGATTCAGAGAACGCCAAAATCTAGAAAAAGTCTTCTTGAGATTCGTCTTAGGCTCAATAATCCCAACAATAACAGGGGAGAAGGAGTCGCAATGCTCCTTTAAAACTCGTTTGGACTCGTCCGTAAGGCCACGGACATTCCATACGAGGACATTCATCATAAAGACTGAGAATTCGTGTTCGGGTTTTCACCCGATTCCACTTCAGCTGCCCAACTCTTGGCCGCCACATTATTCAGGGCTCTATCATTCTTCGAGCTCCCAGATGTAATAATGAAATCTCTAGGTTTATCTCCTGCTTCCCAAGCTTTGTAAAGTTTATTTTTGATGAAATCTTCAGCCTGTTGATTGGGTTGTTGGTTAGGTTGCTGCTCCACTGACTTCCGTAGACGACTCTTGATACTATTTTCCTCAAGAATCCTCGGTTTCCTTGTCGCCAAATCTTTCGGCGGTCTCCCCCTTTTTTTCACCTGTGCCTCCGCCTCACAATTCCTGAAAGTTTCCACTATCCGCTGAGCTTTGATAGCGCTTTCCATCATATTTTCCTGTTTCTCACAATTTTTATCCCGATTGACCGAACTTTCAAAAAAGACGATCTGTTGTGAATCTTCTTCAGCCATTGTCTTGCCTCCATCCGACTGCCCATCAGATTCCTCTCCTGAATCTATCTACCGGCACAGTGATCGCCTGTAAGATATCCGGACCTGACATCAGTCTATCTCCATTGGCATCCTCAAAATCAACATTCCGATCAGTTAAAGCCAACGACTGATTGTGGTTCTTTGTTTCCCGCGGTGTCAGAATCTGCTCTTCTTCAACAACAATCTCTCCCAAAACCCCCAACTGATTTAGAATCTGCTCTTCTTCGACAGCCACCTGTTGAAAAACCCCAAACTGATTTTCAGTGATAATCTGCGGTCTGTGAGCTTGGTCAGTCCTATTCTGGTCCCAAGATTTTGGTTTCCAGTTAGGTGCCCTAACCTCCTTAGCAGCTCCCTTATTAATTATTTCATTGTCTTTCACCAGCGACCTATCTTTGGCCTTCCCATTCCTGCTGTCCTCCTTGGATTTGTTCTTCATTTTATTGCAGTTATCAATAGAATGTCCAGTGATCTTACACTTAGAGCAGAAGGCCGGTAGTTGTTCGAATTCAAATTCGACGTGAAAGGAACGTTCTTCCCCGTCAACCAGCAAAGCCTCCGGAAGAGGGCGCGAGAGATCAATTTCCAACAAAATTCGAGCATAATGTCCAGCAGCACCACGTGCAGAAGCCCCATCAACTTTAATAGGCGATCCCATCGCCCTTCCAATACCCGTAATGACATCCAGAGTCCAAAATTCTAAGGGCAAATAATAAATGCGCATCCAAACTTCACAAAGTGATGAAATTTCTTTATAGGGGTCGAAGAATCTCACCCATTCTCGTAACCGCATGGTTCCGAAAGGTAACTCCCAAGAAGTGCTTTTCTGAACCAGCGCCTTGTCTTCAGCGGTATTAAATTTAATAGTGTAGAAGCTCTTTCCCATGGGGATGATTTGCCAATCATTGTCAATATTCCAAGCCACCTGAAGATCACGTTTAAGATCCGTGAGAAGACGCGGCTTCTCTCATTTCCTAAGAAGAAGACGACCAATTAAAGCATGCTCAAATTGATTTATTTTGGGCAGCAGATGCTCTTTTGGCACCCTCAACGTGGGTATTTCACCAGAGAAGTCCGGTTGCAGCGAAGTGAATCGATGGACAAGCACATCCGGCGAACGTTCAATTTGTCGGGGTCTCCTCAGAAGCGAAGCAAAAGAAGTGGTGCTCGGCCGATGAAGCTCTGTCGCCGAGGCCTTCTTAGAATTGTCTCCCTTGATCAAATCCTGAACCTGAGTATTGGATGTAGTGAATTTATGAACCTGTGAATGTCCAGAAGGTCTACCAGCAAAGGACGTTGTCGTAGATTCCTCAGCCAAACCCTTTGAATATTCAACAGCATATTTATCTATGTCGTGACATTCTCCATGGTTATGACGTTGAGTAAAGAAATTATTGGAAACTTGCGGTAGATTCAGCCCTGCCTTATCAACCATAATCGGTGATTTGAATTGTAGGCGTCGGTGGCTTGCTCGGCGACATTGGCGGCATCGGTTGAGGCGTGCCGGCGATCTCAGCAAAGGAATGCATGGGCGGCGACTGGGCCGGTGAGCAGATCTCTTCTTCAGCGGCAGAGAGGTTCGGCAGCAGCTGCGGAGCTTCATCAGCGGCTGCGGCGGGAGCGGACCTTCGCCAGTTGCTGCGTGGAGACGTCGGAGGCGGAAGGCCGGAACGCTGGGTGGCTATGGGAACAGCCCGGTCGCCGGTGATTGAGAGATCCATTTCTCTCTCAGATCGCCTTAGGAACAGAGGTGCTGGGTCTGGAGATGCGACGGTAGCGGAGACGGGAAGGGATTCGGAGTCTGCCGTAGCTGTTGACTGCTGACGAGCGGCGTTCGTCTCCACCTTGTGGGGTGGCGGGCCGCCAAACGGCGTTCCTCTCCGCTGACCGGAGCCAGATTCCAGCGGGCAGCCAGCGGTGGCGATCGGCCTGATCGGATCTGGAGAATCGCCTCAGCGTGGCCGGATCTGGAGATGCGACGGGAGACTGAAGCGATGGTGAATCGCGGTCAGCCGGAGCTTATGACTGCGATTGCTGCGGATCGTCTCCGATGACTGCGGAAAGGCTTGAGCGGCGTTCGTCTCCGCCTTGTGGTGTGGCGGGCCGCCTAGCGTCGTTCCTCTACGCTGACCGGAGCCAGATTCCAGCGGGCAGCCGGCGGTGGCGATCGGCCTGGTGCGGCGCAATGGTCAAACACGCGTCTCAGCTGTCATCTCTCTCAACGTCTGTTCGTTCAAAAACATGGTTGCATATGACTATACGAGGATGAGCAAGATAATCCCTCAGTAATCTTACATTGAGATAATGCTTAAAAGATTCAACATGCATAATTTCAAGAAATGATTTCTTCCCCTTAGACATGGAATCGTATATGTATCCCAAAATCCATAATGAGATGGAAGAGATGAGACGATTCCTTATGCTTTGACGGTCGGGAGTATGATGTGTACTATGTTGTGCACGAGACCTGATATTTGCTTTGTCGTAAGTATGGTAGTAAGATATCAAGCTAACCTTGGTCAAGGACATTGGACTGCAGTAAAGAAATTACTCAAGTACCTGAAAATAACTGAGTATAAGCTAGTTTACTAGTCAAACAACCTATGTTCGATGGGTTATAAAGACTCTAATTTCTAAATTGACCGCGATTCAAGAAAATCTACTATATGTTTACCATGGGAAGTAACATGGAAGAGTGTGAAGCATAAATGCATCATGGACTTATGTAGCCGCTTCGGAGGTTGTTTGGCTCGGGAACTTCCTCATGGATCTTAATGTAGTGCTGAATATGCCAAAGAGTATAACAATGTATTGCATGTGAAAACTTTGGTGGAGTGGCAAATTTGAAGGAACCACGAGTTCACAAAGCTTCTAAACATAAATAGAGGAAGTATCATCATCAGAGAGATAGTGAGAAGATGCGACATAATAGTGACCAAGATATCCAGAAGCCCTGAATATTCAGGATTCGATCCAGTGGTTTGTCCATGGTTCGTGTGTTATTTTAAATCGAGAAGATTAGCTTGACGAGGAGGAGGATTGGCTTGAAGAGTTTTAGTTCCATTACAATAGTATATATAAATCAATTTTATTCCTCTTAGAATTACTAGTATTTTAGCCTATATAAATACGCACATATTTTCATTGTAAAAAACACACAAGCTTACGCACATATTTTCATTGTAAAAAACACACAAGCTACTTTTGAGAAATACTTACACCGGTTCGGATATTTGAGTTTTTCACCACTTTAGGTTTTATTGTCTTTTACTACTTTATTTCAATAATGTTTATTTTGAACATTGCAGAAAGTATAAGAGCATCTCCAGTGTGGAGCCCTTGGGGGCTCTATAATGGGCTCTATAAATTTCATTTCTATTTTATCCAAAATAATGCATTTCAATATTAAAATATTGAATTTTAAAATTAAAATTTTCTATTAATTTAATATAGAAAATTACAATGATTAAAATAGAAAATAAAAATAAAAATTGCAATCAAAACTATTTGAAAACATACACTTTGAGTCTCACATCGAAAAATGTAAGCATCTCTACAATTTGGAGTGCACTTTAAAAAAAGAAACTACATTAATCTAATTTTATATTGAATCTCAAATCGAAAAGTGTCGGCTTCTCTATAATATGAAGTGCATTATAAAAAAAGAAGCTACATTAGTTAAAATAAAAATTAAATAATTTTTTTAATATGTATCTTTTTCCTAAAAAAATAAAAGATTTAAGGCGTATACACGCCTCATGTAAATGTTTAGAGTTGAGCTCTATCTATCGTGCCCCTTATAGAGCCAGGGACTCGGCAATGTGGTGGGGATTGTTGAGGGTAGGCTTGAGCCACTCGGTCGAGCCCCGGTGAAAATGCTTTAAGACGTTTCACATAAAAAAAAATCTATCAACATTTAAGGGTATTATTTTGATATGTTCACCTCAATTTCAATATAACACATATATTTATAAAAATGGATATTTTATATATAAAATTTAGGAAATCGGGCGTTTCAATTTTTTCACACAAAAATTTAGATTATGTTTTACATTTAAATGGCTTCACTCAATTTTGTAGGACAAAAATCAATAAAATATTTTATTTTAATTTTGAAATGCATTATTTTGGAATGCATTATATATATATATATATATATATATATATATATATATATATATGTGTGTGTGTGTGTGTGTGTGTGTGTGTGTGTGTGTGTGTGTGTACAAGGTAGTGAATGGTAGTGTATATATACATAGACATAAGAAAACGTTCAAATAAAATCTTCTTATTGTGAGAAGTGTGAGAACTCTTGCACAGAACATACAAGGTATATGCACGTAAAGTATAAAATAAATACATTTAATAAATAATGTAACTCCAGTATGATTAACATCATATTTTTAGTGCGTAAATGTAGTGCATATACTTTTATGTTTTGTGCAAGAGTTCTCATAGTTGTTTAATGAAAATACATATTTCTATGCTCCTAATGTCAATATGATGTCAATTTTGTAGGAAATTGTGTGCTTGATGGTTAATTTAAATGTGTATTGGTTTATTGTCGAGAATTTGTTACTTTCTTGTTGTTTGAGTTAACTTTTAGGAATATTGAAGCTCAATTGGGAACAATGATCATAATGAAAGTTGCATTTCATCTCGATACGATTTCGTGGGGGTAAACGAGGGAGAATGAACCGAAATAAAATCACTATGCAAAGCTGAAAATCACACGCGGCATGTACACGTGACCGCATGCCTGAACCGTGTTGTTCACCGATTTCAGCTATTTGGAACCCCGCGGCTACATCTCTCTAATGCGTGGGGCCGAGTGTGTGCTAGATATTTGACGGGTTTTAACGACTTTTTAGCCCAAGATTGATTTTTTACTTAAATTCTTCAATATCTAACACCTTGGCCTATAAATACCCCTTGAAAGCTTCAAGAAAGGGAACATAGCCTTTATTTTTTGAATTTGTTAACTCAAAGCAAGCGATAGCGAGATTCTACAATTTTTTCTGCGGATTTTATTGTTGAATGACTTTGTTTATTCATTATTTATAGTTTGCTATGTTACATGTCTTTGTGTGGCTAGCAATCTTTTATCATATGGTTAGGGATGGATTTTTGATTTATTATGATTGATTAATCTACACTGAAAGTGTTGCTTTTATGGATCAAATGTTGTGCACTATGTTATAGTGATACACACGTGCACACAGAGTAAAAACAGCGAAAAAATATAGAAGACTTAAGAGAATAAATTTTCTACAAGTTATAATGTATAACTTGTAGAAGCCCTATGGCAAAATATCATTAAAATGAGAATGACGTACGGATCACATTCACTACCTTTACAAGGACAAGGTAATGAACAAAAGATACTCTCTCACTAAACTACTAAACTCGGCTCAAGAGTTAAATCTCTGAAGCCTTACAAGACAACGAGTGTTACACGATATGTTAATTGAACATATAAAACAACACTCGTACACAAACAAACTCTTTCTCTCTCAAGCTGCTGCCACTTGTGAGGACTCTTCCTCAACTTTTATAGATATCTCCAACTTGCTCCCCAAGCTTCAGAACGTAGCAGCTAGGTTTAGATGGAGTGGGTGTTGAGGTGGTTAAGGTTAGACCAAGTCTCTATGTTTGTAGGAACCAACTACTACCTCAACACTTCTTTCTCTGTCCTTTATCTCTAAGTTCCTCCTTTGTACGGATCTTCGACCAACGTTTTATGCAGCCTTATGCATCCTCAAAAACCCTACAAAACAAACACGTGAAGAAGGCAAAACAATACAACTAAATTCCATAACTTTAGGAAATTTTATGGAGTTAAAAAATTAACTCCAACATAGACCTTTTTCTTTCTTGAGCTTTCATGTTCGTTGGATTGATTGATCACCAATTTAGCATAATCTATTGCATTAGTTTGATATGGGTGCTCGAATTAAGAACATTGAACATACTTGTCCATATTAGACAAGAGGACTTGAGGCCTGTGTAAGGGATTTAATCTTAGGAAATTGACAAACATGGTTTTCGTACCTCAATATTGCATGAATTGTTGTATTTTTCTCCCCCTTGAATTGAATGTTAATATGTGTTTGTTTCCCCATTTTGAGTTTTGTTGATTTTTAATGCTTGGTGTAGCTTTTGGAGTAAATTCAAGAAAAATCAATGATTAATTGGAGGATTGTGAAGATATAAGAATGAAGTATGTCTCGAGAGAAATCCGTGAGCATGAACGGCGCCGAAATCAGAGCTCGGACGAGGGAGAACGGAGCCGACAAAACCAGCTGCGCAGGACCCCACGGTCGCGGCAGCCGGCCGTGGCAGAAGAAGAATGGACCGCGGTTCCACCCGCGGCCGCGGGGCCGACCGCGGTCCCCTGTGCCCGAGTACAGAACGGTTTTGAAGATCGACCGCGGCTGCGGTCCCCGCCCGCGGCCTCCTCCCCTTCCGACCACGTTCTCGACCGCGGTTCGTGCCGCGACCACGGGGAAAAGGCGGGGATCCGCCCTTTGGTGGGCCCAGACGCGATTTTTGACTCCAAAACCCCATTTTCCCCCTCTTTTTCACATATCATTCATTACACACACCCAATCCATCTTCCCCAATCCTCCACACAAAAACCCTAACCTCCATTAATGCTCACACCTACCTTTTGAAGAAGCATTGAAGAGGAGAGAAGATTCAAGAAAGGCCATTAATAGGATTTGTCACTCATTACTCTCTCTTTCATTTATGTTTTTCTTTGATTTAAGTATGTTGTTTGTGAACATGGCAGGCTAAAATCCCCATTGGTTTGGGGGTTAGGCTAGTAGATTATGTAATGGATTGATTATTATGCTTAATATATGTCTTGATTACTTCCTTGTCATTATCTTTTCAAGCCCTAGTATTCTTTCTTGTATGGATTGTTGGCCACTTTCTATGCATTTCTCATTTGTGATCTGAATCGGGAGAGGATAATCATAATAGATTAGGAGCTTAAAACATATTAACTCAATAAACCGGGAGGTTGAGAGTTGGGTGAGAGTTTATCGATCTTAATGTGCTTTTGGGAGTTATAGGTTAGAAGTTGACTGGGGACGGCAACTATGCCCCATAATCTATCGTGTTAGTCGTCCGGGAGGGGGCTAGAACTAGCTGGGAGATCACTCTAGATAAATAGGAATATCAAGACTAATATTGAGCTAAATTGAAGTCCATTGCTAATCCATCGATGCCTAACCCTTAAACCACCTTCATCACTTGTTAATCCACTTTGCTTACTTGATCGTATTTGTCTTTGAATTTGCTAGATAATTATTTAGATAACCAAACCACTCACCTCATTGTGTAGTCTAAATAGTCCTAATACAATGAATAAGATAATAACTAGAATTAACTACTAATCCTTGTGGAATACGACTTTGCTTCCCTATGTTGCAACTACACTGTATACTTGCGGCGTGGTGAAAATAATTAGCGAACAGAACTGTTAGGAGTTACGTGCTTAAATATGATTCAGGAATAATAATCTTGCATGTAATCTATGGTCTTGTAACAGCCCGGCTCCAGAGTTGACGGCTGTCTCCACAGACCAACACGAGTCTTTTCTAGCATGTTTTGTCCTCACTCGCACGCTCTCTGAGGAACTTCCCAGGGGGTCACCCATCTTGAAATTGCTTCAAGCCAAGCACGCTTAACCTTAGAGTTTCTTCCATGTGGGCACCAGAAAAAAAGATGCATCTTGTTGATATGAGTAGTCCAATCAAATCCTTTAAGCTCTCCTTGAATATGTCATCTCATTCCAACATATTCTCGGAATCCCTCTCGTTGGTTCATCCATGCGCCCCTTCGCTTGGAAGTTTTAATCGGAGCCGCTTCTTGTCCGTGCCACTTTTGCACCGACGATCACTCCGCACTTCGTCCCCGGACGTCACAGGTCTATGTGCTACAAGAGTAGGCATAAGCTTCATTTATGAGTGTTTTAGGAAGAATTGAGTTTCAGAATAATTAATCGATCTGAATGTGTTTAATTTCCTGAATCTGTTCTAACTAGGGCTGTAAACAAACCAAACCGCTCGCGAACTATTCGGAGCTCGGCTCGAGAAAAGCTCATTCAAGTTCGTTTAGAGAAGCTCGTAAAATAAACAAATCAAACTTGAGCTTAGTAGTATTCGGCTCGTTAGCTCGTGAACATGCTCGTCAAGTGATTCAGCTTGTAAAATATAAATTATTAGTAGACATAACTTATATTTATCTACTAAAATTAATAATAATTGTATTAAATCTCTCTAATTAATTTTATTTGTTATAAAAAAATAATTAATATATTTATTATTTTAAATAAAATAATCAATATTTTAAATATAAATATAAATTTAGAAAGTTCGTATAGGCTCGATTAGGCTCGTGAGCCTCAAAGTATTCGGTAAGTAAAGTTCGGGATTCGATTCGATACTTAACAAATCAAATTTGAGCACACCACTATTCGGTTCGGCTCAGTTCGATTACACCCCTAGTTCTAACCGAAACTCTAGGATATCTTTATCTCTTGTTAATTTCTCATTTGCCTTTTACTGTTGCTTTTATTATTATTGTCTAGTTTAGTTATAGAAACCAACTCATTTTTCATTTATCTAGATATAGAATAATACTTTTAGATAATATTCATTTTATTTTTTAATCTATGTGGAATATGACCTTGCTTGCTATTATATTCAATTGCACTCGAATACTTGCGGTGTGTTGATAAATAAGCGAACATTGTTAATATATATGAGAGGGCTAAAATAAAAACACTTCTTAAAATATAAAATATAAACAATTTTCAACCCTTAGATCATCACGATCTACGGTTGATTCGTAACCCTGTTGGATGAATTCGTGGTTAGGGGTGAGCATCGGTTCGGTTCGGTGCAAAACCGAACCAAAAACTCAAAACCGAAAACCGAACCGATGGTGAAAATTGAAACCGAACCGCACCAATAGGGGGCCCGGAACCGAACCGGTAAAACCGTCGGTTTCAGTTCGGTGCACCGAACCGAAATGTGCAATTTTTTTCACAACAATAAATCTTTTCAAGAGCAAATCCACAACACCATCGAGCAGCATTCCCATCAATGTCCACAACACCATCCCTTAATGTCATGGGCAAATTCCCATCAATAAATCTTTTCAAGAGCAATCGAGCAGCTCCATCAAGATTCTTAGAAAGTAACAAGTGGAACAATACACAATAGGATCTAAGCGTGAATTTAAAGCTGTGGCCGCTCCCCGCAATGTAAAAGAACTTCAATGCAGTGGAAGAATCAACATTTTTATGAATTTCCCAGAAAAATCAAACTTCTAGAACACCCAAATAGCGTACCACCTTACCTTTTGTTGGAAACGGTTGCTGCTGAGGAGTCGCCGGACGGAGGCGCCGAGGCCAAAGAAGGCGCTGAGGAGTCGCCGGACGGACGGGGGCTGGGCTGTCGCGCCTGGGCAGGGGTCAGGGGACGAGGACGGCAGTCGGCAGCAGGGGACGAGGACGCCTACACACGCGCCGACGATCGCCGGACTGTCGGAGACGGAGGGGCCGGAGGGCAGATCTGGGAGGGAGTGGCGCGCAGAGAGACAAAGTGTAGAATGGGAGGGAGCGGCGCGCAGAGAATGGAAGACTTAGGGTTTCTTAGTTTAGGTTAAAACTAAAATTAAATATATTATAAAATATAAATATTTAATAAAATATTAATATTAGTCGGTTCGATTCGGTGCAAAACCGAACCAAAACTTCAGAACCGAAACCGAACCGAATTTTTTCAGTTTTTGAATTTTGGAACCGAACCGAACCGACCACCAATAGAATTGGCACCGAACCGCACCAATACGGTTTGGTTCGGTTCGGTTTTGACTATCGGTTCGGTTTCTGCTCACCCCTATTCGTGGTCCTGAGTTCAAATCCCAAAGGTAGCAAAAATTTATTTTTCACAATTCGTAACACTGTTGGATGAATTCATACGTGTTCTACATAAAATTCGTACATTGAAAAATATTTTCATTTTTATTTTAAGAAGTGTTTTCACGGTAGCCCTTCCCTATATATATATAGGGTGTGGTTCTAGAGAGAACTACATTATTTGTGAGAACGTGAGAACCATCAAATCTAATGCATCCACTGTAAAAATTAATGCATTCGTTGTTAAAATTAATGCACTCAAAAAAATAAAAAAAATTGCTCCCTTCAGGATTCGATGTGGTGATTTCAGAAGTATCGTCCTTTGAATTGATCATGACATTCTTTCATTTATCAGCTGCAACCTTTCCTCCAATGCTTTCAACAAGACCTTTCGATGGAAAGTTGCTCATCATGGGAGACTTCATCATGCAGTCTTTGACTGTTTCTTCCAGTTTGTGATTGAGCCTCTTGATTTCATGAGATGCTCTATCACATTCTGAGTTGGAGAGTCTGAGCTTTTCTTCCAGTCGACTGTTCTCCATGATTAGCTGATCAAGACAAGTTTTATCCGGAAAGTAGATGATTGTCTGATTCTTAGCTCGTTCATCATTGATCTCCTTTTCCATTTTCTGATTCTGCTTGAGGAGATCTTCGAACATTTTCCTCAACTGACAGTTAGAGCTGTCAAACCTAGCGGGCCGGGCTGGCCCGGCCCAACCCAGCGGGCCTAGGCATTTTTTTGGGCCGGGCCGGCCCAAAATTTCAGCGGGCCGCCAAAATCGAAGCCTAGCCCAGCCCTACACGGGCTACCGGGCGGGCCGGGCCAAAACGGGCCTAAAACTCATAACTAAATTCTCATTCAAGTTTAAAGAAAAAAAAAATTGTAGGCAAGCAAGTATACACCTTTTAACACAAGTTCCCTCAAAATATCTCAATTCTACCAGTCTACACTACAACAATATATACGGCAATATAAAGTTCCTTAATCCACAAGTTCATTCTCAAAAGTCAAACCAACAAAGCTACTAAAGTAATATAAAGATGCTTGAATCCATAAGTTAATTCTCAAACCAACAAAGCTAATAAAGCAATATAAAGATGCTTGAATCCACAAGTCTTTCAAAGCAACAAAATAAAAGATCACAAATCAACTGAGTTCCACAAATCAAGTGCTTGAATCTTCCTTTGAAACTTGTATTTCCTCCACCTCCTCTTGCATATCTTAAAAGAAAAAAAGAAGAAGTTAATATCATTAGGGAGTAGTATGCATTGTAATTTGAAAATTAAAAGAATACATAATTATTACCCGATGTTTTCACTTCTTTGAAGCCATGTAACCAATTGCGAGTACAAATGAGAGCTTGAACGGTGTCGGGAAGCATACAATTTCTATACTTTTGCAAGATACGGCCACTAATGCTAAATGTAGATTCCGAAGCAACCGTTGTGATTGGAATGCTCAAAATATCTCTAGCCATCCTTGCAAGTCGAGGGAATCGATTAGCATTTACTTTCCAATATTCTAAAACACTTACCTTCGCAAAGGGTTTGAAACGCTCTTCCAAGTACAAATCAAGTTCATTTTCGCCATTGGTTGACTCCTCTTCATTCAACTCTTGATTATACAACTACAACACAAATAAAATATAAAAAAACTGTAAATTCAGATTGAAAGCAGTCAAAAATCAGAATTTACAGATTTAAATTAATTAAAATAAAGCATACTTACATCCAAAAATGAGAGACTACTTCTACTTGTGTTGGCATGTGGCTGAGATTGAGGAAGAGTCTCTCTTGGAGTGATAGTGGGACACCTTGATGCAATTTCAATCTTGTCATATTCCCCAAAAAGTTTATACAACAAATCTCTTATCTTCTTCACCTTCCCCTCATAATCTTGTGGGTAAAGTATCTTGTAACAAAATGTCAAGAACTTCAACTTTGAGTTGGGGTCCAAAATACTTCCAAAGACAAGAGTGGCACAATAGTCTTCCCAATACTTATCGAATTTCTTCTTCATCCTTGACGCCATATCTTTAATTACCTCATCAGTCGAACCAACAAGCTCATTCAACTTCATTTCTATTTGTGCAACTTGCATGAAATATAAATTGGAGGTAGGATATGACGACCCTGATATCTCTCTAGTGATTGTGTAAAAAGGCTCCAAAAACTCACATATTCTTTGACCTCTTTCCCACTCTTCATTGGTTGGGCAGTACTTATAGTTAGTGTCATTGTAGCTCAAACTAGTAAATGCTTTACGGTACTTTATAGCACTATCAAGCATTAGATAGGTAGAATTCCATCTAGTTGACACATCTAACTTCAAGAACCCCCCACCTATATCAGTTAAGTGAACCTCCTCAATGCACTTTTGAAACTCTCTCAACCTCCCATCTGTAGCTTTCACATATTTCACACTATTTCTTATTCTTTTCAATGCATCTTCCACAGTCTTTAGACCTTCTTGAACAATCAAATTCAAGATACGTGCAGCACACCTCACATGAAAAAATTCACCCCCACACAGTAAACTGTTTTGCAAATTAAGTCTATCTTTCAAGAACCTAACCATGCTATCACTGGAAGTAGCATTATCCAAAGTCAATGAAAATATCTTGGATTCAATACCCCAATCCTTAAGCACTTCAAGCAACTTTCCAGACAATTCAAGACCAGAATGAGCAGTATCTAACTCAACAAAAGAAAGCAATTTGCTATTTAACATCCAATTTTCATCAACAAAATGTGCAGTTACACTCATATAGCCTACAGTGGTCACGGCAGTCCATACATCAGATGTCAAACATATTCTTCCAGAATGAGCAGCTAACAACTTCTTCAATTTATCCTTTTCCATCTCAAACACTTTCATACAATCATTTCTTGCTGTGTTTCTACTTACAGCTTTGAATTCAGGATTCAAGCAAGCATTCAATTCATTAACTCCATCATACTTGGCATAGGTAAATGGGAGATCATGCTTAATGATAGCTCTAGCCAACTTATCCCTATACACCTTAGCATCAAATTTCCATTTTGTCAAAAAAGCAGCTCGATTATCGAACATACTACCCACATCTTGAAACTTAGGAGTTTTGAAACAAGATTTAATGTGACGCTTCAAATGAGTGGTGCCATTGGAAGCTTTGCAGCTGTACCAACCATGACAATGCTTGCATTTACACTTTGGAACATTATCTATCATGCAAGGCTTATCAAAATGTAACCACACATCAGATTTTGGTTTCTTAGAAACTTCCATATCACCATTTTCATTAACACCCAACCTCGTAGTGCCTATTGTACTGCCACGATCCACAGAAGTACCTGGAGTACTCTTAGAAGTAGGTGTCTCCAATATTTGCACCTCATCATCCTCTATCTCCTTCTCCATATCAACATCATTGCTTTCAGTATCCATTCCTACGCTCCTACAATAACAAAAGAAACTCAAATTAAAATAAGATTTTCGAATAATTGCTGAATTCAATGGTTGAATAATGACTCAAATTCGATGATACAAAATAGTTCAAAATAGTTCAAATCTGAAATGGAACAAAATATACTGACTAAATTCGATGATGCAATAGTTCAAAATCTGAAACTCAAATATACTCAACAAGAATTCAATACTTTCAAAAACTCAATTTGCTGAATTTAAGAAGTCAAATTCGAATCTAAAATCGAAGAGAAAATGAAATAGAGATAGAGAGCAAACCTGGGTGTGAGTTGGCTGACCACAGCTGGAGCGGTGGCGCGCTGGCGGAACGGCGGGGGCGTAGCGCCGGTGGTCGGAGTTCCGGCGCTCTGGCCGGAGGAGAAGAAGGGCGGCGGCGGCTGGGTGTTTGATTTTGGAATGGGAGGTAGTAGGGTTTTACTTTTTTTGTTCATCTTTAAGCTTAATTAGTATTTAGTAGATAGCTAAATTAGAAATAATTTAATAATGATTAGTTGATTAGTATTACTAATTAATATATTGAATTTTTAAGCCTTAATAATGTCGGGCCGGTTTAGGCCCAAAAGCCCGGCGGGCTTTTTGGCCCGCGGGCCGCGTGACCCGGCGGGCCGCAATGGGCGGGCCAAGGAGGCCCGGTTTTTTTTGGGCCCTGAAAATCTTAGCCCAGCCCGGCTAAAACTACGGGCGGGCCCATCGGGCCGGGCCATTTTCGGCCCATTTTGACAGCCCTACTGACAGTGATCAGTCAAGAGCTGATCGAGCTCGTCAGTTTCATCGGATGAGCTTTCTCCAGATTCTGAGTGGTCTCCTGAAAACATCAGGAAGTTATCAGTATAAGGAGTCTTTGAATGAGAGATTACATCTGAGCCATTCATTCCATTGTCGTAGCTGTTGTCGGCCACACTTTCAGTTTCATCGGCTATCAGGGCTTGGCTCTCATCATCTGAGCTGGTAGGGTTGAAGTCGGATGATTCTGATGTGTCTTCGGAAGAATCAGCTTCGTCAGCAACCATCGCTTTCTTCTTTGTAAAGCTGCGATCCTTCTTGGCTTTCAGCTCTTTGCGCTCAGATTGAGTCAGTTCAGGGCATTCATTTCGAAAGTGCCCTTTCTTTCTGCATCCAAAACATTCCATGTCTTTGATGTCGTAAGCGGCTGACTTTCTTTCTCCGCTTCGATCAGTGGAATGTCTGGAGTTGCTTTCTCTTTCCTTTCCTTTGTTGTGCTGCTTGTGGAACCTTCTGTACTTGCGGAATTTGGACTCCATCTTGTTGAATCTTTCAGTCAACAAAGCATATTGACTGAAGAAGTCCTCTGGGTTGAGTTCCACTGGTTCCTTTATTTGCTTCTAGCCTTCTCTTGCTGTAGCTTTCAGTGCTGCTCCTCTTGAGGTTGATGGACCATCTTCGTCTGATCCTCCAGCCTTCTTGATTCCAAGATTTCTCTGTAGGCCGAACTCATTTGCCATGAGATCAGAGAAAAGCTTGTTTGTCAGGAGCTGACTGAATCCAGGCTTATGCTGATGAGCGACTGAGTAGATCTGCCATTTTGCTCGTGGCAGTGCTCGAAGAATTTTCAAGTTAATTTCTCGTTGAGTGTACTTGTCTTTAGAGATGGATTGAACTTCATTTAGGATTTGATTGAATCTATTAGGTCCTGAGGGTCTCGAATAGGTGTATGTGGGGGGGGGGAATACACCTATAGGCTATTTTTAACTTAATCTACTGACCTTAATCAGAGGGATCTCAGTCAGAGATTAAAACAAAACTTTGCACGCAAACAAGGACTCCTGTTTTACTGAAATCAGTTTTGACCAACAGGGTTGACGACAGATACTGAAAGCTCTTCAGTAATGAGTTATCAGTTAAGTTGCTGGAACTTAACTGATGCAAGTAAGGGCTTCAATCGTGTTTGCTAAAATAGAGATGATATCACTCTTCCTGACTATCAGAGGATAGTTCAGTCAGATCGATATCATACGCAGCGGAAATTAAACTTAGTTTCGTAATAGCCTCGGTGGAGCAGGTTGTTGGATTAAGGTTTTTCTTCGATTCAAGCTTTGGGGAGGTTAAGCTTTAGGCTGAGTAGCAATTTTGGCAGAGCTTCAGCTTATGTCGTTGAATCGGTGAAGGTTGAAGTGATCCTCGAGCGCTATTTGTAGGAGAACTCTTGAATAGATCCGTTGGCGTAAATCGTCCTCAAGATTTCTTCCATTGGAGAGCAATTCGAATTTGGGCTGAGGCTTCAATCTTCGAGGTTCCTTGTCTGTGTGGAAACGGCTCTCTTTGATGGACGTGAGATGTGACGTCTTTGAAAAATTACCACCAGATAAAAATGACCTCTGCAGAGATAAGATATTCTGAGATCTCTGCATTTAATGCGGTTGTACTTGTGCGTACGTGGCTTCCTCTGAACGTTGGAAGATCAGTCCTAGGAGGAATGTTCAACTGATACTTGACTTTAGTATCAGTCCATTGCGCGCATTAAATAATCAGTCTTCAACTGATTCTTCAACTGATACTTCAGTTGGTATCTGCAGTCTTCAGTCTTCGTTCTTCAGTCTTCGACACCGCAAGCTGAACTAGAAACGAACTCTAACACTTGAGTTCAAAATGATTCTAGTCTATTACATTTAAGTCCTATGAATTTTGGTATCATCAAAACAAGGGTTAGGATATTCCTCAAGGTTTCCAACAGAATCTGAGTTCCATCTCTTCGACAGATTCATTCTTGAGCATGAGGAAGAAGTCGAACTTCTGGCAAGCTATGGAAAGCTTATTCTCCTTGATTTCCTCGGAACCTACGCACATTCTTTCAAGAATGTCCCACATCTCCTTAGCAGTTCCGCACTTGATGATCTTCATGACATGCTTGTCAGGAACGGTGCCGGAGATGATGCTTTTGGCGAGGTTGTCTAGCTCATCTTGCTTCCTTTCTTCTGTGGAGAAGTCTGCCTTTTGCTTGGGCTGGACCTCATCGTAAGAATCCTGATGTGGATACACAGGAACCCTTTTGACTGTTTCAGTGATGGTGATTGGTCCGTTGGTGATGACTTCCCACATTCGGCAATGTTGGGCGGTGAGGAAGCTTTCAAGCCGAAACTTCCATATGTCGTATTTATCAATACTAAATATAGGTAGAGAAGATAATCTGCTGTTGTTAGTCTCCATCAAAAAGAGAGAACAGATAACAACAGATAGAGCAATTAGCAAGCACAATTTGGAAGAGAAAACTTTTTCGAGACCTTTGAGAAAAAGGATCTTGTTCAATTAGAACATAATCAGAAACAGAGTGTTCTTGCGAACAACCTGCTCTGATACCAATTGTTAGGTCCGGAGGGTCTCGAATAGGTGTATGGAGGGGGGGAAATACACCTATGGGCTATTTTTCTTTCCTCAAACTGAGGGATCTCAAGATAGAGATCAAAGTGAAACTTTACACGCAAACTATGACACCTGTTAACTGAAAGGAGTTTTGACCAAACAGGGTTGACGACTGATACTGAAAACTCTTCAGTAAGGAGTTATCAGTTAAGTTACTGGAACTTAACTGATGCACGTAAGGGCTTCAGTCGAGTTTGCTAAAACAGAGATGATAACACTCTTTCTAACTATCAGAAGATAGATCAGTCAGACTGATATCATACGCAGCGGAAATAAACTTAGTTTCGTAATAGCCTCGGTTGAGCACGTTGTTAGTCTTAGGTTTCTCTTTGCAGTTATTCAGTATTCAGTTTATCAATTGAAACAACACAAGTAAGAATGTAAAACTGAAAGCTGTAAATAACACAGAGACTTTTACGTGGTTCGAAAAAACCCTTTCCTACATCCACGGTCGGTTGATCAGACCAACAATCTACTCCTCAAGTGCTTAACAGGTGCACTGTAAACCAAACCGTGTGCTTGCCGAGTGCACACAACCGTACCACTGAAGAAACCACTTCTTCAATACCCACACTTCACTCGTGTCGGATTTCTCTCGCTTAGCACAACCCGCGCTAAGACTTCTCAGAGTCAGAGTACCTTCCTGAACTCCGAATCACTCAAACACTCTACTCTTTCTTCTTGAAAGGAGGTTTGAACGGTTGCCAACTATACTTCAAAGAACAAGTTCTTTGGAGCAAGTTTGACCTTGGCATCTGGGTAAACAAAGGTTTGCCTAAGGTCTAAGAGAATGTATGTAATCAGTAGTGACTGATTTTGGCTTTTGAATTCTCTTCTTCGATTCAAGCTTTGGGGAGGTTAAGCTTTAGGCTGAGTAGCGATTTTGGCAGAGCTTCAGCTTATGTCGTTGAATCGGTGAAGATTGAAGTTGATCCTCGTGCGCTATTTATTGGAGAGGTGTTGAATAGATCCGTTGGCGGAGAACGTCTTTAAGATTTCTTCCGTTGGAGAGCATTTCGAATTTGGGCTGAGGCTTCAATCTTCGAGGTTCCTTGTTTGGTGGAAACGGCTCTCTTGAAGGACATGAGATGTGACGTCTCTGATAAAGTAGCCACCAAATAGGAATGACCTCTGCAGAGATAAGGAGATCATGAGATCTCTGCATTTAATGCGGCTGTACTTTTGTGAGTACTTGGCTTCCTTTGAACGTTGGAAGTTCAGTCCGAGGAAGAAGGTTTAACTGATACTTGACTTTAGTATCAGTCAGCTGAGTCCACGCGGCACGCATTAAGTAATCAGTTCCGAACTGATTCTTCAACTGATACTTCAGTTGGTATCTTCAGTCTTCAGTCTTCAGTCCTTCGTCCTTCAGTCTTCAGAACCACAAGCTAAACTAGAAATGAACTCTAACACTTGAGTTCAAAACTGTTCTAGTCTATTACAATTAAGACCTATGGATTTTGGTATCATCAAAACAAGGATTATGATATTCCACAAGGTTCCCAACACATTTTATAACTAACTTTTTTTCCTTCTTTTCTTCATTAAATGATAGTAATGTTATTTAACCTTTATTTAATTATGGCAGTTTGAGATTTTAAGGGATACTCCCTCCGTCCGAATTCAATTGGCCATAAAACCTGAGCACGGCCGCACGGATATTAAGAAACAAATAATTTATACTTCCTTCATCTATGAAAAAGAGTCCCATTTGGGACTCGGCACGGATTTTAAGAAAGTTGTTAAAGTAGGTGTAAGTGGAGAGAGAAGTAAATTTATAGGGGTAGTGTTAATAACAATTTTAATTACTTAATCCTCTATTAATGGGTAAAGAAACTCGGCAGATTCCAAACAAATTTAAAGCAGTATTGAGCAAACAATTTCAACAACAAATTCAAACAAATTCAATTCCAGCAAGAAATGAATTTCAGCAACAAATGCAAACAAATTCAACAAATCGATTCCACTAACAAATTTAGAAAATTCCTAACAATAAATTGATTCCACTAACAAATTTAAGAAATTACAGCAACAAATTCAACAAAAAGATTCCACCAACATATTTCAAAAATTCCAGCAACAAATTCAACCATGGTTGTCGTCTGTTCGGACAGTGGGGAGTCGAAGCTGGGGGCAGGCAGCCATGGTTGCCGGAATTTCTAAGACAACAAGGAATTTTTTAGGGAGGCGGCAGTTTGGGGGAGGAGGCGATTGAGGGTTTTTGGGCTCAGAGGGAGGCGGCGATTTGGGGTTTCGTCGTTGTTACCTGAGACGACGACAACGGCAGCGGGTCCTCCTGCAGCTACTGATTGTTGCGTCGAAGAGAGCGGCGGTCGGTTGTGGCGCTCCTCATCGGCGAAGAGAGGCGGGCCACGCAGTGTATGTGGCTCCTCACCTGAAAAAGAAAGCGGCGATTTGAGGGAGGCGACGCCTTAGGGTTTCGGGCTCACAGGGAGGCAGCGATTTGAAGGAGGCGACACCTTAGGGTTTCGGGCTCACATGAAGGCGGTGATTTGGGGTGTTGGGTCAGAGGGAGGCAGAAGGCAGCGATTTGAGGGACACTTGCTTTGAGGGAGGCGAAGCCTTAAGGTGAAGAAGAAGAAGAAGAAGAAGAAGAAGAAGTAAGGCGGCGAGATCAGAGGTTGAGCTTTCAGACAAAGAAGAAGAAGGTTGAGGCGCCGCTCCAAATTTAGAAAATAGGGTTTGAATTGAGATTTGATATTGAACGAGTGAATATTAGAAGTAATCTCTAAGGTTTATTTTATTGCTAATTATGTTTGATTAAGTTTAAGTGGAGAGAATTTTTAATTAGTGAGGTGGGTCCTCCAATGACAAATAAAGTAAATACATAAAATTATAAAGGGTACAATTGTATAAAAAGTGAAAATGACTCTTTTTTGTGGACAAAAAAAAGAGGAGAATCAGGACTCTTTTTTGTAGACGGAGGGAGTAATAAATAGGTGAGAGAAAATAGCTTTTTTAGGATAAATTTGTGAAAAAAAGTAGGATAGGAAAATGAAGATATTATTTTTTCAAGTGAAAGAAGAGATAATTTTGTAGGGGTCATAATGACATTTGGTGTAAATATTGAGTTGTGTGGGAGTATTTGTTTTTGTGGCCTTGTGGGGGTGCTTATAATTCCTTTGTTTTTCAATTTTTTTATATATTTTTATTATAATTTTATTAAGAATAGTCAATTAATACAAAAAATGATTTGAATTAATTACCCGTTGGCTAGTTGATAAGAAGAAAATAAGGGAAGGGTAGGAGAGGGCAGATGAGATGATATGTCCCACAATTTAGTGTGTACCACCATGTACCACTCTTAATTTTTTATAATTTTTAATTGTATTTTTTTTAATTTTAAGTTGTTATGCTTTAATATAATAAAAATATAATTAACAAGGGTTCACTCATCCAATTAGGGTTTAAAATTATTATTTTTATATTTATTTAAATTAATAATTGATTATTTGAGTTAATTAATTCAAAGTTAGGGTATATAAAATTTCAATTTTTAATGATAAATATTAATTAGAGTTCATAATATAATAATATTTTTTATGTTTATAACAAAAAATTATAAAATAGACAAATTAAAAGTGGCACATGGTGGTGCACACTAAATTGTGAGACAGAGGATCCCATCTAAGGGGCGGGGAGGCAGCTTAAATTTTAATTACTTAGTTTTTTCAAATTTCTATATATTTTCATTATAATTCATTAAGGATAGTCAATTAATACAAAAAATGGTTTGAATTAATATATTTTTATTTTTATACTTTTTATTAACTTTTTTTATGTAAACTGGTTATTTAGTAGTATTAATACATATTATAATTATGTTAAAGCATTTTGTTAATTAACAATAGCAGGAATGAGTCCCACGTCAATAAATTGAAAAAATGGCTTTTGTTTGATCAGCCCACATTCTTTGGAACAAAATAGACTGGTCCAAGTCAAAGATTTGTTATTCTCTTTTTGGGAATGACTCGTTGGTAGGTTAAAAGTTTCCATAAACCTCCAATGTCGTTATTTACTTAATTTTAGTATTTGAATTTTATATTTCCTCAGCAAAAGACCAACATCCCTAATTATACTCTTATTATTTATTGGATATATTTATGGCAGGATTTGGGGAATATATTCTACCTAACCTCCTATAGCCTATATCATCGTTCCTTCTATTCATGGGAACTAACTCTTATTCTTTTCTTTTTCTGGAAGCATGGAACGGTTTTTCTTAGTGATCTGATCAAACTCAAAATTAATTCAATTCCATCATAAATATTAAGACGTGTTTGTTTATTTGCGTCATTAAATATAGATTTTGTGATTTCATTTATATTTTTTAAAGTTGAGATATGCTGCATGAGAATGACTATTTTCATAAATAAAAGAAATGAAAAAGTTCAGTCATTTTACTGAATCGTTTCTCTTTATCTATAAATCTTACGTCTTAAAATGTGAGAGCGCTTGTGAAATAACCATTTTGAAGAAGAAAACATAATATTTGACCAGTAATTGAAAAAACACAAAATCTGACCATTTATTACGTATTAAGACTGTTTTGCTCTTAATTAGGACGGACCGGATTCGAGTCAAATTTGAGTTTGCACGCAGGTTATGCACATATGGCACTATTAGTCCATATTTGCCCACCGAAAAAAAAAATCTAAGTAAATTGGTACTTTTGGCACTATTAGTGTCAATAGTGCCATGCACGAATGCTATTAGTGACCATAAGAGAGAGTATATAATACTAATGACACTAATATGACCAATTGTATCATTCGTGCAGCACTACATAAGAGAAAGTATATGACACTAGTGACACTAATATGGTCATAAGTACCATTCGTGCAACACCCTAAATGGAGAATTTAAACCCTAAATGGATAATTTAAATCATACGGGGAAGTGTTCAAAATGGTCATATAACTGTACCCATCTAAATAATATCAGCACACACGTATATGACACTAATATGACCATAAGTATCATTTGTGCAACACTGAGTAATGGCACTAATAGTGCCATGTGTGCCTAATCCGCGCGCAAATTCGAATTTGACCCGAATTTGGTCTGTCGGCAAAACAGTTCTAAAATATATAAAAAATATGGCCAGATTTTATACTTTTTTAAGTAGTGGCTAAATATTGTGTTTTTATTTTTCAAAATAACCATGCCATTATATTGTTTCCTGAAATATTATAAGCTTTATCAGATACAGAGATACTCCACTTTCTCATAATTCGTGGGATATTTATGATTTAACATTTTTAAATATAAACATTTAGCTAGGTCACAATTCATGAACTTGACTCGAGTTCTTCTAGTCCAGCACATATATAGATGTGTAGTGACCCGCTCTTTTATACATTTTAAATCCAGTAATGAGTGTGTATTTTTGTTCATCAGTGAATGAAAACGGATATTATTCTGATATGAATTCAGCTTATGATCCTGAATTTATATTGTTAAAGCAGTCAATGATATTATTTCAGAGTTATAACTGACTTAGCAAAGTCACGTTATTTTTTTAAGCGAGATGGAATTAGATTTTATTTTTACTCAGGTCGTGAATTATTTTCGACTCAAGAAGTTAATTAAATCTGCGGATTTAATTTAGATATTAAAACAACGAACGAATTAAATCTACGGATTTAATTTAGATTCATTTTACAGTTACAGAATCACCGAGACATAGAATACACATCATTAATCCTCCATCACATTTTTTTTTCTTTTATCTTCCACCACCCTTTTTCTCCCCACTTTTTGTCCACCACTACACTTTGCCCCCCCACTATACTTTGCCAATCCTCTATTAATCCCATCACCTCCACCATCTTGTTCCACCTGCAATTATCGAAGAAAGACTTCATTTAGTGCTGCCAACTTCAAAGGAGGTAAGCTTTGGCTTAAACTTCTCCATCTTCTTCTATGATTTAACCTGCAATTACTGAAACAACAATACCAATTTTCAGTTCCAATTCATTCAACTCAGCAACAACAGTCAACCAACATTTATACTTCAAGGTATTAATTCTATACAAATATCCATCCAGTTCGCATATCATCATCCAACAAGCTTGATTAATTAGAAAGAGCAGACTGTGTATAGATGTATATTTGCATAATGGACTTAGCAAAGTCACACACTTATGTAATCTAGAATGAGCTTGAGTTAGTACAGAAAGAACAGCATAATCGGTAGTCACCTAGAACAACCAACAACCTATAAGCTTCCACACAATTCAATTGCATTGAGAATTTGCATAATCAGTAGCAAAACCACAGCATTTCATAACAAGAGTATAGAATAACCAAGATTTCACGAGCTATGAGAATAGCAGCAAATCGAAGAGCATAATATACGATCGAAAATAGAATATCATAGGATTGTAGAACTTAGCTTCGAATGGGAAGGGGGCGACTGCCCTATTCAGCCGAGCCGTGACGAAGATTAAGACGACAGCTCTTGCTGTCACGGCGAAGTCCGAGAACGGCAGCAGCGGCGGCGTGGCGCAACTCGAACCCCATCGACCCCGGAGAACAACGAAGGCGGACCTTTCCCTGGTCGCCGGAGGAACGCGAAGGAGATGGCGGCAGAACCACGGTGGCGGAGGTGGAAAAGAGACAGGGCTCGACTCCCTGCCTTGACGTCTGAATCGGGACTGAACGGCTCCGAGGAGAAGGCGAGGCGACACCCTTCGCTGGAAATTGCACAGCAGCAGCGGCGCCGCTCGCCGGTTCCGCGGCGGTGGCGGATCGAAGCAGCGACACGGCGAATCTTCCGACCTTCCAGTTGCAGCGACGGCGGCGCTCTCTGATTTGGGGAAGAAACTAGGGCTCAGGCGGCGCCTCCGTTCGAAATCGGAGCGGTGGCGGCCGGCCGGCGCATGGGGTACCTGTCGCACGAGAAAGAGGAGAAGGGAGAGGTGGAGACAACGTTGGGGGCTGCTTTGCCGGAGTTGAGCCGGAGGGCCGAAAGAGAGGGCGGCTCGACAATGATGTCGCCGGAAACGGACGGAGAGGGGAGAGCAGAGGATGACGGCGGCTTATCGCCGCTGCTTCCCGGCGAGTTTCTGCAGCGGCGGAACTTAGCGAGAGAGAGAGAAACGAGAATTGAGAAGAAGA
Organism: Salvia miltiorrhiza; assembly: GCF_028751815.1. NCBI lineage: Eukaryota > Viridiplantae > Streptophyta > Magnoliopsida > Lamiales > Lamiaceae > Salvia > Salvia miltiorrhiza. The sequence continues at coordinate 26,497,982 of NC_080393.1, read as the reverse complement.
GAGAGATTTCCTTTCGTATGGGTGCGTGGGAGTGTGACCGAGAGAGAGAGAGAGATGAGTGTATTATTGCTGAGAGAGAGAACCGAGTGTATTTGGAGTTGGGCTCTTCAATTTGTTTTGGGCTTTAATTTAATTGAGTTGGGCCGAAAATTTGGGCCTTTATTTTATTTTCTTTGGGCTTCATTATTTATTTATTTTTGGGCCTTGTTGTATTTATTGTAATTGGGCCTTTCTCTTTTAATTACTGATTGGGCCTCTGATTTTATTTATATGGGCCGATTTTAATTACTGATTGGGCCTCTGAATTTATTTATATGGGCCTTTGATTATTCACATATTTGGGCTGTTGTATCATTTCAGTTGGGCCTTAGTTATTTTATTTCAGTTGGGCCTCGTTTGATTTATTTAATTAAGCCCAGCTAATCAAATTATTTATTTATTGGGCCAAGATTTATTTAATTACTTGAGCCGATGAATTATTTCAATTGGGCCTCACATGTTAATTATTCAAGCTCACTTCTATTTAATTAAATTATTAGGCTGCCTTATGTTGAGCCTTTTAATTATTTGAAATTATATTATTATTTCCATTCATATTTGATAAGCCCGATAAATTCCTACGAGGTTATGTAATGAATAAGCCGAGTTAGTTCCTTTCTATCTACCACATAGAGCGGGATTATTTAATCAGTGGTGTATAACATCCTGAAGAGAACGGATTAATTTTTATTAATTATCTGGCTTCATGAGACGAGACTTAGCTTTTGTTTAAATCCGATAGCCTGGATTAACAATAGAAATTCCCTGATTATTATCTCAGAATAATAGTTCATGCATACGAGATTCATGCATAGTTTAATTACGCATTCTCATTTAATTGAGAATTTTCCCTCGATTTAAAGTCTTACGTTATTTTCTCGGATTAAAGGTCGAGCGCAAGAATAAGAGCTCGTCAAGGAGTCACTAATCTGTAGCAAAGCTTTGCTATCAGGTGGGTTACTTTCCTCTGTCACGACCGGCCTTAATTAAGGATAATTAAGCCGAGAAAACCGTGACTAATGGAGGGAGATTAGAAGCGGGGTAGAAAGGGGATAATCAAACAAGGAAGGATCGCAGTATCATTGTTAACAACAGGGATATTTATAATATAACGGAGTTTTAATCGTATAGACTCAAATAACTAGTAAGTTCGGATAACTCAGACTTATCCAAAATAACATAAAACTTCTGAGTACGCAGCGGAATAAGGTTCTGATTACATGTATGAAGACATGTAACCCTAGAGTTCATTAATACATAATAAGACAAAAGAGTCCCGCTCGTCACTTCATCACCATCGGCAGCTGCTCAACCTGCACATTTAGAAATATATGCAGGGCTGAGTACAAAAGTACTCAGTGGGCACATATGCCTACTATGAAATATAACATGCTTCGTAAAGTTGTAAATTGTCATGCCATCATAAACAGTACAGCAAGGGAGTTTTTCGCTAAAAAGGCCCAAGCTTACTAAATTCATTTGTGATTCTTAAAGTTCGTCTGCAGACTAAGTTCTCTTGTAATCTATCATATCTGGAACTGTGTGCCGGAGAGGTGGCCACCTCTCACGGACACTTGACCGGCCAACCCGCTAGATGACTCACGGTCACTGGTGTACACTAGCCCTGGCAGGACAGCTATCAACTGCTCAGGACCCGAATTCGATTTCATAATAACTGGCAAAGCCACATCAGATAGATATCATACCAAACATTGAAACATTTATGGCAAGACAACAGTTGAAATAATTTTCAGTTCAAAGATTTTGCAATGAAATAACTGTTCAAACATAACATTAAACTCATTTGATATATATGAAAGTAACCCACCTGATAGCAAAGCTTTGCTACAGATTAGTGACTCCTTGACGAGCTCTTATTCTTGCGCTCGACCTTTAATCCGAGAAAATAACGTAAGACTTTAAATCGAGGGAAAATTCTCAATTAAATGAGAATGCGTAATTAAACTATGCATGAATCTCGTATGCATGAACTATTATTCTGAGATAATAATCAGGGAATTTCTATTGTTAATCCAGGCTATCGGATTTAAACAAAAGCTAAGTCTCGTCTCATGAAGCCGGATAATTAATAAAAATTAATCCGTTCTCTTCAGGATGTTATACACCATTGATTAAATAATCCCGCTCTATGTGGTAGATAGAAAGGAACTAACTCGGCTTATTCATTACATAACCTCGTAGGAATTTATCGGGCTTATCAAATATGAATGGAAATAATAATATAATTTCAAATAATTAAAAGGCTCAACATAAGGCAGCCTAATAATTTAATTAAATAGAAGTGAGCTTGAATAATTAACATGTGAGGCCCAATTGAAATAATTCATCGGCTCAAGTAATTAAATAAATCTTGGCCCAATAAATAAATAATTTGATTAGCTGGGCTTAATTAAATAAATCAAACGAGGCCCAACTGAAATAAAATAACTAAGGCCCAACTGAAATGATACAACAGCCCAAATATGTGAATAATCAAAGGCCCATATAAATAAATTCAGAGGCTCAATCAGTAATTAAAATCGGCCCATATAAATAAAATCAGAGGCCCAATCAGTAATTAAAAGAGAAAGGCCCAATTACAATAAATACAACAAGGCCCAAAAATAAATAAATAATGAAGCCCAAAGAAAATAAAATAAAGGCCCAAATTTTCGGCCCAACTCAATTAAATTAAAGCCCAAAACAAATTGAAGAGCCCAACTCCAAATACACTCGGTTCTCTCTCTCAGCAATAATACACTCATCTCTCTCTCTCTCTCGGTCACACTCCCACGCACCCATACGAAAGGAAATCTCTCTCTTCTTCTCAATTCTCGTTTCTCTCTCTCTCGCTAAGTTCCGCCGCTGCAGAAACTCGCCGGGAAGCAGCGGCGATAAGCCGCCGTCATCCTCTGCTCTCCCCTCTCCGTCCGTTTCCGGCGACATCATTGTCGAGCCGCCCTCTCTTTCGGCCCTCCGGCTCAACTCCGGCAAAGCAGCCCCCAACGTTGTCTCCACCTCTCCCTTCTCCTCTTTCTCGTGCGACAGGTACCCCATGCGCCGGCCGGCCGCCACCGCTCCGATTTCGAACGGAGGCGCCGCCTGAGCCCTAGTTTCTTCCCCAAATCAGAGAGCGCCACCGTCGCTGCAACTGGAAGGTCGGAAGATTCGCCGTGTCGCTGCTTCGATCCGCCACCGCCGCGGAACCGGCGAGCGGCGCCGCTGCTGCTGTGCAATTTCCAGCGAAGGGTGTCGCCTCGCCTTCTCCTCGGAGCCGTTCAGTCCCGATTCAGACGTCAAGGCAGGGAGTCGAGCCCTGTCTCTTTTCCACCTCCGCCACCGTGGTTCTGCCGCCATCTCCTTCGCGTTCCTCCGGCGACCAGGGAAAGGTCCGCCTTCGTTGTTCTCCGGGGTCGATGGGGTTCGAGTTGCGCCACGCCGCCGCTGCTGCCGTTCTCGGACTTCGCCGTGACAGCAAGAGCTGTCGTCTTAATCTTCGTCACGGCTCGGCTGAATAGGGCAGTCGCCCCCTTCCCATTCGAAGCTAAGTTCTACAATCCTATGATATTCTATTTTCGATCGTATATTATGCTCTTCGATTTGCTGCTATTCTCATAGCTCGTGAAATCTTGGTTATTCTATACTCTTGTTATGAAATGCTGTGGTTTTGCTACTGATTATGCAAATTCTCAATGCAATTGAATTGTGTGGAAGCTTATAGGTTGTTGGTTGTTCTAGGTGACTACCGATTATGCTGTTCTTTCTGTACTAACTCAAGCTCATTCTAGATTACATAAGTGTGTGACTTTGCTAAGTCCATTATGCAAATATACATCTATACACAGTCTGCTCTTTCTAATTAATCAAGCTTGTTGGATGATGATATGCGAACTGGATGGATATTTGTATAGAATTAATACCTTGAAGTATAAATGTTGGTTGACTGTTGTTGCTGAGTTGAATGAATTGGAACTGAAAATTGGTATTGTTGTTTCAGTAATTGCAGGTTAAATCATAGAAGAAGATGGAGAAGTTTAAGCCAAAGCTTACCTCCTTTGAAGTTGGCAGCACTAAATGAAGTCTTTCTTCGATAATTGCAGGTGGAACAAGATGGTGGAGGTGATGGGATTAATAGAGGATTGGCAAAGTATAGTGGGGGGGCAAAGTGTAGTGGTGGACAAAAAGTGGGGAGAAAAAGGGTGGTGGAAGATAAAAGAAAAAATAATGTGATGGAGGATTAATGATGTGTATTCTATGTCTCGGTGATTCTGTAACTGTAAAATGAATCTAAATTAAATCCGTAGATTTAATTCGTTCGTTGTTTTAATATCTAAATTAAATCCGCAGATTTAATTAACTTCTTGAGTCGAAAATAATTCACGACCTGAGTAAAAATAAAATCTAATTCCATCTCGCTTAAAAAAATAACGTGACTTTGCTAAGTCAGTTATAACTCTGAAATAATATCATTGACTGCTTTAACAATATAAATTCAGGATCATAAGCTGAATTCATATCAGAATAATATCCGTTTTCATTCACTGATGAACAAAAATACACACTCATTACTGGATTTAAAATGTATAAAAGAGCGGGTCACTACATACTACCCCACTTAACAAAAAATTCGTCCCGAAATTTGCATATTTCTTCTAAAACAATTCGGGATATTTCTCCTTCATTTTGTCTTCAAGCTCCCACGTGGCTTCTTCTTGTCCGTGGTGTCTCCATAAGACTTTCACTGATGTGATTGCCTTATTCCTGAGTTGTTGTACTTTTCGATCTAGAATGACCTCTGGTCTCTCTTCATAGCTCAAGTCTGGGCAAAGGATCATCTCTTCTTGGTGGATTATGTGCTTTGGATCGAAAACGTATTTTCTGAGTTGTGATACGTGGAAAACATTGTGAACGTTTCCAAAACTTGGCGGTAATGCCAACCTATAGGCTACTGGGCCTATTCTCTCCAAAATCTCATAAGGTCCTACGAATCGGGGCCTAAGTTTTCCCTTGACACCAAACCTAGTTATTCCCTTGGTAGGAGATACCTTTAGGAAGACCTTGTCTCCTATTTCAAAAAGTAACTCAGTTCGACGTGTATCAGCGTAAGATTTCTGTCTATCTTGTGCCTCTTTTATTCGCCCTCTGATCTGGCGGACTATCTCAACCATCTCATTGACCATGTCTGGTCCTAAAACTTTTCTCTCACCCACTTCATCCCAGTAAAGCGGTGATCTACATTTTCTTCCATATAATGCCTCATATGGTGCCATATCGATAGTCGCCTGGTAATTGTTATTATAGGCAAATTCAATCAACGGCAGCACTGCTTCCCAACTTCCACCCCTGTCTAACACCACTGTTCTCAACATATCTTCGAGGGTCTGAATTGTCCTTTCAGACTGCCCGTCTGTCTGCGGGTGGAAGGCGGTGCTGAAATTTAACCTCGTGCCTAACTCCTTTTGTAAGCTCATCCAAAATCTAGAAGTAAATTTTGAGTCTCGGTCTGAAGTGATTGACACGGGTACACCGTGTAAACGTACAATCTCTCGAACATACAACTGAGCTAGCTTGTCTGACCCGTGTGTGATCGGTATTGGTATAAAATGAGCACATTTTGTGAGTCGATCCACTATTACCCAAATGGCAGTGTTTTCTCTCTTTGTTTTGGGCAAACTAGTCACAAAATCCATTGCAATGTGCTCCCACTTCCATTCTGGAATTTCCAACGGTTGTAGTTTTCCATATGGCCTTTGGTGTATGGCCTTCACTTGTTGGCAAGCTAGGCATCTCTCTACAAAGGATGCTATGTCTCTTTTCATGCCTTCCCACCAAAAATGCTTCTTTAGATCTTGATACATCTTAGTACTGCCTGGGTGGGCAGTATAAGGGGTATCGTGAGCTTCACTCATGATTTTATCCTTAAGTTCATTATCGTGGGGGATGCATATCCTTCCCTCAAAGAGGATAGCATTATCTGATGCTTCTTGATAATTCTTGACGCCTCCTTTCCTTACTGCTTCCCGTAGTTTTTCCATCTTCCCGTCTTTTCTTTGTGCTTCTACGATCGTCTTCCTCAAGTTAGGTACCGTTGCCACAACGCTTGCTATCGTCCCTGGTGGTTTAACCACTTCTATGCTCATTTTGCTAAATTCCCTTATGAGCACCGTCTCTCGAGTGATGAAAGCTCCCAATTTAGATTGGATCTTACGACTCAATGCATCAGCCACTACGTTGGCCTTGCCTGGGTGGTAGTTAATACCGCAGTCATAGTCTTTCACTAGTTCGAGCCATCTCCTCTGTCTCATGTTGAGGTCCTTTTGCTCGAAAAAGTATTTCAGGCTTTTGTGGTCTGTGTATATCTCGCACCTAACTCCATATAGGTGGTGTCTCCAAATCTTTAGTGCGTGCACCACTGCAGCTAATTCCAGATCATGAGTCGGGTAATTTAGTTCATGTGGCCTAAGCTGTCGTGACGCGTATGCTATCACTTTTCCTTCTTGCATTAGTACACAACCGAGTCCATTTTTGGACGCGTCCGTGTGGATCACATATTCCTTGTCAGCTATTGGGACGGCTAACACTGGTGCCGTAGTAAACTTTTCCTTGAGTTCTTGGAAGCTCTTCTCGCACTCCTCTGTCCAAGAGAATTTTATTCCCTTCCTGAGTAGTTGCGTCATTGGCTTTGCAATTTTGGAAAATCCTTCCATAAACCTCCGATAGTAACCTGCCAATCCTAAGAAACTTCTTATCTCATTAGGGTTAGTAGGCGATCTCCATTCGCGCACCGCTTGCACTTTTTCAGGGTCCACTTTAATCCCTTCTGATGACACAATATGTCCTAAAAACGTGACTTCGCTGAGCCAAAACTCGCACTTGCTGAATTTGGCATAAAGGCGCTCCGTTCTCAACGTTTCTAGGACAATTCTCAGATGTTCCTCATGGTCTTTCTCGTTCTTCGAGTAGATCAGGATGTCATCTATAAACACCAAGACAAATTTGTCTAAGTACGGATGAAACACTCGATTCATGAGGTCCATGAACACGGCTGGCGCATTAGTTAGCCCGAATGGCACAACTACAAATTCGTAGTGCCATACCTAGTTCGAAATGCTGTCTTAGGTACGTCTTCTGGTCGAATCTTCAGCTGGTGACAACCAGACCGCAAATCAATCTTTGAGAACACGCTTGCTCCCTTGAGCTGGTCGAAGAGGTCATCTATCCTTGGTAAAGGATATTTGTTCTTCAGTGTCACTTTGTTCAGTTCCCTATAGTCTATGCACATTCGCAATGTGCCATCCTTTTTCTTCACGAAAAGTACGGGTGCAACCCAAGGTGATACACTTGGCCTAATGAATCCAAGTTCCAAAAGTTCTTGCAGTTGTATCTTGAGTTCTTCCAACTCTTTAGGAGCCATCCGGTACGGTGCCTTTGAAATGGGAGCTGCCCCGGGCTCTAAATCAATGGTAAACTCAATTGATCTGTCCGGTGGTGGCCCTGGCAGAATTTCTGGAAATACATCTGAAAAGTCCCGTACAATTGCTACATCTTCTATGCTTCTTTCGGTTCCAAGTTCTCCGTGTAAATACACGAGGTAGGCTGGGTGTCCTTTCTTCATCATTCTCGTTGCTTGCAGAGCGGAGATGATCATCTTTCTTCTCCCCATGCTAATTCCGTGGAAATGTGAAGGCTCTCTTCCTGGGGATCGGAATGATATCCGTCTTTCATTACATAGGATGGTGGCGTAATTCTTAGCCAGCCAGTCCATTCCTAGAATTATGTCCACGTCTCTCATCGGTATAACATATGAGTTGTGCACCACCATCTTGAGTGATCCTATGTTCAATTCTAAGTTCAAGCACACATGTTTGACTATCGTCATCCCTCCTATAGGTGATGATATACTCAACTCCTGGTCAACTCTTTCCATTTTAAGTCTTAAGGTGTCGACACATGTACTTGAAATGAAAGTATGCGATGCGTCCGTATCAAATAGGAGTACAACAGGAGTATTGAGTAGCATGCCCATACCTGCCAGGTTTTCCTGGTTGTTCTCGGCTTTGAACTTGTTCCGTACTTCTTGTTCGGGCACTGCTTTGCGTAGTGTCCCTTCTGGTGGTAAATATAGCAGCCATCACTGCCAGCCTTACAAACTCCCCCATGATTCTTGTTACACTTGGGACAGGGTGGAGTTCCATACTTGTTATCCCCCATCTGTTTAGATGTGTCATAGCCACATTGTTGGGACGTCTGCCCCTGCTATGGCCCCTTTTTTTTTTTTAGCTTGGCCAGGGTTACTATATCCCATTCTCTTTTTCTTTCTCAATAGTTTTGAGCCTGAGTCTGTGGAGGTGCAGACGTAGGCGCAGTTGATGTTCTCTCTCCCAGCATTGCTGCCTTAATGCCTAACGCTTTGCTAAGCGACTCCACGTAAGACGATCCACCATGGCTTGCCAAAGCCATTCTAATCTCGTGCCTCAGTCCGACACAGAATTCTTTTAACCATCTTTTCATATGTGTCTACTTGCTCTAGCGCATATCTTGACGTATATCAGAACATCATGTCGTATTGAGTTACCGACATCTTCCCTTGCTTCAGATTGTAAAATTCAGCCTCCTTTTTCTTGCGGTAGCTCTTGGGTATATACTTGTCATATATACCAGCTTTAAATTGTTCCCAAGTCAGGTTTTCTAACTGCTCTGTTGTCATCGTTTTCATCCTTGCTTCCCACCAGAAATCAGCTGACCCAGTCAACTGAAAAGGGCACGCAAGTTAGGCGCTCTTGGTCAGTGCAGCGAAAAAGCTGAAAATGCGCTCCATCTTTCGTACGTATGTCTCAGCTTGGCCGGATCTCTTGTCCCACTGAAGACAAGTGGATTTTGTCATAGGAATAGTTCTTCTATTCTATGTTCTAATTGTATGGGTGGTGAGGCCATGTTTTGTTCTAGCCCTGGTACTGGGCCTCTTCCATCATCTCAGGGAATTCTTTCCCCTTCTCTCGGACGCCTTTGCTTTGTTGGCATTCCGATGAGTCGGCATATGTTCACCAATGTAATACACATATGCATATCGTCGATTCTGTAAATCATTTTCTTGATTCTCAATTCTCGCTCATACTCTATCTCATGAAAGTATATAAATAACATAGCAGAAGTGACTTGCCGCAAAAGACTGATAGGGTCGCTACATAGATATGGAAAATTAGTCTCAATGAGGACTATTTCATCATCATCTGAATATAGATCTGATGATCTCTTCAAGCATTATACATGATGAACTAGCTGTCTAGCAAGGTTATCATGAAAGAGCTCAGTTCCAAAATGCCCTATTAACCAGCGTTTCAGTACTAATACTAGTCAAAATAACTAAGCCAACATAGGGGCATACAAAATCATCGAAATGATCATCGTTTTCAAAATACACAAATAAGGTCCTACTAAATGCACAAGAAATTGTCTGTATGCATTACGTGTTTGACCCTTGGGTTGAAGCATACGTGTTTGACTGATTTAATCTGATGAATATCTGTTTATCCTTGGGTCACAGAAAATCTACCAACATCTAGTAGATCGCAATGATTCAAATCACAAATGGCAATTAGGCAAAGTGTTTCAATAATTTGCCAAACAATTGAAAATGAATAACCATAGGGTAGAAATGAATTGACTGAAAGGTCGAAACGAAATGACCTAATAGTCTGAACCCGTTTGGCTTTTCAGATGAAGGTTTAAAATATATAGGTTTAAAGACCCATATATGACGACTACTGAGATTTTGGCCATGTGGACTGGCCAGGTCCGACACAACTACTTCTCAGTCATTCGGAAATACTTTTCCGAACTTGGCAACTCTTGTTCCTTGGCTGCAAAAGGTATATTTAGTCTAAAATCACCACTTTCTTCTTAACATCTTGAACATGTCCTTGACAATATTCTAGAGCTTCTCAAACTTAGAGTCTGCCTCCTAGTTTAATGCAATCCTTAAACATCTTCTATAGGTGAAATAAGGTAGGTTCGACCTTACTCAACAATGTTCCTCTATATGATCTTACTGTAGTACTTCTAGTACTTTACTTAGTGTTCCTTCACATAGCTCTTAAAATGCAACCATATAATTTGAAGCACTCTTCCGTGTTATTGCAAAAGACCTTCTGAATCATCACACATTCAATAAGGAAATAGCTTTTGCTCATCTGAGTACCTTTATAGGGTATGTGTCCCCATGTGTAATTCTAAGTCATGGAATGACCTTAGTCAATGCTTGCATTCTGGCTACTAAACTGAATGTTTGGTCTAAAATGTTCTAACTGGGGAATGTCTCTGATCGACTAAGGTATGCATACTTAACCTGCTTAGTCTCTCATCATAATCTCAATCTCTTAACTTTAACATCGAACCATTGTCGATATTTCTAGCTCTTGTTAAACTCCAAACCATCTTCAGGAACTCCTCCCGTCTTACGCACTTGTATAGATTTTTCTAGTCAATCATAATGGTTGGTAACTTCTAGTTACCCATGGCACCTATCCTCCTTTCGATTTGTAGCAGGTGATCGTAATCAATAGGGATTCTAAATCATGCTCACGTGTAATATAATAGGTAATTGTAATCATAAAGGTTCTGAATATCTGAAACTGTAAGCTGGCAGTTCTAATCGCGATGCTATAACATCATACACAAAGTGTTATAACTGCATATGAGTCCGACTCTGAAGTTCAAACATAAATCATGAAGGTTCTCTTCATGCCATAACTGGTGATAATCGAGAGTTAGTAATGAGTCTTAGCTCATTATGCGATAGCTAGCTGATTACATAAGTCACACTCGTCGCTACGAGCAATGACTCACGTGATCTATCATCAAATAAGGCAATAGTCGATTCGGTGTTCTGTCACTCGTGAACAACCTGAATGAAGAACTATGCCTGCTTCAGTGATTCGTGCGTGGCACTCCGCTTGCACTGCTTTCATGGGATTCTCTTTTTCTTTCTTAGCTCTTCACCATGGCTATAGTGAAATATAACTGAGTTTATAGCTTCTATTATTCTTCTCGTAACAGTGATCATGCATTCTTAACGCATCTAAGTTCATTGAGATATCTAATCAATCAATAAAGCATAAAACTTGAATGTAAGCATCAGTACATTCATATAAAACGTGAACTTCTCAATGTTTTAAAATCATTACCACCTTCTTTCTTGCTGAGCATGACGATGTGATGAAGTGATGAGCTTTGGCTGACTGACTCATATATACTAGTGATCATACTAGAAAAATGGGCTAACTCTAGGGTTCAGAGCAAATGAACTGCTCTGATACCACTCTGTCACGACCGGCCTTAATTAAGGATAATTAAGCCGAGAAAACCGTGACTAATGGAGGGAGATTAGAAGCGGGGTAGAAAGGGGATAATCAAACAAGGAAGGATCGCAGTATCATTGTTAACAACAGGGATATTTATAATATAACGGAGTTTTAATCGTATAGACTCAAATAACTAGTAAGTTCGGATAACTCAGACTTATCCAAAATAACATAAAACTTCTGAGTACGCAGCGGAATAAGGTTCTGATTACATGTCTTCATACATGTAATCATAACCTTATTCCGCTGCGTACTCAGAAGTTTTATGTTATTTTGGATAAGTCTGAGTTATCCGAACTTACTAGTTATTTGAGTCTATACGATTAAAACTCCGTTATATTATAAATATCCCTGTTGTTAACAATGATACTGCGATCCTTCCTTGTTTGATTATCCCCTTTCTACCCCGCTTCTAATCTCCCTCCATTAGTCACGGTTTTCTCGGCTTAATTATCCTTAATTAAGGCCGGTCGTGACAAGATGTGATGCAAGAAACCATAAACAAAATATTAATACAATATCTTCCACCAGAATTCCACTACATGTAGCCTGTAGGCGTTTATATACACTATAAAATTATTATTGTTTTTTGAGTAGATAAATATGCAGACTCGATAATCAACACGCCATGAGGACCTAGGCGTATTTTGGTTCGCGGAGTTGCTCTATCGATCACACATGTACATGCATTTGCATATTGACTTCATTAAGTTATTTTATTGGAGTGGTGTTCAACCGTAAATACTCAAATTTTAGTTTTGCGTTCCAACTTTTAAATCTATTGGGCCCAATATTCATTTCTAACATGGTATCAGAGCCAACCCAATCCAATGATGGGCTCCCCCAATATCGTTGTCAACAGATGGCATTTGGATAGTCCACGCTGCGCGTGCGGGGGGTGTATTGAAGTGTCCCACATTGGATTGGAGATAGTAGCATGAGTCACTTTATATGGTGAGGCAACCCTCTCCCTTACAAGGCCTTTTAAGGGAGGAATGGACCCAATATCCATTTCTAACACACGGAGACAGTGCCTTCTTGGCGAGCTCCATCAGATGCTTAATGTTGTGGGTTTTTGTTTGCAACACGATTATGGTCCGATTGTCTTATTTACCGATTCTCTTATGGCTATTCATACTCTTCATGATACATACCATGATTCGGATTCGCTTTGTGATGACTTATGGGAAGCTTTTAATCATGTATAAAATAAGTTCATCTACGTCAACTTATTTTTTTATAATCTTATGTGCAACAATTATTTTTTAACTATAATTTTATTATTTTCATCATTATCATTCAAGTTTATTTCTCTTTGATTTTCTTGCTCTAAATTTTTTTTTCTCTCTCTAGCAAAAAAATTCTATCTCTAACTTATAAGCTCAATTATCCAAACACGTTCACAACTTATAAGCTCTTAAGAAACTACATCTTATAAATTCTTGAAATATCTTATAAGTTGTTGGAGCTTATAAGCTCTTTAAAATAAACTTAGCCAAATACCCTCTTAATTTTGAACGAAATGTATCATAGTTAATCGATGAAATATATTGTCGTATCTGTTATTGTTGACATTTTAATATTCAGGAAGACTACCAGGAGATGCAATTAAACTCAGAGAATCAAGACAGAAAAAGAAGAAGAAAATGCAAGATTGGGCAAGAAAATTATGAAGAAGACTTTGTATATAGCAATGAGGCTTTAGAAACTAAAAAATATGATCGAACATCGGAGCAGCAGAAAAATGACTTCAAAAGAATTTGGTAGTTGCAATTTGCAAAGCATATCTTACGAATCACTATTGACGTTAAAAGACTATATTGTATGCGTAATATTTTGACAGTTGTACCAAAAGATTATGCACGTTTGTTAGTGATTTATTCACCTTTGTATATATATATATATATATATATGCATTATGAGTATTTTTGTTTTTCCTGCAATAGACGCCGTTGTATTTGTAAAAATACAAATTTGGGAGTTCAACAACACATTATATATGTCTAAACTTCTAAATTTACAAAATGAACAAGGACTATAATTTCATAAACAATACCATAAATTCTATGAACATGCAGTACCTATTATTTTTAATTATTCGAACAATAAAATAACACTACTAAATTATAGATATTCAAAATAAACAATGACTATATATTGTTGCATGAGTAGTAACATGAATTATATGAACAATAGATGTGACTACAATTTCATGAACAATCTTAGAAATTCTATGAACAATATAATCTTAGAAATTCTATGAATATTAACCAATTTCAATGAACAATCTTAGAAACTCTATGAATATTAACCAATTTCAGCATTTAAAATAGGGTTAAGGTGCACATCCACCCCTGAACTAGACCCCCCTAGAGCGTTTAGCCCCTCATTCTCGACCTTGGTGCAAAAACCTCCCCCATAGTCTAGAATAAGGGTGCATTTAAACCCATGAAGAAAACGGTTGTTTAACGCCGTTACCTTTATTTTTTTTTTTAATTTTGAAGTGGGTCCCACCATTTTCTTGTCTGTCCTCTACCACCGACCCCTACAACAAAGCCGCCGTCTTGTGGTAGACGAACTCCAGGTGATCCAGCCCTACATCCGCCATCATCTCCGAGTAGATATCCACCACCTGCCCCCGCACCAGCCCCTACGCCCCGATCGACTTCGCTAGCTCCCCCAAAACCCTTATGATCCTCTCTGGCGGTGATCCCCTCGTCGCCACCGCCACATGCTCGAACGCCAACGACAGGAGCGCGACGCCGGCCAGGACTGCAACGTCTTCGCCGAACACCTTGTGGTTCGTCAGCTTTCTATGGCAGAGGTCGTCGTTGTCCTTGCAGGGGAGGTCGTCGTGCGTCCGCGACATCGTGTGGATCTGGAACACCATTCCGATCTGATGGATTTATTTCATGAATTTCGTTTCTGTGATTTGAGAATCTGGAGATTGTGAAATGAATGTTGATGTATGTTGTGGTGGTGTTGGAATCTGATTTCACATTTGATCTAGTATTGTTTCATTTTAAAGTTGAATTTTCGCGTCTCCGCGCTTCTTGGACGGAGAAGCTGTTGGAGCGGCAGGGGGTGGAGGAGCAGGACGAAGAATCTGTTGGGGCGGCGGGGGGTGGAGGAGCAGGACGGAGAAACTATTTGGGCGGCGGGGGATGGAGGAGCGGCGGACCTGCTTATCCCAGGTGGCGCCGCTGCCATAGAAGGCGGAGGAATGGAGGTGGTGGTGGTGGTGGTCGGAGGAGGAGGAGGAAGAGGAAAGAGACTAGAAGAGAGTAGTTGATTTGTTTAAGGTGGGACCCACTACAAAATAAATGAAAAAAATAAAATAAAAATTCAAGAAAACGGTGTTAGAAGTCTATTTTCTTCGTGGGTTAAGTTGCATATTTTTTATGTACTATAGGGGAGGTATTTGCACCAAAGTCGAGTGTGGGGGGCTAAACGCTCTAGGGAGGTCTACTTTAGGGACTAATATGCACCTTTACCCTTTAAAATATTAGGGATATTATCCACTTAATAAAATGCAAATTTATTTAATAATAAATAATGAAAACTGGTGTAAAATAATAATTCATGCGCCAATCACAAGCCTAAAATAATGCATATATATATATATATATATATATATATATATAGGGGAGGGCTAGAATAAAAACACTCTTAAGTGTATAAAATATAAATGATTTTCAGTCCTTAGATCATCAAGATCTACGGTTGATTCGTAACCCTGTTGAATGAATTCGTGGTCCTGAGTTCGAATCCCAAAGGTAACAAAAATTTATTTTTCGCAATTCGTAACCATGTTGGATGAATTCGTAACCCTGTTGGATAAAATTCGTACATTAAAAAACGTTTATATTTTATACACTTAAGAGTGTTTTTATTCTCACTACAAGAAAAGAAGGATATAACGACCAAGTTTAATGACCGAAAAAATCGGTCTTTAAAAAAGCGGTCTTAACGACCAAATATTTAATGGCAACGACCGATCTTGATTTTGTTTATTTATTTTTTATTTTTGCAACTTAACGACCGAAATAATCGGTCGTAAATTGGTGAGACGGTTTCAACGACCGAATTTCGGTCGTAGACTAAATTTAAATATTTTTAAATTATTTTTAACGACCGATTTTCGGTAGTTGGAAACCTGAATAAAATAAATAAATAAATAAAAAATCAACAACCGATTTTCGGTCGTTAATTCAAAAATCGGTCGTTGCTGAACGGTTTTACTTAGGGTTTGCTTTTCCTTTCCCCAATTTTTCCTTAGCCGATTTTTTAGTCGATTTCCGCCTCCCTCCCCACCGATTTCCCCGTCGCCGTCGATTCTCGCCGTCCGACGACCCCGGCTGCCGCCTGCTTCCCTCCCCGACGAACGGCCACCTCCACCGACCCCGACGCCGTGCCCGCTGTGCCGCTGCCGCTGCTTTTCGCCTATCGCCGGAATCGCCTCGCCCTCGCCGCCGTAGGTAAGTGGTTGTGGTGTGTGTTTGGGTTGTTGTTTATAGAATTTAAGTTGTTTATTTTGAATCCCAGCCACTGCCCTCGCCGGACTGCCCCGCTGCCTCGCCGGAAACCTCTCTCTGTCGCCGGACCGTCCTTCCCCTTACCGGAATCCTCTATTTTCGGTTAGTAATGCTAACTTATGTAATGTAGGTTATTAATTTTAATTTTGGTTAATATATTTGCATGTTATTGAATAAATTGTGAATTTATATAGGTTAGGTTTTTCATAATTATACTTTATGAATTTATGTGAAATTGTTGTAGGTTTATGTGAATTTATATGAATTTATGTGAGTTTATGTGAAATTTTGTATGATTTAAGTTGATTAGTTTAGGTTAAGCATGAGTTTATGTGGATTACTATATTGATTATGCATTATTAATTATTTATTTTTTTTATTTTTGATAGTGTAATATGGTCTTGATTAGAAAGAAAAAATCCGGTCGGGACAAAGCAAACGCTTGTAACTGTATAAACAGTATTTAACGACCGAAATTTCGGTCATAGATTAACGACCGAAAATTCGGTCGTTGGAAGCGCCGGTGGGGAAGGCCGGTTGGTCATGCCGGAATATCAACGACCGAAAATGTCGGTCGTTAGTCTGCGACCGAAAAAACGGTCGTTGAATTTCACACTTTGGTCGTATGCCGCGCGACGCTCGATGTTGCGACGCCCTTGGACGGTCGTAAATTCGGTTGTTGACCAAGTTAACGATCGAATTTCAGGTCTTAACGACCGAATTTTCGGTCGTTAACACCGCCTTTTCTTGTAGTGTCTAGCCTACCCCTATATATATATATATATATATATATATATATATATATATAGGGTTGGGCTACCGTAAAAGCATATCTTAAAATAAGAAATAAGAACAATTTTTAATGTATGAATTTTATGTAGAACATGTATGAATTCGCTGTATAAAGGTATGAATTGTGAAAAATAAATTTTTGCTACCTTTGGGATTCGAACTCAGGACCATAAATGCATCCAACAGGATTATGAATCAACCGTAGATCTTAATGATCTAAGGGCTGAAAATGATTCTTATTTTATATCTTAAGAAATGCTCTTATTTTAGTCATTTCCTATATATATATATATATATATATATATATATATATATATATATATGGTTAGGCTAAAATAAAAACTAGATTTAGGATATAAAATAAGAACCACTATAAATCATTGGATTTATAATCATCAACAGACAGATCTTGTCCCATTTAATTTACTGATATTTACGCCATATACACTATTAGGTTAGAATGGTAATTTTAGTTTTTCAATAAATATCATTTCCTTAATTATAGGAATGTGTTATACCATCACAGATACTGTGCGTATCACATTAATTCTTTATTATTCAGAATCACGCAAACAAAGAAAGAGAAAAGAAAAAAAAAACACATCTGTTCATGGAATTTCAGAATATGCTAATCATTCATATGAAGAATAAAGATATGTGATTATATTGAAGTGTGGACGATTATACATCACTGACTTTCATGCTATCATTGATACTATTGTACTGAATTTCACATATTTTAAATTCATACATGTTGACAGAAAGATTCGTATATCAATTCATAGTTTTTCGTGTATTAATACCTATAAACAAGCTTATAAATTTTGATGAACAATGAATCAGTATATATTAATCATATGCATATGTCAATATATTTTATGTGAATTGACGTATGAATCTTGTTATTCCATGTTATCTGTCATCTCAAAACCTAAGACAACATTTTCTGCTTGTATGGTGGTTTTGTCCATTTAGGATGTATTCATATTGCTTCATCATAAAATTAATATTTTCATAGTATAAATTGTGCGTTAATAAAAAATTCATATATGTATACTGTCAATTCACACTATATTCTTTATGTTGTGTAAATTTTATATCGATTCACAAAAATATCATTCATAGCATTATAATTTGCAAACAGATTGCTCGAATTTTATGAATAATACTCACATACACCAAAATTCAATTATATACATATAATCATAGCACTAAATATTTAAATGGAATGAACACTTATATTTTCTATGAATCATACAAAGTATTGCGCGAATTTTATATGAACTTCATTGTAACCGGATTTATTCAAAATTTATTATTTTTTTTTCTATTGTTAATCGCCTAATTTGAAGTAATAGAAAGTTTTAACTTCAAATCTTACACAGATCGTGATAGAAATTATATACATGAAACTGTTACAATTAATCTGTCATCATATTCACGTCATCATATTCACGTTGTTTGCAGGTTATTCATGCGAACACACTAAAATATTCGCTCCATTGTAATATTCGCATTATGATACATCAGTATACTGTGTTAGCCCAAATATTCACACATCATTGAATTATATTCATGCACTTGCTTAATGTGTTATTGACGAGCACTTACAAAAATTTGAAATGAGTTTCACTCTGCATAATAAAAAAAAAAATGCAACACCACAATGACTATTCTCCCCAAAGTTAGAACATATTCATCCCACATGCTTCTTCGTTAAAAAAATGAAAAATTCTAGCCAAGAAAAAATCGTCACCTTTTCTTGAAGTAATACTACCATCACACTCTGCCGACCCGTCAACAATGTCTTTCCCCTTGTCTTTTTTAGTGCCATTTCCTTGAGATTTACAGCTTACATAAATGGTTACCACACTAACAAGCAAAATAAAATAAAAAAAACTACAAAAAATTAATTCAAAATACAACAAGTAACCCCAAAAAATTAGCGACCACCAAGAATCAATTTTCGTTCAACCCGACACAAAAAAATCATAGTTCGTACAACCCCCTACCCAAAACAGTGCATAATACTTTCATTCTTATTTAAGAACCAAGAAACGTGAAAACCCCAAAAATTCACATGAATTACAATACCTTTCAGATGCGCCGCCTCAACTCTCCCGTCGTCCACTTTTTTTTTTGAAATATTTTTGAGGGTTTGTGAATCGTCTCAGATGGGGTAGTTTGATTTAGGTAGTATATTCATTTAATTCCACCAATAAATCATAATTTCGCAGCTTTTGTATTTGTAATTCACGCAACTAATTTTGTGATATCCAAATGCCATCAAATCTTTATTCCCAATCAAGAATGAGTTTTTTGGGGGATTCGAATTTTATTCCAATTTTGCGTATTTAAAAAGTCAACACCTCATTCCAATTGTACCCTCAATTTCAATAACGCATGCATTACTTAGCTACTTAAAATGAACGAATGGAAATCTTGTCAACATGATCTCAACCGTTAGAATAGGAACATCTAAGGTTAAGATTAGTTCTTAATTTATATACTAAGAGGAGTTTGTGGAATAACTGCACCCTATATATATATATATATATAGAGGGAGGCTAAAATAAAAATCATTTTTACACTATAAAATAAGAACATTCATCGGCCGTTAGATTTGGAAGATTGGACGATCAGATTTTTGTCCATTTTCTTGGAGATTCATGTGCGCTCATCTCCAAAGGGTTATTTTAGTACTTTTAATTTAAAGATAATCACATTCCAATAATTAAGGGATTGCATATTAATTATAGAATAGTTATCAATTCTAAATTCTTGTATTGTACCAGTTTACCGTCAAAATTTCTTAACTTCAAAATTTTTATTGGAAATCAAGTTTAGAATTTTTTTGTATTGTCATTCATGATGTTCTTTTTCGTTTACCATGTATTGTTTAGTAGAGTAGTTGTTTGTTAATTTTATTTTTTATTATTCTATACTCATTTTTGTCAAACCAGGATGAATTATACGTGTAATGTTACGAATTATTATGCTTTAAGTGGATAAATTAAATGGATCATTTTTGTTATTGTGAATGCTTTGACATGAGTCCTGATCATCTTTCAATGAACTATAATTCACACTAATGTTGGTTATAATTCGTAAATCTATTTGTTATTTTTAATCTGTGTTCTAATTCACATGATTCACGTATAGTTCGTCATGAGTATACTTTTAATTCAAACTTATTCATTATTTATTTTATTCTTGAACCAACATGAATTACTGTCTATGTTCTGCCATTCTTTTTAATCTATATTCTAATTCACATAATTCACGTATAGTTCGTCATGGGTACACTTTTAATTCAGACTTATTCATTATTTTATATTATATTTATTCCTGAACTAGCATGAATTATTGTCTTGGCATGAATTATTAAAAATATTAATTTCAGACGTATAGTTCGTAATGTTCTAATGAATTATTTGACGAATTATCCGTGTAACAACAAGTTTCAATGATAATATTTTCGTTTCCAAAAGTAATTTGTTTTAATTCCGGAAACGCGTTATTAAGAGAGAGAGAGAGAATTAAAATTCAACCAAAAACCTTGCCATCATTCATACACCATCCATAATAAAAATATTACATACAACTAACAAAGCCAAAAAAAATTATGCATTTTCACTTCTTGTATTGCTACTTTGACCATGAACAACGGATCTGCTTGCCTTTTTCCCCGGCTACAAGAGATCCATCATTGGCTGTCAAGAAATTTGATTAAATTTCATCATGATAAAGAGATCAAAATTTCAATGTGCACAAAAATGGTTAAATGAATAATCTATAACAAATATAACAATATACATTAAGATTATTCACTCAATTAAAGAGTTTCTTTTGAGTTTGAGTTTTGATCCTATCAGGATTTTGATGCCGCGATGGTCGAAACCCTAACCCTAACTTCTCCACCGCAACCTTCACGTTGCTGATTTTCCGATGGTGCTCAACGCCGGTTCGCTTGGCCCCTCGGGTGCAGGCGGGTTGAACATCCCCTCGCTCACCAACAACTTTGCTCCACGTTCGAAATTCACGACGGAAACTTCAATGACGAAGACTGCTACTCCATCAAACCCTACTCAGGCTGCTGCCATAATTGACGTTGATGTTGCCCCTGTTACGCACAACGAAGATGGAGTTACTGCTCGTAATGCTCGCGGGAAAGAAATTGTGGATGGTTCCGTTCTTGATTCTCAGAATGGGCGTTCATATGATGATATTGCTACTAACCGAGTTCCGAAGAGGCCGGACTTGCCTGCTCATCGTTTTCATGCGTTACGTCCCACCAAAGAGGGAGACCAGTTCTCCTTCAAAATCCTCAAGGATCTGCTGCGTAAAGAGATTGCTCAATTCTCTCACGCGCTGACTGGAAGGCTCCTCCTTAAAAAGGGTGAAAAACCTAAAACTGCCGTGATGGTAAAGAAGGAATTGCAAGGTCTTTGGAACATTGAAGCATCCTGGAAACTCATTCCTTTGGGCAAAGGATATTACACGATGATGTTTAATACTGCTGAAGATAAACAGAAAGCCAAAGATCAGGCTGTTTGGGAAGTGAATGGCGGACATCTGAGGATCCGAGAATGGACGAAGAACTTTGATCCTTTCAAAGAACATTCTTCTCTGGCTAACGTCTGGGTGAGAATTCATTATCTGCCAATTGAATACTGGAATGTCGAAGTTCTCACTGGTATTGCAAGATTTGTGGGACATCCGTTGCGGGTAGATGGAACTTCAGCCCAAAGAGACTTCGGACAATTTGCTCGCATTCTCATCGAGATAGATATGTCCAAACCCCTACCCAATACCATTCTTGTTGATGGTGATGAGATCTCGTTCCATGTGGAATTTACTTACGAAAATTTACCTCTTTTTTGTTCCAGATGTAAAACTACAGGACATACCATAGAGAGGTGTCGGAAAGGAAAGGCTATGATTGGTGAGTCCTCGCGGACAGATGGGAATCCGCCACCGAAAGCCACTGAGTCTAGTAAACTTTGGCAACAAGTTTCTGAGAAGAATATGCCGTTACCTCAGGCTACTGGTAATGAGGATAAGCAAGTTGAACAAACCAATGAGGACTTGCTACAACAAAGCTCAAAGCCACAAATCACACAAAGGAATGCTGGAGAACAGATCGCTGCTAACAATCCGGAGGCGACAGTTGGCACTCTAAATGCAGTTGGGCAGATTGAAAGCAGCAGAAGTTCACCCATACACAGCGGGAACCGTTTTAATATGCTGAATGATATCAGCGAGGATGGACAGGGGGTCAGAAGCCTGACTGGGCTGGATATGCTTGATGCCACTCTCAGGCCAGTGCAAGTCATTGATTCTCCGGCGGCCTCTGATGAAGATGAGCCGGTTGATGAGGAAATCATTATGGACGAGGAGGTCCCTGGTAATGCTGAATGCGGAACGGAAAAGAGGAATGCCATAGCTTTGGAAAATGCTTTGAAAGCTCAGCGTCTTGAGCAGATCCTTGCCATAGCCAAAGCTCCTATACAGGCGGAAAACCCAGCTGCCAAAAAACGTGGAAGACCCTCTAAGCAGGCGCAAGCAATTAAGGCGGCTCAACAGATCACTAGGCAGGCTCAGGAGAGTATTAAAAGCAGATTGCGACATGCCAATGATACTGGACAGAAGCCTCACAATTTCATCATTGATGATAGCCCTAAAAATAGCATTATTGCTATGGATAATGTTGCTAAGGAAAGCTGGGCTGCTGAAGTGGAACGAAGCGAGGCTTCTTCCGCTCACCTGAATAATTCTTCATGAATATTCTCTCCTGGAACATCCGCGGGATGACGGATGAATCCAAGAGGCTTCTCAAGGAACATTGTAGTTCCTTCTCTCCCATCCTTTTGGGTCTTCTTGAGCCTAAAAAGGCCTTTCATAAAGTTCAGCATTCCTTCTGGACTTCTCTTAATCTTATTCCGATTCATCAAAACTGTCGTGGACACAGATGCTCCAATATTTGGGTCCTTTCTCACCCCTCGGTGGTTTCAAATACGGTTTATTCTTCTGACCATGTGGTGGTGGTCGATTGCTTTTGGCAATCAATGAATTTCAGGGTTGCTTTCGTTCATGGTGCGAATGATCAAATTTCTCGGCGTTCGCTTTGGCAGGATCTTCTCAGATTTGTCTCGGGAAACACTGTTTTTATTGGTGACTTCAATGCCGTCAAGGGAGCTCATGAGCGCATTAGTGCGGTGGCCCCACATCGTGGCTCCTGTGTGGATTTCTGTTCGTTTATTGATGATACTCAGTTCATCGAGTCTCCGACTGATGGACTCCGTTTTACTTGGTCGGGTCGTCGTTTTTTACCTCATCATGTGGAATCGATGTTAGACAGAGCTATGTTTTCTCAAGGTTTTGCGAATTTCTGGGATTCGATTACCACCACTGCTCTTCCCCGTCTCTCTTCTGACCACTCTCCTTTGGTCATGCAATGCCGCCGTGCTACGCCTTCTGGTAAGCGGCAGTTCCGTTTTCTCAATATGTGGGTGACGCACTCCTCCTTTGGCGAGATGGTCGGCGCTTCTTGGATGAGGACTGTTGATGCACTCTGCCCTATTGTGCGTGTTATGCTGAAGCTCAAAAGACTTCGGGAGGATCTTAGGATATGGAACAGGGAGGTTTTTGGGAATGTCGACATTGCTTTGAGACAATGGCAACAACAGCTGATGGCCACGCAAAAACAAATTGCTGACACCGGTTACACAGATGATTTGTTTAATGAAGAGGTGCACCTTCAAGCAGAACTCAACGTGGCACTTTCAAGAAAAAGCAGCCTGTTACAGCAAAAAAGTCGCGCGAGTTGGCTAACGGATGGTGATAGAAACACCGCTTTCTTTCACAGGCTCACTAAGTTTAAACAGCGGAATAATTCTTTCACGAGAATGAACATTAATGGTACTGATGTTTACGATCCTGGTCTTATCGAACAACATATTGTTAGCTATTTTTCTGAGCTTTTTATGGACGACGGGGGGGTGTTAGCTGATCAGTTAGAAATTGATGCTCTTATTCAGCCGTCTATTTCTGAAAATCAGAACACCATGCTCATCCGGATTCCTGATGATGGGGAGATTGCTGCGGCGGTTTTTAGTCTGGACGCCAACAGCGCGCCAGGCCCGGATGGCTTCTCTGGCATGTTCTTCCACACGTGTTGGTCGACGATTAAAGATGATATCATTATGGCGGTTCAAAGATTCTTCACCCACTCTTATTTGCCTAGTGGTTGCAATGCTAGCACCATGATTCTCATCCCCAAAAAAGAGGTCGTTTCCACGGTGGCGGACCTTCGCCCCATTATTCTCTCAAATTTTCTCTTTAAGATTATTTCCAAGGTGCTTGCCTCAAGACTTAGTGTTCTGGCTAATTCTCATGTCGCACCTAACCAATTTGGTTTTATCAGTGGGCGAAACATCCATGATTGTATTATGCTTAGTTCGGAAGGTTTCAATTGTATGCAACG
Source organism: Salvia miltiorrhiza (assembly GCF_028751815.1). Taxonomy (NCBI): domain Eukaryota; kingdom Viridiplantae; phylum Streptophyta; class Magnoliopsida; order Lamiales; family Lamiaceae; genus Salvia; species Salvia miltiorrhiza. Next base: position 26,473,770 of record NC_080393.1, on the reverse strand, counting down.
CACTAACCGGGGCATCAATATGGCATGCAAAATTGATATTAGGAATGCCTTTGATACTTTGCGATGGGGATTCATTTTCCAGGTTCTTAGAGCGAATGGTTATCATGAGAATTTTATCCATTGGATTTCTATTATTTTCAGCTCTGCTAGACTTTCCATCCTCTACAATGGTCGTCTTACTGGATATTTTGCTTGTTCCCGTGGAGTTAGACAAGGAGACCCCCTGTCTCCTATTTTATTTGGGATAGCTGAAGATGTGCTGAGCAGTTTAATTAGTAGTTGTGTTGATTCTCGGCATCTCACGCCTATGAGTTTCTCGAGGTTCTCGAATTTCCCCACCCATCTTCTTTATGCGGACGATGTCATCCTCTTTTGCCGGGCCACGATTCGCAACGCCAAGAAAATCCTTGATATTTTACAATATTATGGTTCGATTTCTGGGCAACTTTGTAGTCAGGAGAAATCCAATCTCTTTTTCTCTCGACATGTCAGCACTGACAGAAGACGTGCTATTCATAGGATTCTTGGCTTCTCCGTGGGATCTCTTCCTATGACTTATTTGGGAGTCCCTATTTTTACTGGCCGTCCTCGTGCTTCATATTTTATACAGATTTTTGATAAGATAGTACAGAAGTTTGCAAAGTGGAAAGGTCTTCAACTCTCCATGGCTGGTCGTCTTTGTCTTGTGAAGTCGGTCATCCAGAGCTCTATTGTGCATTCAATGATGGTCTACAAGTGGCCTAAATCGCTTCTTCATTCTTTGGATAGATACTGCAGAAACTTTGTATGGACTGGTAATATTAATCAGCGGGCCAGCTGTCCTGTTAGTTGGGGTCGCAGCTGCTCTCCTAAGTTAGAAGGTGGCTTGGGGATTCGTTCTTTTACGATTATGAATCAATCCTTTTTTATGAAGCTTGCTTGGAAAATGATTAAAGGCGAAGATTGGGCTCACCAAATCATGCGGTCTAGATATCTTACCACCTTCAGTTATGCCAAGGACCACATTGTTAATTCTTCTGTCTGGCTTGGTTTGAAAGATGAGGTGAATCATCTGGTAGATGATTCCTACGCCTGCGTTGATAGCGGTGATTGCACTTACTTTTGGAGGGATGATTGGCTTGGGTACAAGCTCGTTGACAAGTTGAAGATTCCTACTTACATGCATGATTTTCTTAACTTCTCTGTTCAGGATTACTTTTATGACAATACTTGGCATTTTTCTACGGCTTTTGTGAATAGTTTCCCGGAGGTGGTGGCTGATATCATTCTTGTTCCCATGAATGGCGGAAAGGATGCTCGTTTCTGGAAGCATTCGGTCAGTGGTAATGTGTCTACTGCGTTGGCCTTTGCACGCAAAGGGCATAGATTCCCGGAGGTCAATTGGGGAAAATGGATCTGGGAACCTTTCATCCCGGTGAGGCGTTCGATTCTTTGCTGGAGAGTTATTCATGGGCGTCTTCCCACTCTTGATATTCTCATTAGGCAAGGAATGGTTAGACCTAATGGGTGCGTTATCTGCTATGCTTGCGATGAATCCATTTCCCATGTTTTATGGAGTTGCTCGAAAGTTAAGCCTATTTGGAAGGAGTTCCTCTCGTGGTTTGACAAAGATATGCTTGAGGATTGTTTGGATATTCACTCTTTTTTGGTCCAGGCTTGGACGACTAAGTTTAGCTCTCAACTCCTCTCTTTCTGGAAAGCTGGTGTTATCACTATGATGTGGAAGATTTGGGATTCGAGAAATTCCATGATCTTTGATAATGAGACTTTCGACCATCGCCGGATTTTAGCCTTCGTCAAGTCTTTCTTTAAGGAAATGGATCTCACTACGAAGAATATTGGCACTATTAATAACACATGGCCGGATTATCTGATTACTCGGGCCATTGGTGTGGGCAGCCGTCCGACTCCCCCGCCACGTATGGTTGAAGTTCACTAGTGGCTGCCTACCTTTCCCTGGATCAAGGTTAACACGGATGGCTCTGCTTTAGGTGCGCCAGAGCTCATTGCTGCGGGTGGCGTTTTTAGGGACCACCATGCGGCAGTTCGAGGTTGTTTTCACATTAAAGGTGGCTCTGGTTTCGCTTTTGAAGCCGAGCTTCTTGATGTCATCACCGCTATCAATATCGCTCACGACAGGAATTGGTGTTATTTGTGGATCGAGGCTGATTCCATGTATGTTATTCATCTTCTTGATTCCAGATCAATGGATGTTCCTTGGCATTTTTTTGCTTCCTGGAGAAATACTTTGAATCTTCTGCAAAACTTCAAGTTGATCGTTTCTCACATCTATAGAGAGGGAAACCTTCCGGCGGATATCATGGCTTGCAATGACCGTGTTGAAGGTTGGTGGCCCTTTGCCATTGATAATATTAAAATTGTGGTGGCAAGTGACATGTTTACACATAGTCATGTACGAACCATACGGAAGTAGGTGTTGGGGTTTTGTGAGGCAGCCGGTTTGTCTCGGCTGGAAGGTTGGTTTGCTTTGGGATTGGAGCGTCGTTTTAACTTTTTTACAGTCATTGGGTGCGCTCAAAACTGGGGTTCAAATGGTCGGGCTCCGTTGGCAGCTCGGTGATAAGAACCTTATCTTGTCAACCTTGAGTTCTTGGGACAACATGCTTTGGTCGTTGACGCGCTGGTCCTCGCTCTTTGCGGAGCTTTTTTCTGATCTTTTGATTTGCCGCTGGATGTTGGCGCAGATGCTTTTCTATGCTGTTCTTCTGATTGTGTTTGGCTACTGTTGGAGGACTGCTGGTTTGATCACTACTTTCTATCGAGCGCATGGTGGGCGTCCGGTTTGGTCGGGAGGCAAGAGAACTTACTGTTGCGTTGAGTGCGATGATGATTTCAGCCTGGCTGCGGTCTACACTTTTGCTCAGTTTGAAGGGTTAAGCCAAAGCTTATGGCGGTGTTGCTGTTTGGTCGGGAGATGGGGTGTGTGGATGGCGGTGGAGGATGTTTCGGTTGATGGTTGCGATTGGCTTGCTGCTGGCTTGAGCTTTTCGTCGAACATCTGGCGAGCTTTCGCTGTGGCCGGGATGAAAAGGGCCTACTGCTGTGCTGCGAGAGAGGGAGTCTTTTTCTTTGCTATGATCTTCATGGGAGTTCATCAAAAGATTTGTGGTCATCATGGAGGAAGCTTTTCGTTTGTTGGGAATGTTGTGATCTGCGGGGTAAAACTGGCGACGGAGTATAACCGGCCGAGTTTCTACCTTGTTGATTGGCGCTTTGTTTCTAGTGGTTTTGGGAAGTTCACGGCGACGGTGTATAACCGGCTTTGTAAACTTCCTTTTTTCGATTGCCTTTCTGTTTGGTTTTTGCTAACGGCGACGGCGTCTAACCGGCCGTTTAGCTTTTTTGGTTTGGCTTTTGGCGACGGCGTCTCACCGGCCTTTTGCCTTTGTTCTTTCTTTCTGGTGGGGGAGAGAGCCGAGATTGTTTGGGGACGATGGTTAGGCCGGAGTTCCGGAAACTTTCCCTTCCGCTCTTTTCCCTTTTCGGCTGTTTCCGTTCTTAGACGGGTACTCTTTTTCCTTTTTACGGTTTTTCCTTTTGGGTTTTCCGTAAAAAGGTTTTAATGAGGCTCGGCCCTTAGTTTGCTTCTTGTGCCTTCAAGGGTTTTAGGTTTTTTCTTTTCTTTTTAATAAAATCTCTATTTAATAAAAATTATTCACTCAATTAACACAGTAACAGAACACAACATTTCAGCTTATAATTCATACAGATTCATCATAATGGAACATAAATTTAGAGTATTTGTGTACGAATTATCAGACATATGTAATGATTCTTCATTATGAATTAATGTCTTTTATTACAGAAATTTAGAATATTTGTGTACGAATTATCAGACATTGATTCATTATATGAGCTTAATAAATCATACAACCTACCAATTCATTGTATAAGCTTAATAAATCATACAATCTCATACAATACAACAACATAGTTCCTACATACACTCAACAAGGATGAAAACGACAAATCTTAAAGTAAAAAAATTAAAACCATAAGATATATATACTGAATCGTGCGCAATGAGAAATTTAACCTCAAAACTTTTCAAAAATAGTTCGGGTTTTACCGAATAATTAGTTCCCCCAGCCAAATATTTTAGATTTGCTTAACTATTTTGAAATCCAAAAAAATAAATTCATTTCGTAAACAACATTATTCATCTACGAATCGTCAACACACAATTCTTGTTGCTCTACCGATCAAATATACTTCATAGTTTGATGTAAAATCGAAAAACTATTCAGAAAAAAAAAATCGAAAACTCACCATTCTTGCTCCCTTTAGTTCTCGCCATGACCTTCAAATGTTTAATGAAATCACAAAATTCAAACGAGTTCCATGCCCCTGCATCGTTTTCCTAACAATAGATCGAAAGAGTATTTTGGTCTCTAGAAATTCTACCTACACCAACCGTCACAATCGAATAATATGAAAAGGTTACCCAAACCCTACTAAATGTGTGCTGCGAATAATTAGTAAATTAGGTGGAATTTCTTGTCAAAGTAATGATTATCGAATTAAATTTCAAAGCTATAGAATTTGAAAAGATTTGTTCTAGAATTATCTCCTTATTTGCTTTGCAGCGTTTTATCATTCTGAAAGTCAAAGATATAGTTTTATTTTCCAAAAAAACTGTGCAATATTTTTGGAAATATGATCATTAATGTGGAAAGAGATTAAAATTCAATACCTAATTTACCCTGGAACGATACATACTAATGAATTATAGGGAGTTAGCTCCGAATGTAACCGCTATCTTCAGATGTAATCTTAGCCGTCCAAAATATGATATAGATGGTTGTGATTTGTTCTTATATTATAGTCTAAGGGGAGTTTTTTGAATAGCCCTTCCCTATATATATATATAGGGAAGGGCTACCATGCAAACACTTCTTAAAATAAAAATAAAAACATTTTTCAATGTACGAATTCTATGTAGAAAACGTATGATTCATCCAAGGGTTACGAATTGTGAAAAATAAATTTTTGCTACCGTTGGGATTTGAACTCAGGAACACGAATTCATCCAACAGGGTTACGAATCAATCGTAGATCTTGATGATCTAAGGGATACAAATTCAATAGACCATATATTTTGTATATGTGGCGCACCAAGATTGTGACACGTGACAAGGAGCTTCCAAAGCATTCCAAGGCAAAATCCGTGCAGGGGATAATCGAAATATAATTTTTGAATATTAAAAAAAATATTAATTTTCTTTTGAGATTTTCTGTAAAAACATGTTTTCCATGCATAATGTTTCACAGAAACATGCATAACTTTACACACAAAAATGAATTAAATTGTACAAAAAAATGCATTGCATTTTTTGACAAATCTGATTTTTTTGCCGTCGCCCCCACCCACCCTCCCTCACTTCCCCGAGTCAATTTTTTAATATAATTTTTTAATTTTATTTTTTTTTTGTCAAAAGTTAATATTGATGAACCCTGCAACAGAATAATGCATATTGAACCATGCATATTATGTCAATATACCATAGATGTTGCAGGGTTCATTGACACGAGATGCATGGTTCAGTTTTATAATATGCATTGTTCTGTTGTGCAATATGCAGGGTTCATTGACACAATATGCATGGTATTTCTAGCCACCCCACCCCCGGTCATTTTTTCTTTTTTTGCATAACTTTGTACACAACATAACACTGTATATTGCACAACGGAGCAACTCGTCAGAGATAAAGAGAAAGCAACTCGTTGGAGAGAGAGAAAGATAGCAGTTTAACAGCGCAATGGAATATTAAGGATTCAGCAGCGGAGCAACTAGGATTCAAGAAAATGTCATATTTTAGTACATACAAGATATAATGAATGGGGGTAATTCTGCCCACAATACTAAAAATTAACTATAATTTATTCAAATTGTTTAGAAGATAATTACTCTCTACGTCCCAATTTTTAGTATTAATTTGAGAGTGACATTGGTTTTAATAAAGTGTTTGAGTGTGTTGTGAGTGGAATAAGAGTCTCACCTTTTATGTGATTGTTAAAATAATTAAAGTAGAGTAAGGTTCCACCTACTTTTACTAAAAATAAAAATAAATATTAAAATATAGAACGATCAAAAAAGAAAAATTAGATACTAAAAACTGGCACGAAGGAAATATTAATTTTCCTTGTCCCCAAATAATATTTTGGCACCGTTAATACATCATATCTACATAATAATCATATTAATGAAGAATGGGGAAAAAGTGCAATAATAGTCCACTAAAGTTAAATGACTTAGCAAAACCTTTGCAACGACATATGAAAAAAGGGCCAACTATGTTTTAATTTTTTTTAATTGTTTTTTAATCTGGGCCGTTTATCGGGACAATTTGGGCCACCTTAGTCAAGTTATGACCTATTTGGACTCCTCTCCGAATACTTTTCATTTATTAAAAATATAAAAGACCATTTTTTTTGTCAAATATTTAACCAACCAAAAATTTGGCTCTCTCTTTTTTGCCACGGTTAAGTATTAAATTCCTCAGTCGTTAGTGTTTCTATCACCTACAGGATCCTATAATAAAGGTCAGAACTGTTTACTATCTCAACGTGGCAAAATCGGACCAAATACCTTCCATATTTTAACAGGAGTTACCACCTTTTGAAATCCTTTTTTTTTAATTATGGTAGGTCACAACTCATCGGAGTCGACTAAAGGTGACTGCCTTGTTCCAGAGAAGCGGCGACTCAGCGACATCGAACCAGAGAGAAAGAGGTGGTCGGAAACGATCGTCTACCCATCAGGTTTCCGAAAGAGAGTCGTCGAAGCTATTCGTTGCGAAAACCACGAGAACAAGGAGAGGGGATTCTCTAGTTTGTGATCAGAGTTTCTGATTTGGTGAGAGAAGAGAGAGCAGAGGCAACAGATCAGGCATGCCTCGGCGGAGACTCAGAGGCTAGGGCTAGGGAACTCGATTTGGTTGTTTCGCCTAAATTGAGGAAGGTGAATCGAGAGAGTAGAATAGATTGAGAGAGGATATCGAACGTGGAGTGGCTCCTCAGCTAGGCACGACTCGCCGAAAAAGGAACCACCGCGACAACGCAGACAGAATCAGACGGAACAAAGAGTTGCTGTCGTGTTTGATTTTGGGAAAGAGATGACCGAATTTTTCTTCCACTGGGACCCACCTTAATATATATATATATATACTCCCTCCGTCCCGCGAGTCTTGACACGTTTGGGTTCGGCACGGGAATTAAGGAGTTGTAGATTAGTGTTTTAAGTGTGTAATTAATAAAGTATAAAATTGATAAAGTAGGAGAGAGAAGGTAATAAAAGTGATAAAGTAGGAGAGAGAATATAATAAAAGTGATAAAGTAGGAGAGAGAATGTAATAATTATTGCCAAAAAAGGAAACGTGTCAAGATTCGTGGGACGGCCCAAAAAGGAAAACGAGTCAAGACTCGCGGGACGGAGGGAGTATATATATAGGGACGCGCTCCAGTGAGACATATAATACTAATGAACAAGACACATATCTAATTAACAAGATGTATATGCTGATGAAAAATAAAATTTTAAAAATTGGTAATGAATAAGACATATATACTACTCCCTTCATCCGCCAAAAGTGGGGACTTTAGCTGGGCACGACATTTAATAAAATTGGTGATAATTTTGATGTAGTAGATAAATGGTCCCACCACTTTATGAGATATGTGGTTGCAATTCAATTTGGGGTGAGTTTTTTTTGTAAATAAAGAGTGTTTGCAAGGACAAAAGATTAAAGTGGATGGTGGGACCATTTCTTTAAAAGAAAAGTGGTACACTCTTTTCGGACGCCCGATATAATAATTGTGCTCCACTTTTCGCAGACGCAGGGAGTAATGAACAAGACAATATATGCTGATGAATAACAAAATTTAAAATATTCTGCTCCCTCTAAGATTCGAACCCTGCGAAAAAAAAATCTCACTCCAAATACAATATCAGCCACAGGATTGATAAAATAAACGCACCAGATCATGTCCTAGATCTCACTAAAATTAGGGGGTCTCATTGAAGCGGCCCCCTATATATATATATATATATATATATATATATATATATATATAGGGGATGACTAAAATTAAAACACTTCTTAAAATAAAAAATATAAATAATTTTCAGCCCTTAGATCATCAAGATCTACGATTGATTCGTAACCCTGTTGGATGAATTCGTGGTCCTGAGTTCGAATCCCAAAGGTAGCAAATTTTTTTTTTTCAAAATTCATAACCCTGTTGGATGAATTCATACGTGTTTTACATAAAATTCGTACATTGAAAAATATTTTTATTTTTATTTTAAGAAAGTGTTTTCACGGTAGCCCTTCCTTATATAGGGGAGGGCTACGGTATAAACAGTTCTTAACATATAAACTACGAACTAGTTAAAATGTATGAATTATATATAGAACACATATGAATTCGTTGTGTAAATGTATGAATTACGAAAAATAAATTTTTTGCTGCTTATGATATTCGAACTCGGTACCATTAATTCATCCAACAAAGTGATGAATCAACCGTAGATCTTGAAGATTTAAGGGTTGAAAATAGTTTCTATTTTATATTATAAAATGTGTTTATATATATATATATATATAGAGGGGCTATGGTAAAAACAACTCTTAAAATAAAAAATATAAACCAGCAAAAATATATGAATTTTATGTAGAATACGTATGAATTCGCTGTATAAAGGCATGAATTGCAAAAACTAAATTTTTTGTTACATATGGGATTCAAACTCAAAACCATGAATTCATCCAACAAGGTGATGAATCAATCATAGATCTTGATGATCTGGAGGCTGAAAATGGTTCCTATTTTATACAATAAAAAGTGTTTTTATTATAGTCCTCCCCTATATATATATATATATATATATATATATATATATATACACACACACTATAGGCCGAGGTTCAATGAAGAAGGCCTAAATGTAAGAAAGAAGAGAGAAGCAATCTCATCCGCTGATCTTATCTAATCTAACGGACATGATTTATTCACGTCATGTTCAACGGATTTTTTCGTTGAACATATGGGGGGTCGAAACCCAGAACTCCCAAAAATATTGTATATAATGTTCAACGAAAAAATCCGTTGAACATGGCGTGAATAAATCATGTATGTTAGATTAGATAAGATCAACGGATGAGATTATTTCTCTCTTCTTTCTTACATTTAGGCCATTTTCATTGAACCTAACCCATATATATATATATATATATATATATATATATATAGGATTTCAAACGGTGTTAACCCCCGTTAAAACGCGATGGGATATTTGGTCTGAATTTGTCACGTTGAGATAGTAACCAGCTTTGATCCTGATTATATGGTCCTATAGACAATAGGGATGCTAATCACAGGGGAATTTGCACTTAAATAATTTACATTGGGTTAATTATAATTTTTTCCCCGATTTTTTTTATAGTTTTTTTTAACTATTTAAATTTTTACAAAAAAAAAATTATACTTAATTTTTAAAAATATTTTCAAATTTATCACTAGACTAAATTTCTGGCATTAGTGACATGACTTGGTGGAAGCTTACGTGTGTATTCTCTTTCAAAATAATTGATCTTTGTTAGTATTTTTTTCGGCAGGCCAAGTTGAAAATTTAATCTAGGAATAGATTTGAAGATATTTTTTAAAGGTTTGATTAGATTTGAAAATATTACTCCCTCCGTCTCATAAAGCATGACACAGTTCTTTTTGGCACGGGAATTAAAAAATTGGTATTTTGTGTGTTAAGTGTGATAGGTGAAAAAGTGAAAAGGTGAATAAAAGATAATTTTTTTGTCATTTTTAGAAACAGGTCATACTTCGTGGGACAAATCAAAAAGAAAATTGTGTCATGTTTCGTGGAACAGAGGGAGTATGAAAGATGGAGATATAAATTATAATTAACCAATTTACATATGGATAATATAAACTTGAGAATATGCACTCGTATAGTTATATTCGGGTGGTACTTTTGACACTAATATTATAATTTGTGGCAAAAGTATCAAATTATTTAGAACAAAAAAAATACCCCCTCCATCCCACGAATCTTGACAATTTTGGCACGAGAATTAAGGAATTGTAGATTAGTGTTTTAATTGTGTCGTTAATAAAGTATAAAAGTGATAAAGTAAGAGAGAGAAGGTGATAAAAGTGATAAAGTATGAGAGATAAAATAATAAAAAGTGATAAAGTAGGAGAGAGAAGTTACCTTATTTGGAAATATGTCAAGATTCGTGGAACGACCCAAAAAGGAAAACGTGTCAAGATTCGTGGGACGGATGGAGTACTAAGTAATTTAATACTTTTGGCACTAATATTATCATTTGTGTCAAAAGTATCAAATTACTTAGAACAAATGAGAATATTAGTGCCAAAAGTACCAAATCACTTGACTTTTTATTTTTATTTTTTTTTTTGTTGGTACTTTTGGTACTAATATTCTCATTTGTTCAAAGTAATTTGGTGCTTTTGACACAAATTATAACATTAGTGTCAAAAGTACCAAATTACTTAGTATTTTTTTTCTTTTGTTTTCTGTTGATATTTTTGGCACAAATTATAACATAAATGTCAAAAGTACCACTCAAATCCGATATAGTCCGCTCAAATTAAGGGCAATACAGTCCAAAATTATAAAAAATGACCAAAATTTATGTTTTTAAGATAGATGGTCAAATATGAAAATTTTAAATTTTGAATGGTTTTTGTATAGAAAAAAACAATTAAAAAAAAGATAGATGGTCAAATATTGAGTTCTATTGTTTAATATGGTTATCTCAAAAGTTGGCTCTATAAATATTAGGGGTAATTGCCTGTAAATTCCTAATGTTTACACGAAATTGGTTTTTGCACCTTTTTTTATTTTTCAACTTTTAAATACCTAACCTTTAGTTTTTGTCAGAAATTTATCCGGCGACCGGTTTTCCCCAAATTTTAAATGACGTGGCATCGGAAAATGACACCGTGGCGCCGGAATGTGCATAGTAGGATGCCGGAAATTGAAAACAAAACGACGCCGTTTTCATTAAGTAGAAATGGCGTCGTTTAGTGACATTTTAAACATTCAGATTTCAATTCTCAATCTCATTTCTTCGATTTGGGTCGATTTTCTAGGGTACATCGACGAATTCAGAGAAATGAGTGCGAATCAGTAGGGAATCGTGGAAGATTCGAAGCCCATTTCACATCCTTAAAAATTCGACCGATTAGATTGTGTTTTCATCGTCCTTGCTATGTTGTCTTCACAGTCCAGTGAAAATTCGAAATTGAATGAAGGGGTTCCTGTTTGTGGGCATAAAATCCCAGCCAAAATCGATACATCTCAAACTGAAAAGAATCCTCATAGGCATTTCTGCAGATGTTCTCAGAAAATGGTTGGTTTCTTTGAAGTATCTTCTGTTTGGTTTGGATTTCATACTTTTTTTGAGATTGAAGAATTCAAGCTCATGATGAAGGATCAAGAGATTGAAAGTAGGAAAATAGAATGGAAAGTTCAGATGATATACTTCATTTTAGGCATAGTACTTGGTTTGTTTGCAAACAATATGTTGTGTAAACTGCCATAGCTTATAAGATTGAACATGTAATGGCCAAAGTGCAAGTTGTACTCATGCTTTTTTTGATGGAATGAAATGAGCTTGACTTTAATTCTAAATTACTGAACATACATTGTATGAACAAAAGCACTGGCAACTTGCATTAACAATCTCCCAAAATAAAGTTTTACATCATTTGTGTAGAACACTGTTTGCATCATTACAAAATGCCTAACATATAGTTCAAAAGATAGATAGATAAACATGTTTGTCAGTCAATACAAAAGTAAAGTTCATGGTTGAGTGACAGTTGATGGGATTGAGGATTTGCTCCTTGTTTAGATCACTCTAACATTTCTTGAATCTGGGGCACTTAGGTATTGATTTCTTGTCCTCTCACTGATATAAATACCAGCCCGTGATCTTGCAAAGTTCCTCTCTTTGAAGAAAACATCATTTCCTCCACCTCTTCCAGAGCATCTGCCAGCTCTTCCACCCCCTCTTCCAGTGCTTTTCCCAGCTCTTCCAGCCCCTCTTCCAGTAGTAGTTGTAGAAGTGCTTGGAGTGGTAGCTGTAGATGTGATTGGAGTGCCTTCTTCTCTCACCTTAGGAGGTCTGCCAATCTTGTTCTATATTATACATACCTATAGATAGTTTTGAAATAGTAATACAATCAAGAATAATTTGAATTTAAAAGATATTTACCTTAGGAGCAGGAGGTTTTTCAAGGAACAGATTTTGGCAATTTATCTTGTTATGGCCTGCATCCCCACATCTCCTACATGTCATGATCATCTCCTCTCTTGACAGTTGAGCTGGATTCCTACCTTCCCTCTCGTTTGCTGATCTGATTCTCTTTTTCTTGGGCCTCCCAGGCATTCTCCTTACTTCTGGAGGTTTTACCTTAAATCCAATTACCTCAAGCCGCATGCTTTCACCTCTTATGGGCACCAGACCACTTTCATAAGCCTTCAAAAACCTAGACACTGTAATAATCATCATGTACCATCTCCACTGGGTCCATTCTCATCCAATGTAGTGCACTGACAGCATGGATGCATGGGATTCCAGTTAGGTCCCATTCTCTACAGGTGCAACTATTGGTATTGACATCTACCACAAATCTGTACACAAAAAATTCCAATATTTAATAAATTCACAAATTGCAAGGAGTAGTTCATGAAGCCTTCATAATACCTGTCTTCGAAGTGAAAAACTTCAAACTTATTATCAAGTGAAGGCTTGGTAGTACAATCAGAAATCTTCTGTCTATACTTCTCTAGCTTTTTCCTTATGTTTGGACATATAGTGTCTGTTACCTTCAACATTTGATCCCTCTTTTTGACTTGTCTCACCATGAGGTTGCTCCTGATCTCTTCAAGCATGTGTATGACATGCTTCCCTCTTGCATTTAGAATATACCCATTAAAAGTCTCTGAGATGTTGTTATCTATCATGTTTGACTTCACAGTAGTGGAGATGAATGCTTTACAGAAGCTGTTTGTATTAGACACAAAGTCTTCAAATGCATCAATGCTTTCTCTTTTCATCTCCAGTAGATGAGTGTTATACTTCTCCACATATGTACTCCTACAAGCCTTTAGAAATATGTTCTTCAACGTGGTACCTTTGTGGTACTTCTTCCAGTTCATGTAGATGTGTCTAGAAAAATTCCTATGTTCTGCATTGGGAGCTATCTCCTTCACAGCCTTCTCCAAACCCTTTACACATTGCAAAGACAAGAAATTAGTATAAATAACAATAAATAAAATCTGTAAAATCAATAAAACTGGTACTTACCTTTTGTTGGTCAGATATGAATGTATAATTTGAACCATCTCCCACCTCCAAGTCATGAAGCATAAGCTTCATGAACCAGCTCCAATACTCCTCGTTTTCAACTTCACATACAGCCCATGCAATTGGGAACATTTGCTCATTCCCATCTTTTGCAATGGCACACAACAATACCCCCCCCCAGAAAAGTTTTCAAGTGATACCCATCAAGTCCAATAATGGGTCTACAAGATGCCTTAAACCCCTTTAAAAGTGAACTAAACCCCACATATAACCATTTGAAAATATGGCCATCTCCCAACATCAATTCAAACATGCCCTCCCTATCACTTATCCTAAGTTCTGCACAGTATCTCGTAATCAAGCCATAAAGGTGCTCAACACTTCCCCTCAACAGTTCCTTAGCAATGGATCTAGCCTTATATAACTTGTCCCTAAGTATATCATATTCACTACGTCAAAAACGCGCATACATAACGGATTTTATCCGTTATCTATGCGGAAAAACTTGCGTTAAGTATAGTGGTGTTATGTATGTGGCGCGCATACATAACGGATATTTATACGTTATCTATACTATTATACATAACGGTTGTCCATAAATAAATAACGCCTGATAATCCGTTATCTATAAGTCTTATACATAACGTTTCTGATCGTTATGAAAGTTTATTTTTCTCCGTTGTCTATGTAGTTATACATAACGGTTGTTTTCAAATACATTACACTCTTGTTTGTGTGATCTTTGAAAGTTTTAATAACATCAAATTGTTGTTTAGATAACCTTTTTTTTACGTTATGTATGTTATTATACATAACGGTTAGTCGTTATGTATATTTTTTTATATTTCGTTATTTATGCTACAATTTATAATTTATTTGCAATTAAAATTAATTCTAAAACAAACAAAATAATAAAATCATCTATAAATCATGTCATATACCATTCAAAATATTCATACAATCACCATCCATATAGAATTAACAGAAACACATGTTCTATCAGTCGTATGTCAAAAAAAAAACAAAAACAAAATTGCTATCTTGATGTAATATCACCCACTCTAGTAGCAGCTCGAACAGCAGCAACATTTGCAGTTGTCATTTTATCATCTTCCTCTTTGTTAAACTGAAAAACAAGATAGGGGTTCCTCTTGATGTAATATAACACCTTATCACTTTTTCCTTTCCTGCAATAATGGGATGCATTAGACTGGGAAACTAGATGATCAAATTCTAAGATTTCTTCTCTGTCTGAGATAGAAGGTAAAAGTACAAAACTAATTACATCAATGCGTAAAAGTACAAAACTAATTACATCAATGCATTTCACAGAGCACTTGAAAATTGTTCGAATTACTGACAATAGCCATTTATATATAACAGGTTTTCATTAAATACACCTTCAAACCATAACGAGAGAAATATCCAACATGTAAAGAATCATGTCGGGATGCTGAAAAATCTTAATTACTTACCCAGATATAGAGCTTTTTCCCTGTTCAGTTTTTGAAAATATGCAGTTCCCATTGCCAATATCAACCAAAACTTTTCTTTCAACTCTGGAACTCACTGCAACATGCACCAAGCTTTAAGAATACAAACATAGGATTACTTTTTTCCCTTCTCCAAATTCTTGACACCACTCTATAAACAGACATGGAAAAGAGAAAAAACTCAAACTATTCAGTAACGAGAAAAGTAGAAGCTCAATACTTAAACTGAGAATTAAAAACAAACCTTTGAATCATTGGCATAACCTCCGCTTTTACATGTAGCAGTCTGTCTTCTGCATATTATATAGATAAAAACTAAAAACCCTTAATTAAAACAGGGATAACGGAAAAATACTTCACTTAACAACTGACACTTACATGGAATCATCTTCGGAATCTCGGATCACAAATAGTAAAAGAAAAGGTAAAAAAGGCATGAGAGAAACACCATATATAAATGTGAATTCTGGATCAATCTAAGCATGCATATAATTAAATAAATTAGCAGAAGCATAAATGTGGATAATGTGCAAACTAGCACTCATATTAGAATAAACTAAAAGGAATTCAGGGCAAAAGGAATTTAGCAAGTTAAACCTCAAAGTCTTTAACAAAAGACCTCATGTTTTAGCTACGAATTATTAAAGACTAATTCTCAATAAAAAAAAGTTACGCATGTCTATCCACCTGTATCTCTCACATGAAACTTCAATCTCAATCTGCAACCAGAAAACAGAGCATAATTTTATCATCCACAAAAAATAATTTCAAGCTAATATACCAATTTCAGCTACACCCAAAGTTTCAACCCAGAAAGCTATCAGAAGCATCTATGACAATGAAGGCTCAAAATAGAATACAGTGGATTCTTGGCTTCCTACTGATTTGATTTTGATGTTTATCCTGTTTTCTTCATAGTAGTTTAGAATATGATAGTAAATTTTGCAAAAGGCATTAAGGCAATGGAAAAATCTGTCACATTTGGTAATACATCTCATTTTTCATCTGTGAGAAATCTTTATTCCATCTGTAAAATAGCAATCCAAAGATTCAGAGCAAAACTTCGCATATAGCAGTTCAGAGATTATCATCAATAAGAATCACGCCAATCACTGCCAGAAACATAAACTAACAGAAGTTGCCAACTTGTATCTAGATCCTAATCAATAAAACACAAATTTCAATTAAAAAAAATCTCAACTCTCTACAACTGCTCGCCCAACGTCATGGTCCCTGAGAATAACGAGAAACCATGTTGTAGAGAGAGAAAGAAGGTTGTATAGAGAGAGAGGGAGAGAGAGAGAAGATTGACCTACGCAGAGTCTTGAGACAACCAAATCGGGATAGAGATTGAAGAGCGGCACCGCCACAGAACCTCCCATCTATGCTTCTCTGCGTCGGTGATGTGGACTCTCAAACGGCTACCAGTTTCGTGCCTGCAAATTCGAAAATTAATTACTTAGGTTACAATGTAGGAAAGCGAGCACCAATTATAAACCCTTACTTGACGGAGAGTTGCGGGATGGGAATATCCGCGCCGTAGATGTTGTTCTTCTGCTTGAGCTGCAGGAGGTCGACGAGGCCGCCATTGGAGGACTCCTGGATGAAAATCAAGTGGTAGCCATTATTGATTTTTCTCGGAACAACAGAAGCTCCGGTTGAAGCTAAAATGAAGAGTGACAACAACAATTCGTCGCCCTTAGACGAGCCGAAGTCAGAGCGTCGTGCTGAATCTGGAGAGAAGGATGAGTCTTAAGACGACAGGAACAGAGTCGAACTAAAGCTAGGGCTGGAGCTGGGGGCGCAGCGAAATGGCGGAAGGCGCAGCGGACTGGCATTTGGGGGAGGACGAGAGAGTAAGTTAGGGTTTTGGTGCGTTGGGCGCCGCTGGGATTTGGGAGGAAGACGAGAGAGAGAGAGAGTTTACAGTTTGAGTGAATTAGATTGGGTTATTATTTAAAATTAAAAAGTTATAAAAATGCAAAAAAGTTAGTAAAAAGAAAATGATGGTTATATATATCAGTTTACAAAAAAATATTTATCTATGTTAAATTTAATTTATTTTTTAATAGTTTAGATTTATTGAAATTAGCAAAAAAAATATTAAATGTATAATATTAGGAATAGTTTGTATTTTCTTTTTTAATATTTATAATTATAATATCATTTACTTTTCAGTATAATATTTTTTAATTTTTATTTTCTTATTTCAACTAATAATATTAGAATTTTTTTCTCTACACACACTAATATATATAAGTAATTTCAAATGAGAGTTTTCTATTTCACAAAGTCAAGATCTAGGAATAACTTGGGATTTTACAAATCAACAATTTATTTATTATTCTTTATTATATAGTTTTGAAAAAATTAATAAAAAGAAAATGAAAAAAATGATGTTTATACATAACATTGATAGGCGCTATATATAACGGTAGAAACTACCATTATAAAAAAACGCTCATACATAATGTTTGGCTTAACGGTTCAATGATATCGTTATGTATACAACTAATAGATAACGCTCATACATAACGTATGACTTCATACCGTTATCTATGCATATGGAATGATAATTTAAAATTATTTCATTTTTAATAATTAAAATTAACTATAGTTTATTTAAATACAAATTTGAAAATAATTTTTTATACTTTTATTTTTAGATAAACATGTAGTATTTGTTTAAAAAAAATAGAAATATTATGGTTTTAAAAAAATTATAAAAAAACTTGGAAAAATTTAAAAAAAATCTCATAACAGTTAATTAAATTTCTAATTACATAACAGTTTTCATAACGGTAGAAATAACCGTTATAATAGATGCACATATATAACGCTTTTCATAACGGTTCACGAGTACCGTTATCTTTGTGACTAATAGATAACGCTAATACATAACGCATTACTTAAAACCGTTATCTATACATATATATAACAGTACATATACAACGGATTTTTCAAAAACCGTTATCTATCATAAAAAAGGCGCGCATAGATAACGGTTTTCGCAAAAACCGTTATCTATGCAGTGTTATGTATGCACGTTTTTGGCGTAGTGATTGAAATCTCTCAACAATGTCCTGCCTAAGGTCAGTTACTGAGAAGTGAGGTCTAGACCTAAATACATATAAGTATTTTTTAGCTATCCATTTACTTGTGAGAAGCTTGTTGCTCATATGCCCAGGGCAAACTATGATCACCAGAATATGTCTTTATCTTGAAAGACATGTCTTTTTTGTCAATACTTCCATAAACCTTCCACTGACACGGTGGAATGCATCTAGCAAAACATTTAATTTTGCTAACTTTCCTAAACTGGACAAACTTCCCTTGTTCTATGTTCCAAGTTGTCAAAGCTTCTCTGCACTGCCACCCATCTTGGAATCTCATTCCAAGGACAATTTCAAGAGTCTTATGATCACAGTTGGGGTCATAAACAATCCTATTAGAATTTGTCCTAACAGTATCCATCTCAAGATCAGTCTCATCACTGTTCATATCATTATCACTAGCATCATACTCACTCTCAGCATCTGCATCAATGACAGGTTCATTTAGTTGTCTCATGAGCCTGTTCGATTCCTCCTCATTAGTTTCCCTTGTCATTCTCCTAGCATGTAAATACTCAGGGTCATCATACTCTAAGACTTCCCCACTCAGCCCATCATCACTATCATCCTCAACTTCTACACTCTCTCTGTCATCTACACTCTCTCTGAGAACATTTTACTCATTCTGAACACCTTCCCTTTCTAAAGTCATAAACTCGTGCTCTACCACATCAAGAATCTCATCTAAATCAGAACTTTCGGCATCAATCGCCATCCCTTCCCCAGCCTCATTTTCTACTTATGTTAGGTCCCCGTCCCCAGCCTGAGATTGTACTTGTGTTAATTCAGGTTCTATCATCACAGTGTCTATTAAACTACCCTCAACAAATTGACTTTCTTGAGCATCTTGCATTTCCTCAACATCTACATTAACTGGTTCATTTTGTTGTTTCTTCTTTTCTTTAGGATTGGTAAACATTGCATTATGTGTGATATCTATGTTGCATGTGTTCTTTTGCAATCTACCCGATCCATCATCTACTCCTCCATCCACATACACACTTATGACAGTAATCCATTCATTCAAAAGATTCATCATTTGACTAAAATGTTGATCCCCTTCAATAAAAAACAAACATGTTTGTCCTAGGGTATCGAAAGTACAATTTATTCCATGACTTATACCCTACATACTTCACAGTACGCTTAAGCTTAGCATAATCGAATGAACTTGGCACCAAATCAAATATACCTAAGTAAAAACCCTTCGCATACACCGAAAACCCCATATGCTTATCAAAATAACTCCCGTGGTGTATAAAAAGAGCAAAAGTATCACTGCACACAAAAAACACCCGACAAATTACAATCAATCTCTGAACCTATCGCAAACATAATTCGGCAACTAGAGAGACGAATACTTACGGGTTAACGACTTCGTCGTCAGCCATTTCACTAGCCACCGTCTTTTTCTTAAAGATTGTCACCCGAAATCGCGTTGCTCCGTCCCAAATCGCCCACGACCGATGGTATTCGAAGAACCCTAATCGAAGAAATGAGATTGGGAATTGAAATTTGAATGTTTAAAATGTCACTAAATGACGTTGTTTCTACTTAATAAAAACAGAGTTGTTTTCTTTTCAATTTCCGGCATCCTATAGTGCACATTCTGGTGCCACGGTATCATTTTCCGGGGCCACGTCATTTAAAATTTAGGAAAAACCGGTCGTCGGATAAATTTCAGACAAAAACTAAAGGTTAGGTATTTAAAAGTAGAAAAATAAAAAAGGTGCAAAAACCAATTTCGTGTAAACGTTAGGAATTTACAGGCAATTACCCCTAAATATTATATATTGATCATTTCAACATTGCTAATCAACGAATTTGTATATATTGTATTTAAGCATTGTTTTCTAATAGGGCAAATTGCATGAAAATACCCCACTTTTTTTCAAATTTGATTTTTTGACAAACTTTTTTTTTGTTGCAAAAATTTGAACGAGCTTTCAATTTGTTGCAATGTCCGGCCCGTTAAATTTTCGGGCCAAATTAAATCTTAGTTGGCAGCCCGAAATGCCAACGTGGCATTAAAAATGCCACATCACACTCACAAACCCCCCACGTCACCCTCTCTCCCTCTCTCTCTCTCTCTCTCTCTCCACGCCCTGTTTCCGCCCCCTCCAAACAACATCGCCGCCACTTCCTCCCGGAATTCTGGGACCTCCACAGCAACGGTCACCGCCCCCAAATTCCAAACAACTCGCCGGACTTCCTCCCTCCACCGCCACAGATACCCAACAACCACGCCGTCCCGAAATCAGAAATTGAAGAATGAAGAAGAAAAACTTTCAATTCTAGAAAAAAAAAACTTCAAAAAAATGCTCCTAAATCAAGGAAAATCGAGAATTTCAGGGGGAGTGGTCTCAGAGATGTTATCATCTCATCATCGACCTTTTTCCCGGCGAGGATTTCAAGAAAAATCGAG
The DNA here is from genome assembly GCF_028751815.1 of Salvia miltiorrhiza. NCBI lineage: Eukaryota > Viridiplantae > Streptophyta > Magnoliopsida > Lamiales > Lamiaceae > Salvia > Salvia miltiorrhiza. The sequence goes on along the minus strand of NC_080393.1, from coordinate 26,453,363 downwards.
GGGCAGCGGCGCTGCTTGGTTAGGGTTTACAGAGGGGCGGCGCCGCCCCAAATACCTTTCAACCCCGTCGCGCCACTTCCTCCTCCGCCCAAATCTGTCCAGATTCTCGGGTCTCCCCACATCACCATCTCCGACTCCCTGTTTTCCACCGCCCAAATTCTCGGGTCCACCGGCTTGAGGGCCGACGTTTTCTCTAGCCGAAGAGCGGCGAGCAAGCGAATTAGGGCTCACCCCATTTTCTCAGGCGGCGGCACTGGTTTCCATTTGGACACCACTACCTGTTTTGTTCTCAGAAGAACGGCGACCGGCGATTTGAGAAAATGAGGAAGCAGGAGAGACGATGAGAACCGGCGATTTGAGAAAAGTAGGGAGCGGGAGAGACGATGGGAGAATTTGGAGGGGGGCGAAACAGGTCGTGGAGAGAGAGAGAGAGAGAGAGAGGGAGAGAGGGTGACGTGGGGGGTTTGTGAGTGTGATGTGGCATTTTTAATGCCACGTTGGCATTCATTTGGCCCGAAAATTTAACGGGCCGGACATTGCAACAAATTGAAAGCTCGTTCAAATTTTTGCAACAAAAAAAAAGTTTGTCAAAAAATCAAATTTGAAAAAAAGTGGGGTATTTTCATGCAATTTGCCCTTTCTAATATAGTATTTTACACGAATTATTTTACTTATTTGTAACCAGAAAAAAAAATTAAACCATTTTTCCATTTTAAAAATTAAATAAAAAAAAATAAGGTTGCGCTATGGTAGACTAAAAACAATACCTTTTGGTTTGAGCATTAACTACTTTATCAGTAGATCAACACATACACCAATCGCCCAATTGTATAATTCTAATTAACATTTCCCAATCTAATAATTACGTGAAATATTCATCACATGATCATATGATTGAGAAACTTTCTAATGTTTAATCTCGAGTGAGCAATATTTATTGTTAATTATAAAAGAACTATTTGGATAATTTATTATACTTACTTCGTCTCACAGAGTTTGAGGCGTTTTCTTTGGGCATGAAAATTATGGAGCTATTGTTTAGTTATTTAAGTATATTTGTAAATTTGTGGTTAAATAGTTATAGTTACTTATATAATTAATTATTTTGAATTATTTTTTAAAATAAAAATTAAATTAACGAAGTCTGAATTTTTTTAATTCAAAACACCCCCCCCCCCCCCCCCCAAACCCATCTTACCCCCGCTCCCCCCAATCCCCACCACCACCACCACAACTGCCACCGGTCATCCTTTCCCCACAAGCGTCGTCGTCGTTGTCGTCTCCATTTGCAAGAAACTCTCAATTCCAAAAACCTTCAAATCCCACCAAAGACTAGCAATCCCGCAGGATTTCCTCCCCCACCACCTCAAATCCGCGGCAACCCCCCAAATCCCCAGCAATCCTGCTGGATTTCCTCCCCCACCCTTCAAAACCCTAGCCGCCACCACCACCACCGAACCCTCCGACTTAAATCATATCTCACATCCAACCTTAGTCTATGAGAACGAAGAAAATCAAAAATCGAAGCTATCATGTGCACAGAGCGAGGGCTGGGAACATTGTAAGCAACAACCTCTATGCCGTTGATGGCACCGCCGTTGAGGCGGCAGAAGCAGAGGAGCCGAGAGTGAGAGAGGTACGACTGTAGAAGCTGAGAGATGTAGGGGCCGCCGGCCTTTGTCGACGGCACCGTAGTCGAGGCGGCGGCGGCAGAGAAGTTGAGAAGTAGAGAGGTGCGGCTGCTGGAGAGAGTGTATAAAAGTGAATAATGTGTTTGAGAGATGGAGAGTGATAATGGGTAGAAAAAATAAGGGTGTAATTAGTAGCTTTAATTAGGGTATTAATTTTTTAAATTTTTGTTAAAAAAGGAACGACTCAAACTTATTGGGACGGCCAGAAATGGAATACGACTCAAGTTCGGTGGGACGGATAGAGTAATATATTTCGTGGGAAAAAATAACATGAGGCAAAGTTCGTTTATTTTTTGACAATTCTCAAAATTCGTGGGAAAAATTAAAATGAGTCAAAATTCGTATATTTTTTGACAATTTTTAAAGTTCGTGAAAAAAATCAAAATATCTCCAAAATTCGTGTATTTAAGCGTCAATAATCCAATTTTAAATGAATCACTCTATTTTTCTAGTTGATGGTTGCCACAATGTGGCGAAATAGCCCCACTATATTTAGAAATCACACAGAATAAAAAAGAAAAAGAAAATGGACTTTCAAATTATTACACTAAAAGAGGTAATATACAATTATAATATCTTAAGTTTTAAAACAAAATTCTATCCATATAGATAAATTGTGAAAATAGTAATTATTTTTCCTATTATGCCTTTGCACACTTGTACAATTTACACAAAATTTTCATATAATCAAAATTCATGTAGCCGTGTGAATTATACTTTTACATGAATTTACATGAAATTGTAGATTCATGTTACAATATAAATAAGTACGTGAATTTACATAAAATTGAAGATCCGTGCAACGGTGTAATTAATAATGATGCACAAAATTTTTGCTATAATCATCAAATTTTGTAACAATATACTTGCATGGCCATTTTAAAGAATGAAATACAATATTTGGCCACTAATTGAAAAAACACAAAATCTAGCCATTTTTTTTATGTTTTATAATTGTTTTGTCTTTAATTAGGACGGACCAGATTCTGGTCGGATTCGGATTTACGCGCGGGTTAGGCACACATGACACTATTAGTGCCACATACTCAGTGTTGCATGGATGCTACTTATGACCATATTAGTGTTATTAGTGTCATATGAATGATACTTATGGTCATATTAGTGTCATTAATGCTATATACATGTATGCTGATATTATTTAGATGAGTACAATTATATGACTATTTTGAACACTTCCCCGTAGGATTTAGATTATCCATTAGGGTTTAGATTATCTATTTAGGGTTTAGATTCTTCATTTAGTATGATGCACGAATGATACTTATGGCCATATTATTGTCATTAGTGTCATATACTCTCTTATGTAGTGTTGCACGAATGGTAGTTATGGTCATATTAGTGCCATATACTTAGATTTTTTTTTTTTTTCAGTTGGCACATATGACACTATTGCACATATGGCACTAATAGTGCTTTATGTGCCTAACCCACGCGCAAACTCAAATTCGACCTGAATCCGGTGCGCCCTAATTAAGGGCAAAGAGGTCTTTACACGTAATAAATAGCTAGATTTTGTGTTTTTTCAATTAGTGGCCAAATATTGTGTTTCCTTCTTCAAAATGGCTATTTCAAAAGTGTTTTCTCAAATTTTTGTGTAATAATATTAAAATAAAAATAATAATTATTTTAAAAAATTCATCTACATAATTATAATTTTATTATTATTATTATTATTATTATTATTATTATTATTATTATTAAAATAAGGTAGTGTCGCAATAGCTAAATTAGTACTCCCTCCATCCATGAAAGAACTTCCTAGGAGGGAGTAGCACGGGTTTTAAAAAAAATATTGTTGAGTGTATTGGGAGTGGTGAAAAAGTGTTATAATTAATATTGGGAGTTGTGAAAAGTGAAAAGTAAGAGAATTATAAGTGGTGAAGTATAGTTCAAAAATAGGTAGGAAATTTTTTTCTGCACGTCCCAAAAAAAAGATGGAAAGTTTTTCTGTGGACGAATAGAGTATGTAATAACTGACCACACACGTGCCTCCTTATAATTGTGAAATTAATAGGAAATACAAAGAGAAGAGATAATATTGAAGACATACGGTAACTTTTGGATATCTAATTATCTAACTAAAGGAGTAAAAATTTACAGATTTGTCTTCTTATGCAACACATTGATCAAGCACGTGAACATGATTTTTTTTTCAAACGCTTTATCCTCTGCTCAATAAATAGTTATCCTTTTCACCAAAAAAAGATAAATAGCTATTCTTTCTTATTTTAATCCAAAAACTAATTTAAATTGTCAACGTCAACTGTAGAAGCCGCCATACAGACAGTGCATAATACAGCTAAAAATTACTAAATCGTAGTAAATGTTTATATCCTTCAAATCACACGCCAATTCATACCTAGGGATGGCAGTGGATCTGGACCCGGTTCAGATCCGTGGATCCATATTCGATTTGATGGATCTGGATCTCAATTTTTTAGATCCGCGGATCTGGATTCGAATCTGGATCTCATTTTTTAAAATGGATCTGGATCTGGATCTTGACATTTGAGATCCGGATCCGACCCGTAGATCCGATTTAATTAAAATATATTATTTATTTTTTATATTTATTTTATTAATAATATTAGATATATTAAAAAATAAAAAAAAATAGAATTAATTTGGATTGGGGAAGACTTGTTCTCGACTTCTCGTAGACTCATGCATTGAGATTTGTTTATTTTGATATTTTGATGACTTGATTTTCATGATGGATATTAAATATTGTTGATTTTGTACAATATTTTTCATGATGGATATTAAATGTTGCTGATTTTGTGAATTTATTTTTGAATTTAATTTGAAAACACTAGATCCATGGATCTGGACCCGCGGATCCGTGGATCTGACGGATCTGGATCCAAAATTTTCAGATCCGCGGATCTGGATCTGGTATATGCAAACGGATCTGGATCTGGTATTGTTCAGACCCGGTCCAGATCCGGCCCGTTGCCATCCCTATTCATACCGGTGACAATTTTATTCAAATTTTCCTACAATTAATTTCTTCATGCTCCTTCCGTCCCTGAAATAAGTTTTTATTTTTAAAAAGATGTTCCCAAATAAGTTCTTCTTTCTTTCTTTCCATTTTTGTACAACTATCCCACCACTAATAATACTATATGTATTCTTATTTGTCACTTTTTCACCACTCTCAATACTAATTATAACACTTTTTCACATTTTCACCAATCTCAATACTAATTACTCCATCCGTCCCAATAAAAGTGGCCACATTTCCTTTTTGGGTGTCCCATTAAAAGTGACTACTTTCTAAAAATGGCAAAAGTTTACTTTAATTAAGTCAACAAATACTCACTAATTTGGTCAACAATTGTAGGCCACTTTCTAAAAATGTCAAAATTACTCACTAATTTGGTCAACAATTGTAGGTTCTAAAAATTACTCCCTAATTTTGGTGGGTCACACTCAATTAAAACATAACAATCCCCTTCTTAATCTCCGTGCCCCAAAAAAAGTGGCCACTTTTATTGGGACGGAGTTTTTCACATTTTCACCACTCTCAATACTAATTATAACATATTTTTCTCTACTATAAATACATTTTACCACTTTTCCTTAACACACGTGCCGTCCCCAAAGAGAAACTTATTTTGGGAATGGAGAGAGTATTTATTAGATAAGCCCTAAATTTACTTATTATACTCAAACAACTTTATACAAGAAGTGTTTCCATCCAATAAGGCTTCGTTGATTTTCAATAACTCGCTTCACCTACTAATTATTTAGTAGAAATTAGATCACTCGTAATGTGTTATCATGTGCTATAGTTGCAGTTTTCCTCATCACAAATAAAGGGGTAAAACCGTAAAATAAAAAGAATTAATGTTTGTTCTCTCAAAAAAAAAAAAAAAAGAATTAATGTTTGAGAATGCACGATTCGTTGTCGAATAAAAGTTGAGAGTCCAGTTGCTAATTCTTTGTCATATGTCATATATAAATTTCCCCAATATCTGTGTTTGTTTGTTGAAATATGTTCATTTCCACATATAACGAATTTAATTGAACTTTTTTTTTTCTCTATAAATGTACGTATCTTTTTACATAAAAATAAAATAAATTCAACAAAATTTCAAAACCTACGTTCTAAATTTCAACTTTATATAAAAGCCTGTTTCATAATTTTCAAAAGTTTACACAGTTTTCGAAAAAGTTTCCTGCCAAAAGAAAAGAAGAAAGTTTTACAATAATGTCAAATTGAGCCATTAATATTTACATTCCCTAACTAAATTGATCCATTTATTTTCAACACAAAATTTAAAAAATTAATATTTTAAATATATTTAATAATAAAGTATATAATTAATTAAATATTTTCTTATTTACATGTATATTATATAGAAAAATTAATCAATTTAACTAGAACGACTAATAAAAATATGTGAGAATTCTCTTCCTTAACCAAAATGAGATAGTTTGAGACTTATATAGCCACCACTTTTAAAAGTTGACTTTAGAGGTAAAATATCATTGAAAGTACATTTTTACCCTTACTAATTGGTGAATAAAAATAAAGAGAAAAGAAATTATTTTCACCCACCACCAACCTCTTCTCATTCTCTCTTTCTTCCTCCATTAATGAACTCAAAGCTTGCATATCTTCTTCTTCCTCCATTCTTTGATTTTCGCAGGTTGTCTTGGACCGTACAGCTGACTTTAATGTGATAGTAAATGTTAATGTAAGGTAGGTTGGTGAAGAAATTGATGAAAAGTGGGTTTAGGGTTCTTCTTCCTCATTTATTTTCTTTTTGGTGAAAACCCACGAATTTTTTTTCAAAAAATACGCGATTTTTTTTAATCTGAAAACATTTGGGTTGATCGAAATTCTTTGGGCATTCTGAGTGCATTTAGGTATATATGTTAAATTCATAGCAAATGTATCAATTGTATGTTTTATTTTCTAATTTTTGTGTGAGAATATTGTAGTACACAGTAGCCTCTGCGTAAATGACACAGTTAAGACTATATTGATATCAAAATCATGATATGTTGTTTTGTAATGATAAAATTTAGTTTTTTCACGTCTAAGACCACATTGAATGTGAAAAATATAAAATAAATGCTTGATTTTGATGACACAGCTGAGAGATATGAAGGTGTTCTTAGCTACACAGTTGAGCTCAATTGTGCACGGATGTTTATGTTGACTGTGTTGTATTTGTAAATGACACAGTTAAAAATATATTGATATCAAAATTATGATTTATTGTTTTGTAATGATAAATTTTAGTATTTTCACGTCTAAGACCACATTGAGTGTGAAAAATATAAAATAAATGTTTGATTTTGAGGACACAGTTGGGAGATATGAAGGTGTTCTTAGCTACACAGTTGTGTTTTACAATGACACAGTCAACATTAACACCCGTGCACAATTGAGCTAAACTGTGTAGTTAGAAACACAGTAACAAAACACCAATTGTGTACAAAGTTAATCAACCGTGTACATAATATGCACAGTTGAACAATATACATAGTTTATTACGTGATAATATGTACATAGTTTATTAATTTGTACACAGTTGATTTTAATTGTTGTGCACAGTCAACAATCAACAATTGAACACATTAGTAATCTATTACGTGATTATTTTGCAGATATGTTATCATGACATGTAGCAATTCGTCATGGTGGTCATTGGGAGAGATCTAATTACATAGGTGGGGACGAGGTTCTTTTATACTTGCTTGTGGGTTTGTTATCTTATGATAATCTAGTACACGAGATTAACGGGCAACTGGATTATGATGAAAGCGTCTCTGATTATTTGTTTCACTATCTAACGAGTATGAGCGATGGTAGGAGAACAAAAGCTACATTGAAAAATGATACATATTTTTTTCGATTATTTTTGGAACAAAATGACTATCCGATAGTATATGTAGTCAAGAAAGGCAAGCAGTCAGCTACAGGTGTAGAAAATCGCACTGAATCTAGGCAAGCACTTAAGTTACATGTGATATATGTTCAATATGTTTGAGCGAGTGATGGATATGAACATAATTAACTCATTATATTCAATATAATGTTGACTAATACATTTTCAATATTAATTTCACTTAATTGGATCTCAATTACTAAAATATGCCCCGTTTAAAAGGTAGTTAGCCCACAACTATGTATGCATTCAATTGTGTACTGTCATTGTGCACCGTAGAACAATTCATTTTGACTGATTTGAGGTGTTTGGGCAATGGAAATTAAGAAATTGAACCTTCTATGTTTATTTCAATGGTTAACAAATCAAATTGGATACTTGTTTTTAATGAAACACGTGTAAATTACAACGATACTATTATATGTACACTAACATATACACTTACTACACTTAAGTTACATGTAATATATGTTCAATATGTTTGAGCGAGTGATGGATATGAACACAATTAACTCATTATATTGAATATAGTGTTTACTAATACTCCCCCCGTCCCGCGAAGCGTGACCCACTTTCCTTTTTGGGTTGTCCCACGAAGCTTGACCTGTTTCTAAAAATAGTAAAAAAATTACCCTTTATTCAACCTTTCACTTTTTCACCTACCACACTTAACACACAAAATACCAATTTCTTAATTTCCGTGCCGAAAAGAAATGGGTCACGCTTCATGGGACGGAGGTAGTACATTTGAATTCTTAATTTCACTTATTGCTTTGTAATTTGTTGGTTATTAACTTGCTTATTTTTCAACATATTTGTTATTTACACAATTGAATACTCATACACACTTGAGAATTTTGTACACGGTTAATTCAATTTACCAAATTCAAATCAACTAAAACATTCACATGTACACAATTAATTAAATAAGTGCACAATAAATAGATAAATTCGTACGCAGCTAATCCAAATTCAAAACATCCAAAACAACCCAAGTTAACTTTATGAATGTATACACAGTAATTTGAGTGACACATGAATACGAACAAACTTAACTTTATGAATGTATATTATTAATTTGTAATTTGTGATTCCTGGCGAGGATCACGACCTCGACGGTTTTGCTCCGGCCGACCTCACAGCAATCTACGGCGAGATGAAGCCGAAGCCTTTCTGGCCGCTGAACCACTTCATCGCCGTCCTCGTCGATCTCGCCGCCTCCGCCATTATCGGGGAACTCTAAAATCATAAAAAAGAAGGGGCGTCGCTTTCTGGGAGAAGAAAGGTCGTCGCCGCCCTCGCCACCGCTGGAGATTTTTAGGAGAAAAAGACCAGACTCGGCTTAAGAGAGAGAGAGGGATTAACCTTTTTCTTTTATTTTTTTATTATTTTAAGTCAAATAATTTTTTTTTAATTTTGCTTTATTTTTGTGTACTAATTAGTAAGGGTAAGATAGTATTTTCAATTCCTTTTGACCATCAAAGTCATATTTCAATGCCTTTTTAATCTCTCGTACTAGATTATCATAAGATAACAAACTCATAAGTATGTATGAAAGAACTTCGTCCCCACCTATGTAATTAGAATTCTCCCAATAACCACCATGGCGAATTGCTACACGTCATGATGACATATCTACAAAAAAATCACGTATTAGATTACTAATGTGTTCAATTGTTGATAGTTGACTGTGCACAACAATTAAAATCAACAGTGTATAAATTAATAAACTGTGTACATATTATCACGTAATAATTAAAAACAACAATTAAAATCAACAGTGTATAAATTAATAAACTGTGTACATATTATCACGTAATAATTAAAAAATTTGTGCGCTTGAAATTAAAATCATTAGTTCATAAATATATTAATACATTATTTAATTAATTGATAAATTAATTAATTAATTTAATTTAATTAGTATGTAAACGATAATTAAGCAAATTCATAAAGAATATGTCAACTGTGTATATTGACTTCAACTGTGCACACATTTACACGATTGATTTTGATCAAACATGTACAAATTGAATCAACTGTGTACGCATTATAGTCAACTGTGCGCAAAATAAATATTATAATAAAAAAAATAAATATGTAACTTAATTAATAAAAAATAAATAATATCATTAATTACTAATTTAATTAACAATAAACAAAATTAAATATTAATCAATTTTTAATAACAAATAATTAAGCTAATTCATAAATAATATGTCAATTGTGTATATTGTTCAACTGTGCATATTATGTACACGGTTGATTGACTTTGTACACAGTTGATGTTTTGTTACTGTGTTTCTAACTACACAATTGAGCTCAATTGTGCACGGGTGTTAATGTTGACTGTGTCATTGTAAAACATAACTGTGTAGCTAAGAACACCTTCATATCTCCCAGCTGTATCCTTAAAATCAAGCATTTATTTTATATTTTTCACACTCAATGTGATCTTAGACGTGAAAAAACTAAATTTTATCATTACAAAACAATAAATCATGATTTTGATATCAATATATTCTTACCTGTGTCATTTACAAATACAACACAGTCAACATAAACACTCGTGCATAATTGAACTCAACTGTGTAGCTAAGAACACCTTCTCTCTCAGTTGTGTCCTCAAAATCAAGCATTTATTTTATATTTTTCACATTCAATGTGGTCTTAGACGTGAAAAAACTAAATTTTATCATTACAAAACAACAAATCATGATTTTGATATCAATATAGTCTTAACTGTGTCATTTACGCAGAGGCTACTGTGTACTGCAATATTCTCACAAAAGTCAGAAAATAAAACATACAATTGATACATTTGCTATGAATTTAACATATATACCTAAATACAATCAGAATGCCCAAAGAATTTCGTGGGTTTTCACCAAAAAGAAAAGATATGAGGAAGAAGAACCGTAAACCCACTTTTCATTCATTTCTTCATCAACCTACCTTACATTAATATTTACTATCACATTAAAGTCAGTTGTACGGTCCAAGACAACATGCGAAAATCAAAGATATGGAGGAAGAAGAAGATATACAAGCTTTGAGTTCATTAATGGAGGAAGAGAGAGAGAGAGAATGGGAAGAGGTTGGTGGTGAGTGAAAATAATTTATTTTCTCTTTTGTTCACCAATTAGTAAGGGAAAAAATGTACTTTCAATGCTTTTTGACCCCTAAAGTCATCTTTTAAAAGTGGTGGCTATATAAGTCTCAAACTATGTGCTTTTGGTTAGATATGTCTTTCTCCCTAAAAATATTGATCAAGGTAGTTAGGACGAATGTAATACTTCCTCCATCCCATTAAAAGTGACATATATTCCATTTTGGACCCTCCTACTATAAATGACTTGTTTTCGTAAATAGAAAAAGTGTTGATAGACAAAAATGCCATATTCCTTAAATTATATGTTAAAAATGTCATACTCCCTCCGTCTATAATTTAAAGCCCCACTTTGGTGTGAGCACGGTGACTAAGAAAGCTGAAAATAGTGATGTGGATGAAATATAAGGATAGTTGACTAAAGTGATAAAGATAGTTGACTAAAGTGATAAAGGTATTGTGAGTGGGTCCACTAGTGATAAAGTATAGTAAATATAGAATATAAAAATGATAAGTGTTTTAAGGTGGGTCCATTAGTAGTAAAGGGTATTAAATATAGGAAAAGAAGAATAGTAAAAAAATACAAAAAGCAGAATAGGACTTTAATTTGCGGATAAAAAATTAAGAGCAAGTAGGGCTTTAAATTGTGGACGGATGGAGTACTTTATAAACTTAAGCATTTTATGTCCAAATTAAATAAAGAACCTATTTTACCATTCGATATTGATAGGTTTGTTTAGTTTTTTGTTAAAGTCTAATAGTATACATATTTGACTCATTTGACAGTTACCAGTCAACGATTTGACATCTATCATTCAAGAGTACATGTGATCGGTGGGTGGCTAGATTAACTGACCATCCGGGCGGTTATATCATTTTACCGGCCGGTCAGATGATCCAGCCAATAAAATTATGTGACTGCTCGGTGAAATGTTCTGACCGTCCGGGCGGTCAGATAATCTAGCCACTCACCAGTCACATATATACTCTAGACTAATAGCTGTCAAATCAGTCAAATGTGTAAGATTTTCACAAAAAATCAAACAAATCCATCAACATTAAGGGTATTTAAAGAATAGAGCATAGGAAACATATTATAAAAGAGAGCATTTTTCATATATAACTTAAGAAATAAGGCATTTTAAATTTTCACTCATAGAAAAATTTAATATTTCATCACTTTTAACCAATCTATACTTCCTCTTTAATTTATGTGTCCGAAAAAATTTTGAGCTATTTATAATGAGACGAATGGAGTAGTATTTAAGACTTCTATTACGACCTTGAGTTCTTTACATTAAATTAAAATTGTATAGTTTTTAAATGCTCTGAAATTCATTATAATTAAATAGCAGATGCCCATATTCGAAAACAATGTACATACAGATACTAATTTTATACCTTCGTATGAAACGCTTGATTTTAACTATTCTGAATATATTGGCCATTAATTTTATACGTGTTGCTGCTTTATGTACATTTTATAAAACTATATAAATTTGTCGAATTTACATCAAATTGATATTTTAGTTTTTGAAATGCTCTGAAATTCATTATAATTAAAAACACGCGCATATTGTTAAACAATGTACTTATATATACTAATTTGAGAGAGCTTTTGAAATAGCCATTTTAAAGGATGAAATACAATATTTGACCACTAATTTAAAAAACACAAAATATTGACATTAATCATGTGTAAAGACTGTCTTGCTCTTAATTAGAGCGGATCGGATTCGAATCGAATTCAAGTTTGCGCGCGAGTTAGTGACATATGGCACTAATATGTGCCAACCGAAAAAAAAAATCTAAGTATATTGCACTAATAGCACTAATATGAGCATAAGTATCATTGGTGGAACACTACATAAGAAAGTATATGCACTAATGACACTAATATGGCCATAAGTACCATTCGTGCAACACACAAAATGAAGAATCTAAACCCTAAATAGGGAATCTAAATCTTAAATGATAATCTAAACCTTACGGGAAAGTGTTCAAAATAGTCATATAACTGTACCTATCTAAATAATATCAGCACACATATATATGACACTAATGACACTAATATGGTCATAAATATCATTCGTTTGACACTAATATGGCCATAAGTACCATTTGTGCAGCACTGAATATATGACACTAGTGGTACTAATAGTGTTATTTGTGTCTAATCCGCGCGCAAATCTGAATCCAACTCAAATTTGGCTCGTCCTAATTAAGGGCAAAATAGTCATAAATCTTAAAAATTGATCAGATTTTATATTTTTTTAATTAGTGACCAAATATTGTGTTTTTTTTTTAAATGATCATATGAATATATTGTTTATACTAATATTATGTTGGTGCAAGGAACGAGATAACCGATTTTGTAATTTTTGTGTTGATAACCAATTTTGTAATTTTGCGTGTGTTGATTTATTAGAAATCTAATACATAGTTATTAGAAATCATTTTTTATGTACAAATTTTGTACCGATTTTTTTCAAGAAATACCATTGGAATTAGATTTTCAACGACTATGATTTGATAACTTATCAATCTTCGTCGGTTCATAATTTTATTATCGTTGTGTTGAAAAATATAGGACATTTTTTTCTTCCTTCTTTTTTCACCTTTTTAGTGAGAAGTTTACTTTATTGTCTTTCAAGAAAAAAGAGGTGAAGAAAAAAAAGAAAAAAACTAGTAATATTAAGTAAACGGTCATATAATTGGTTAAAGGGTGATGAGTCATCAAAGTGAAGTACCCCTAAATTCCAGAGCTGCCCATAGATTGTGACTGATTGGACTTGTTTCCTTTGTTTTTTTCTCCTCCTTGTCATCTCTTCTTTCTCTTTCATCTTTTCTTTGACTATACTGCCCTCTTTTGCTATTTATAACCTACCACCGTTTTTATCTCCTAACTTTTTTTTATTTGTAGGGCAAATTGCATGAAAATACCCCACTTTTTTTCAAATTTAATTTTTTGACAATTTTTTTTTTTTGTTGCAAAAATTTGAACGAGCTTTCAATTTGTTGCAATGTCCGGCCCGTTAAATTTTCGGGCCAAATGAATGCCAACGTGACATTAAAAATGCCACATCACACTCACAAACCCCCCACGTCACCCTCTCTCCCTCTCTCTCTCTCTCTCCACGACCTGTTTCGCCCCCCTCCAAATTCTCCCATCGTCTCTCCCGCTCCCTACTTTTCTCAAATCGCCGGTTCTCATCGTCTCTCCTGCTTCCTCATTTTCTCAAATCGCCGGTCGCCGTTCTTCTGAGAACAAAACAGGTAGTGGTGTCCAAATGGAAACCAGTGCCGCCGCCTGAGAAAATGGGGTGAGCCCTAATTCGCTTGCTCGCCGCTCTTCGGCTAGAGAAAACGTCGGCCCTCAAGCCGGTGGACCCGAGAATTTGGGCGGTGGAAAACAGGGAGTCGGAGATGGTGATGTGGGGAGACCCGAGAATCTGGACAGATTTGGGCGGAGGAGGAAGTGGCGCGACGGGGTTGAAAGGTATTTGGGGCGGCGCCGCCCCTCTGTAAACCCTAACCAAGCAGCGCCGCTGCCCCTCGATTTTTCTTGAAATCCTCGCCGGGAAAAAGGTCGATGATGAGATGATAACATCTCTGAGACCACTCCCCCTGAAATTCTCGATTTTCCTTGATTTAGGAGCATTTTTTTGAAGTTTTTTTTTCTAGAATTGAAAGTTTTTCTTCTTCATTCTTCAATTTCTGATTTCGGGACGGCGTGGTTGTTGGGTATCTGTGGCGGTGGAGGGAGGAAGTCCAGCGAGTTGTTTGGAATTTGGGGGCGGTGACCGTTGCTGTGGAGGTCCCAGAATTCCGGGAGGAAGTGGCGGCGATGTTGTTTGGAGGGGGCGGAAACAGGGCGTGGAGAGAGAGAGAGAGAGGGAGAGAGGGTGACGTGGGGGGTTTGTGAGTGTGATGTGGCATTTTTAATGCCACGTTGGCATTCCGGGCTGCCAACTATGATTTAATTTGGCCCGAAAATTTAACGGGCCGGACATTGCAACAAATTGAAAGCTCGTTCAAATTTTTGCAACAAAAAAAAAGTTTGTCAAAAAATCAAATTTGAAAAAAAGTGGGGTATTTTCATGCAATTTGCCCTTATTTGTAAGTAGGCACAACCCAATAAATATCATGCTCCCCCTCGTCCCACTAAATATTACTGCCTTCATCCCACGAATCTTGACACGCTTGAATTCGGCATGAGAATTAAGAAATTATAAATTAGTGTTTTAAGTGTGCAGTTAATAAAATATAAAAATAATAAAGTAGCAGAGAGACGATAATAAAAGTGATAAAGTATAAGAGAGAGAGAGTAATAAAAGTGATAAAGTAGAAAAGAGAAAGTAATAATTATTACCCAAAATGAAAACGTGCCAAGATTCGTGGGACGACCCAAAAAGAGAAACGTGTCAAGATTCGTGGGATGGAGGGAGTAATTGTATTCTATTTTGAACCCACACATTATACGTGATATATTTTTATAAATAAAAAATTTAATCTTTAAAAAAATATGGACCTTGTCACTTTTAACAAATTTACATATTTTTAATTTTTGTGTTGAAATATTTTAAGTAACTTATAATGACACGAATGAAATATTATATATGTTCATTTAAATTAAAGAGAGCTTGTTCAAACTAGTTTTTATAAATTTTAATTGTTTTATGACAAACGAAATACACTCAAGTTTTGTGTATACTTATTTTATTTTAGGTAGAAGATTATTAAATGTGTTTATTTTGAAGGGTTAGTTTTGATAAATAAAAATAGTAAGATTAATTCTTTATTTATTTTGATTGATTGAAATGTTAAGATATTCCAATATCCTTAATTATTCTATTATTTAAATTAATTTTTTTTATTTTTTTTCATTAAAAATTGAAATTTAAATAAATCATATTCTTTTTTAAAAAATTAAATAAATCATGTTCTTAAAGTCTTAAAAATAAATTATACTTAATCATGCAAATTAAAAGCCCCTTCAGTTATAGGATAATCCGTTGACTACCTTGTACCAATGTGGCCAATGATAGTATTAAGAAACAATTCCATCATCATTAATAATAATAATAATAATAATAATAATAATAATAATAATAATAATAATAATAATAATAATAATAATAATAATAATAATAATAATAAAACCGGGTTGACTACCTTAAACTAGGGCAGCCAACAATTATTCACGCCTCAAACTGGGTTCCTTAGAGCATCTCCACTCGTCGGTGCGAGTGGAGTGTTGATCCGGGTTGCTGGGAGGATGCCAGCGATGGAGACCCGCCCTGATACGAGGCGGTGTCTTAGCGAAGACACAGGGCGAAGGGAGGAAATGGTTGGCGCGCGCGCCCCATTTAAAAAAAATCGAAATTCATTTTTCAAATTTAAAAAAGCCGTTGCAAATTTTTTTTTGTTTTTTTTTTAAATTCGACCGTTGCCATTTTAAATGGCTTTTTTTTATTTATTTTTTTCCTTTTTTCCCCTCTATAAATACCACTCTTCCACAATATCAAATTTACCACTTTCTCAACTACAATTCTCTCTTTAAAATTTTTTAAATCCCAACAACAATTCTCTTTTCTACATTTTGCTTGTAATGGATCGCGAATTCGATGAATACCTCGAGCAACAGGCGGTCCGATGCTTTCAATGATGGGATTTGCTCCATTTTCACAAGCTTCCAATGTCTTGGCTACGGGAAATCTTCCCACGCCGACGGCGAATGCCAACGTCCAAGAAGAGCCGGAGGCGGTGAGGCCGAAAGCCAAGGGCACCCGCGCTTCATATTCTAGTGAGGAGTCCGAGCTCGTGGCAATCTTGTGGGCGGAGGCAACCCACAATCCTATTTTGGGGGACCTCCCAAAGGTTGCTCCAATATTGGGGAGCAATCGTGGAGAATTTCAACGCGCTCAATGAGTCGGAAGCGCCACCACGAATGTCGGAACATCTCAAGTCCCACTTTGCCCGTGTCCAAAAGGAGACGAAATTCTTTAAGGGCTTCTACAACACTTGCAAGGAGAATTGGGGGAGTGGTATGAGCGACGATCAAATCACCCAACAAGCCTAGACGATGTTCGAGGCGAATTTCAAGAAGCAATTCTCCTACATCGAAGCTTGGAAAGTGCTTCGCGAATGCGAAAGATTCATGTCGCAAGCCGGGGATGTCCACTCCGCAAAGAAATCGAAGGGCTCCGATGGTGGAGCAACCACCACTTCTTTGGAACCGAGTGTCACGACGAGGCCCCAAGGCCAAAAAGCGGCAAAGCGAGACAAGGGCAAGGCGAAGAAGGGAGGAGGTTCGACGTTCTCCGACGCCCTCGAGAAGGTGGCCGAAAGCATGAGGGAGCATTCTCTCAAAACGGGGGAAATCGCCGAGGTCAAAAAAATGCAAGTCGAGATGAAACGGGAGAAGATGGATATGAAATTCTTGAACAAGGACACAACGGGTATGACGGAGGCACAATTGACCTTGCACAACCACTTAGTCCAGGAAGTGCTCAAGCGTCGAGGGCTTATTTAAATTATGAAATTATTGTTATTTTTTATTTTATTATCGTATTTTAATTATATTTTTAATTTTATTTTAATTATTGTAATGTTTAATTTTATTTTTAATGAAATTGAGAATTTAAAAATAAAAGTGTAGAAATATGAATTTTGTGGAAATGTGCATTGGAGAGGGGTGTGTCTTAGGTGGGGACCACCATCTAAGACACCCCCTAAGACACCATGCATTGGAGATGCTCTTAGAGCCGTGCCGCGATGCCACGCATTAGGGCTCGATTGTTGGCCCTCGTCTCCACGCGGGGTTCTTGATGTTTGTTAAATGACTCTTGCTATGAAGGGGCTATATATATATATAAAAAAAAAAATCAAAATTTAATGTTTAACAATTATTTAGCTAAAAATTTGATTTTTTTTTTAATTTAACAACCATTACAACAACGACTATCTCCCCTATTTTTTTTCTTTTTCCTTTTCTTTTATTTACTTATAAATATCACTCTTTCATCCCAAATTTTACACCATAATTCATACTTTTGCTCTCATTTTCTTCTTCTTATTATTATTCATTATTCTACACCTTCTTCATCCCATTTTTTTCTTAAAAAAATGGATCGTAACTTCAATAATTGGTGAAGCAATCAACCAAATTCGTCAGCAATCCCAACTTCTTCTCTGATGGGCTTCTCATCATTCTTTCAAGCATCCAAACATTCAACCCTCAGGGTCTTTAGGCTATCAACATGAACGACACTCAATTCGTTCAAGATGAAGTAACGGAGATTCCTCATCACCCAAAGAAGACGAAGTCATGCACCGGCTACACCCTGACCGAGACTGAGCTCATTTGTACGCTTTGGGAGAAGACAACCCACAACGCCATCAAAAGTACCGATCAAAAGGCACTCGTCTATTAAGGAGAGATCACTAAAAAATTCAACAAAGGTCGAGCTTCTGACACTTCGACTCGCGACAACAAACAAATCAAGTCGCACTTTCAACGCGTCCAAAAAGACGTCAAACAATCACGTACGAGAAATATCGAGCCAATTGGAGAAGCAACATGAGTGATGACCTCACTCAACAAACTCAGGAAAGCTATCAAGCCAACAATGAGGCTCCATTCAAATATTTTTGGGTTTGGCGTGTTCTCCGCGAATTTTAACGTTTCGCATCCTCTGGCGACGACATCCACTCTTCGAAAGGCTCTGAGGTACATGACGATGTCCTCTGACCCGAACATCACGACGAGACCTATAAGCTGAAAGACGTCCAAGTAAGATAAGGGGAAAGACATGAAGGTCGAGAACTCGACTCAAAGGAAAAAGATAAAATACAATGCGGCAATGGATAGAATCACAAACTCTATCGACGATTTCAGCAAGATTCAATGTGAATTTTTCGACCTCCAAATTTTCAAAGCGAACAAATTGAAGATTGACGCGGAGGAAGCACAAGAGACTCGTTGACAAAGTTAAAAAACGTACATTAATGATGGAACTAATTTTTTTATTATTATAATTTAATTTTAATTATTGTAATGTTTGAACTTTAATTTAATGAAAATTTTAATTTCAAAAGGTAATATTTATTATAATTTTAAAATGCATTTAAATTTGATAAATAAGAAATGAAAATTTATAAAACTTTTAATATTATGCACCCAATGGAGACTCATATATGATGGTTTGATTGGGGCAATGCAAATAAGAAAGTTGAAGGGCAATTTAGTAATAGCAGCAACACGAGTTCCACCCCAACAAGTAACAGGCATTGTTATAATCCCCATCGAGCTATCAGGCTCCTCTTCCCATACAAGAATCTCTTTCTCTCTCCTCTGCATAGTTTTCTTCACTCCAAATCATCACGCACTCTCTCTCTCTCTCTCTCTCCCCTTTCTCGTCTGCTCGCTCTTCTGCTGACTGATGATGGGTCTGAGCCCTCCTCACTCCTGCATTTCCCTCGTCAACATTATGCTCAGCACCACTTTCTTCCGTCACAAGCCTTAATACACCTCTTTCTCTCTCTCTCTCTCTCTTTCACTGCCACTCAACTTGTTGCAACTCAGATTTCCCCTACAAAAATCCAGTCTTTTTTCTGCAGATCAAATCTATGGAGGGTGGAGGGGTTTACGACGATTCCCGCATGCCTAATCTTTTGCTCAAGAGTGAGAGTTCCGAGGTTCTTGATTCTCTCTGGGTTCCCAATTCTTCCCCTTCTTTTCAAGGTATGCACTCCATTACTCGCCTCATGACTAATGGGCTTCATTCATTCTTACATTATTTTTCTTTCCCAACTTTGTCTGTTTTCGATTGTGTTTATAATAGAGGAAAAAAGGGTACTGTTGTTTGCTTTTGTTCCATTACTTTCTGCTAGCTGCTGATTTAGTATTGCTTTGTCAATTGAAATTAAAAAAAAAGTAGCTTTTGATGAGTGCAAATTGTACATACTGTTCCAACATTGGAATCTAATGATGAGATAACTTTCGGATGTCGGATTATCAACTTTAGCTTGAACATTATTGAACGAGAAACTGAAGATTCGAATGTTATGATTGTTGTTGCTCTGCTCTGTTTAAGGCTCTGCATCGATGGTGAGCTTCGAAGGAGAAAACATAAACGTAAAAGCGGAAAACTGCAACGACGAATTTGACCCTTGCTTCCAGCAGCCGGAGAAGAAACGGCGGCTCTCTCACGATCAAGTTCAGTTTCTGGAAAAAAGCTTCGAGGTGGAAAATAAGCTGGAACCTGAGAGAAAAATCCAGCTCGCTAAAGAAGTGGGTTTGCAGCCAAGGCAAGTGGCAATCTGGTTCCAAAATCGAAGAGCCCGCTACAAAACCAAGGTGCTCGAGAAAGAATACGCCGCCTTGAAGGCCAGCTACGACAAGCTCACTTCCGACTACGACGCCCTTTTCAAAGAGAACGACAACATGAGAAACCAGGTCCCAATTCATTCACTTTTGTTAACAAACACAAATCAAAAGACTTGATCTTGGTTGTTACAGGTGAATCTTCTGACGGAGAAGTTGCTGATGAAGAGCCCATCGGCGAAGAAAGAAGAGGCGGCGAGCTCGGCTGTGTTCGATTCGGAGAGCCAGTCGGCGACATTGGAGCCGGCTGATTCTTCTCACGTGGAAGCTTCGGATTTCTCGCAAGATGAAGACGACACCCTCAGCAGAAGCCTTATGCCGCCCTCTTGTTTTCCCAAACTCGAAATCGAGTGCTACGATGATCTCCAGCCCAACTCCTGCAATCTCGGATTCCCTGTTCAAGATCAAGTTCAAGGCACATGGTTCTGGCAATATTGACCATTTCAACATTATTCTTGCTTTCCATTTTTATGCTCTTCTTCTTCTTCCATGTAAATAATGAATTTTTGCATTTGCTCTTCATCTTTCTATCATACATAAATTTACTTTTACTCTGCTTTCCTTTTCACTTTTTATTTTTTATTTCCCCTGTAGACGGACAACACTTTGTTAAATACGCTCCAAACCATAGAAGCCTGATAAATTATTATACTAGAAAATATTAAATGTGGCTGGCTGTAGCCTCATATCTATACCGACGATGAAAATTCGAATTTGAGACTTTTATTATGATTTTAGTGTATAAAAATACTATAGTAACTTTTAGCATTAAGCTATTTCTTAAAAGGATTCAATTAGATTTATATGCTCCATTTTTTTTTTAGTAATATTAGATCTAATATTCATGAGTCGTAACGTGAGTTGGGATGGTGTGATGCTTCTTAAAGGGAAAACAGAGACATTTTGCTACTGTGCGCTTCTCTACTAAAATAGAAGATGACAAAGAATGAAATAAAGTGTGGGAAATGGGAAACATAAGGCCACCAAAGTCAACATCTTTGAAAGGTTGCACTCCAACGTTCCACATCCCTTGCAACTTTTGCACACTAAAGATGCTGATATTTTTGCTACCTTCCATAATTTTAAAGGGATTTACGTGACATCGTATCGCCATTAATTTTTTTTAATACTATTAAGTTGAATATCGTCCTTATCAGAACAATGTTTTTACATGTGTTAATCCATGTCTGGTTTTTGTCTTCCGACAGTGAAGCTGTAAGCTGGGGCAGAATCAGTATATTTTGTTTATAATAGCGGCAATTTTATTTATTTATACATATTTTAGTAAATCAATATTGTTTCAGTGAAGTTTTCTATTCTTACTTTCTTTTAATAAATCCTATTCTTACTTTCTTAATTACAAAACATTATTTTAATGTCATGCCACCTATTTATCTTTTACTTTCATATATAGGTTCTTGAGCATGTTCTATTGTATGTTTGGATTGCAAAATTGTGAAGTTCAGTTTTTTTTTTATACAAGTGCAAAATTTTATCGATGTCAATTTCGAATTTCATTTACATGTGATTATACAAGTGCAAAATTCTTCTTTTTCCTTCATCTTCAAAAAAAAAAAAAAAACTTTTACTTGTTTGCTAATTAAGTTAGATATGTCTTTTTGTATATAATTCATGTCATCCATGAATTGTCTTTTGAATTGAACATATTAAAAAACAGACCTAATGTGGTGAATCAAATGATAGTGCATGTAGTTAGAGAAATTCCCAAAATGACTTAAAGATAGTGAATTTAGAGATTAGTGAATAGTATCTAAATAATTTAATTTTGGAAGTTGGTATTAGGGTGAGGGGAGAAAGGGACGTAGCAGCAGTGAGCAGCTAATGGGAGATTGATAAGTCACGTTTGGGTAGTTTGGCTGTAAATGCCGAAATGTGTCAGCAGTTATGGGAGGCTCCTATTTCATATACCCCTTCTTATCACTTTGATCCAAACATCATTCCCCCCCTTTTTCCATCTTTCTTCTTCACTCTTCCTATCACGCCCTTTCCTTTCTTTAGGGCATCCACGGGGATGACCTGATAGCTGACCTGATAAAGGGGAATCATATTGGGTCAAGACATGATAGTTGACCTGATAGAGAGGGACCACATTGGGTTAAGAAGGCTGCAGTGAGATGACATGATAGCTAACTTGATTTTTTTAGTTTTGATTTTTATATTTTTCATTTAAATTTAATTGCATAAATTTAAATAACATAATTTACTTCAAATTTAAATTGCATTAATTTTAGGGTTAATTGCCTGTAAATCCATAACGTTTTCACAGAATTGGTTTTTGCTCCTAATTTAAAAAATATGCTTTTAAATACACAACCATTCATTTTTGTCTCGTTTTCGTCCGATGACCGATTTTTTCTTTCGCCAGCGCCGAAAATGACACGGTGGCAGCTGGAATCGACAAGGTGGCAATCGGAATTGACACCTAGATATTTTTTTTACATGTGGCATAAAATAAAAAAAAATAAAACAAAAACAAAAAAAAAGAAAACAAAAATCGAAACCAGTGCCCTTCCCCTTCCCCCACCCCTAACTTCCCCTCCCCCCACCCGCCGCCGTCGCTGCCACCAATCCGGCGCTCGCCACCCCCTCTCCCTCCCCACCCTCGGCGCCGCCCCCTCCCCCTTCCCAGAGCCCGTCAACCCTCCACCCCAAATCTTTGCGCCGCCTCTCTTTGAATTCTGCGTCTTCTTAGATTTCAGATCTGTGCGATTGTGTAGGGGTTAGCCGGAGAAGATGTCGGCTGGGGTTGGGGTTGCCTGGCCGAATTTGCAGAGATCGGCGGGGCTGGGGTTACGCTAGGATTTTACGATGGATGGTGGAAGAGAGGCGGTGGATGGGAGGTATGGTGAGGGTAGATGAGAGAGAAAGAGGCGCACGACCACAGCCTGGGAGGGAAGGGCTGACGGGTCTGGGGACGAGGAGGGGGCGGCGGGCGCCGACGTGTGGTTGTGGCAGGTTGCGGCGGGATCTGGGGTTGGGAGGGGGGCGTCGGGATCAGGGGATGGGGGAGGAGTTGACGGGATTTTGGGGGATGGAAGGGGTAGACGGGGTCTGGGGAGGGGGAGGCCGACGGGTCTAGGGAGGGGGAAGGTGCTGCCGGCGCCGGCGTGTAGTGGCGGCAAGCGGTGCCGGCGGGGGGAGAGTTAGGGTTTAGGAGGTGGGAGAATGGAGAAGATGATGATGTGGATGTTTTCTTTATCATTTTTTTTATTTTTTTCCACATGTCCTAAATTTGCTTAGGTGTCACTTTCCGGCTGACACTGCATTGATTCCGGCTGCCACCTTGTAATTTTCGGCGCTGGCGTAAGAAAAATCCGATCACCGGACAAAGACAAAAACGAGACAAAAACAAAAGGTTATGTAATTAGAGGCAGATTTTTTTAAATAGGAGCAAAAACCAATTCCGTGTAAACGTTATGGATTTACAGGCAATTAACCCTTAATTTTAAAATCCTAAAAATTACATAAAAAAATTACATCATTCTTAAAAATTTAAGACATATCCTAAAATAACTATTCTAGCTCTAGAGGTCTGAAACGTGCCCAAATGTGCTCGATCAAATCACGTTGGAGCTGAGCATGTATCTGTCAATCTCGAAAAATTGCATCTCTTTACACGTATTCCTAGAAGCAAAACGGTGTTGCTCGAGCACTCTCGGACAAGTCACTGCTAGACGCCCTATGTTCTACCAATGGGCAGCTCTTTTACCTTCTTTCTCAACAATCATGTTGTGGAGAATGATGCAACACATCATGATTTCCTTGAGATTGTCGATGTACCAACCTAGCGCCGGATTTCGAATGATTCCCCATCGAGCCTGAAGCACTCCAAAGGCACGTTCGACATCCTTTCGTGCTGATTCTTGCATCTTCTTGAACCTCGCCTCCTTTGGATTGGTCGCCATCTGCAGACTCTTGATGAAGCAGCACCACTCCGGATATATGCCGTCGCACAAATAGTAGCCCATCTGGTAGTAGCGCCGGTTGGCCTCAAAGACCACTGGTGCCGCCGTTCCATCCAACACGTCGGAGAAGAGAGGCGACTGGTTCAGAACGTTGATGTCGTTGTTCGAACCGGCGACACCGAAGAAGGCATGCCAAATCCACAAATCGTGAGATGCAACGGCTTCCAAGATCAAGGTGGGCTCCCCTTGATCACCGCGTGTATATGCGCCATGCCACGCCTTTGGGCAATTCTTCCACGCCCAATACATACAATTGAGACTTTCGAGCATCCCGGGAAATTCGTGTCGCGCCTCGTGCATCTAAAGAAGGTGTTGGATGTCCGCCTGCGTCGGACGTGGAAGATACTCCCCTGAGTAAGCCCGGATGACAACCTTGCAGAATCTCTGAGGCATAGACGCCCCGTCGTGTCGGCGACCTTGAGATACTCGTCGAAAGTATCCGCACTGACGCCGGTGGCTAATTGACGGATAGCCGCCGTGTATTTCTGCAAAAGCGTGAGAGAGTCCCGACCTCGTGCATCATGGCTCATCTGAAAATAAGTATCTTCACTTTGAACAGCCTCGACGATGCGCAAGAACAATTTCTTCTGCATCCGATAACGATGTTGGAAAAATGAAGGCCCATACGTCGAATTGTCGTTGAAATAGTCTTGCATAAGTCGTAAATGGACAGCCTCACGATCATGGTGGCCGTATTGTCGGTGATGAACAACACGTTCTGCCGCCGGTTGGGAGTACATTTGAGCAAGCAATTGTTTCTGCTCCTGAATCTCATCGATGATCGCCTGCGCTGCCTCGTCGGAGGAAGACGACGAATTATCATCGAACCATTCCATTTTTTGAAGAAAAAGAGAGGAAGATTGAAAGAGAAAATGAAGAAAGATTGAAAGATAGAATTATTTGTGAGTGTGAATGAAGAAATGAGTGGAGGTATTTATAGAAGGGGGGGAAAAAAAGAAGGGAAAAACGGCTTCATAGCCGTTGGGAGCAAAAATCAAAAAAGGTGAACGACTATATTAACCTTTAAATTCGATTAAAAAAAAAGTAGGTGCGTGCTCAGCACACGCGCGCATAAAAGGAGATCAGGCTTGGCCTGATAAAACGTGACAGACTCGAGACCCCTGAGGTTGCAGTGGGTGACCCGATCTCAGGAGTGACTCGAGTCCCCCTATCGGGTCTTCACTGTGGGTGCTCTCATGTTCTTCACATTTAACTTCTTTCATAAAGGTAAAAAGATTAAATTATTATAGTAAGTGATTTAAGATTCTTCATGCATTTTCTTTTTTATCTCTGCTTGTTAATTGTGATTTATATAAAATAAGTAATGCTCCTTCTCAGACATACAATTTTTTTATTTTTTATTCTTCCAAATTTATAGATAAGACAAGTTTGTATCTTTTGAAAGATTTTATTTTAGGACTTAGGACTAAGTGTATACTGCTTATATAATTATGGCTCATTTTGGTACTGGAAATTAGAGTATATAATATACCATGACATTCTAATATCTTATTTAGTAAGAAGTAATACGAACACAGGATCATGTATAAATTGAAAGCTCGAAAAAATTATAATGATTTGAGAAATTCTGTGTACTAATACATCATACTAAATAAAATATTATATTTTATAGATATTTTAATACATTCAAACAAATATGATATTAATATGACATATAATAAAAGACATTTCAATCAAATATATTACATTTTATCCCATACCGCATACAAATTTTAAGTATGCGCTTCTTATTTCAAAACAAAGTTGATTGTTTCGCATAGTGTACGAACACAAATCTAAATACTACTAAGGATTCGTTTTCTACACACGATAAAGATGTGATAGATACTCCCTCCGTCCCACTGTATCTGAGACTCTTTTTATTTTGGGCGTTCCACTGTAAGTGAGACTCTTTCTTTTTTTGGTAAAAGTTTTTCCCTTTAAACACCTTTTCACTTTTTCACTTACACACAAAATACACATTTCTTAATTCTCGTGCCCAAAAAAAATGTCTCACTTACAGTGGGACGGAGGGAGTATATTTTTATCAAATATAATTGTGAGTCACATATAATTATCTCTTATTTTATTTAAGAAATAATATTTTTATTTTATCTTTTATAAATACATATTTTTAAGAAAAAATATTTTTATTTTTATTTTATTATAAATATTCGTTTCTTAATATTGTACTTAACTTGTGGCTTATTGAATTGAGATAGAGATGGAGTTCGTAAATTAGAAACGGCTGATTTAAATAATAATAAAGCGGAACAAAAATCAGGGAGGGGCAGACGAATAGATGGTTGCCACGTAGAAAGAGAGGGAATCTGCCATACACGTGTAGTGTAAGAGGGCTTGTCCGTCAAAGATGGCATGCATGCAGCCATGAAGAGACCGGGCCGTGGGCCCGCAGCAGGGCCCTGAATGGTGGGCGGGCCTGCAACGTAGCTGACAGCCTACGATTGAGATGTTGATAAGAATGTAAATGCAGGAAGGTGATGCACTCAATTCCATTGGGCCCGCTTTGCTTTAGGACTCGCTCACTTTGAGATTTCATACCAGCCAGCCATCTCTTTTGCTTTCATTTCTTTCTATTTTCAGTATTTCGTTTTATGGATAACATAGATAATAATGATAAAATTATTTGAGTTAAAAAGATAATTAAATAATTTATTTAATTTTAAATTGAGATGATTATTTATTTTAATGATCAGATACTGGTCGAGTTATCAATTATAGGCTCAACTATACAAATCAAATATTTGATTAAGGTGAATTATTTTATCAATTATGTCTTATCACTCAAACAAATGCCTCCTTAATGAATAAAACACTCTCTCTGTTTTGTAAGAAAGTATTAATTACATATGAGATGAAACAAAAAGTGGATAGTTGATGTATTGAGTGGAAATGAGTTATTGTGGTTGAATTAATTATGAGATTATGTAGAAATGCGCGGTAGTGATAAAAAAAGAAAAGAAAATGTGGACATGTCCCAAAATAAAAGTGATACTTTTCTATGGGATGACGAAAATTAAAAATGTGATATCTTCTTATAGGATGAAAGGAGTACTATTTTTTTAATTGTTGTGATGAATTTTAATCACAATATTAAATTTATAAAATAAAGAACATCGAGTTAAAGAGTCACAGAAAAAAAAATTAACTTATATTCATGGAAAAAGAAAAGTTCTTTATTTTTAATAAGGAAATTATAAATAACTTTGATGAGGACTGAAATATGCACCAGCGCTGTGCTAAACAATGCTACAGTATTTTCCTTTTATCTTTATTATTAATGCTATTATTATTATTATTAATATTTGGTTCAGTTGGACTTGACAGGGAATTACTACAGCAGTGCAACACGACTCTCGGTTCGATTAAAGATCGAAGCTCATGTAATAGGGGCTTGGGCCCAATTATTTAGGGCTAATGGGTTAATGGGCCCTTGCTTTCTCCATTTCC
Organism: Salvia miltiorrhiza; assembly: GCF_028751815.1. NCBI lineage: Eukaryota > Viridiplantae > Streptophyta > Magnoliopsida > Lamiales > Lamiaceae > Salvia > Salvia miltiorrhiza. Next base: position 26,425,794 of record NC_080393.1, on the reverse strand, counting down.
TATAAATAGCTCCTTTTAGCTCTTATTTTGGGGGGATAGTCATTTTTTCTTGGCCTACAACTTGTAAACTGTAAAATACTTTCTCGATTATAGTGAAAAACCCCCAAAACTCCCGTGGACGTAGGTCTTCTCGACCGAACCACGTAAATCCGGTGTCGTTTACCGTATCATCAAACTTCTAATAGTTGAGTACAATGTTTTTATTTATAGTTTAAAAATAAAATATATATAACACTACCACTCGTTAGCAAGGTCCTTTGATCCCAGTCTTATTCAATTTTTTATGGCTAAAACCTATGAAAAAAGATATCAGTAAAGAAAAAGAATTTTTTGGTCCAAATGATAATATAAATATAATTCAAGCTAGTTTCATCTGTCTTTGAACTCTAGCGATTTGACCTTTGTCTTCTTTAGGTCTGATTTCATTGTTTTCTTCGAGCTTGACTTCATTACGTATTTCTAAGATCTGACGGGCCTCGACTCCAATGTAAGTTCTAGCTCTAAACCTCTGACTTGAATTGTAACTATTTTAAAGATAATTTATACATATTTAATTATTAATAAAGACCTAAAAAAGAATGCATGAAAACGTCCACATAGACCACTCCCCTTACCTAGCCGAAAAGAGAAGACAAGCCCTCTAACTTGTAAATATAACTTATAGTATGATATTAAATTTTGATTTTAATATTCGACGTTGATTCACCTTAACAACAAGCTGGTTTTTGAACATCTATTTAATCAAAATTGTTTTTATATATACCTTTTCGTATTATCTTAATATTTTTTCCCAAATCATTATTCCCTTATTAAAATAAGACGTCATTGTTTTTCATTACACTTATTTTTTTTTTTCCTAACTATTATTCTCCTAAACAAAAAATTTGAAGTTTATGTGAAGAAAAGCGACGAAGAACATCGCAACCCTACATTGTAATCCATATTAGTTTTAAATCCCGATGAAGTAGAATTTGGGTTATTCCCGAATCCCAAATCGTCCATTTCTATTCTGAAAAAAAGGAGCTTTCTCCCAAATTATGATTTACGATTTTGAAGTATTGCAGAAGATAGAGATGCAAGAGAAATGAAAAAGCTTGCCAACTGAGGCTCCGACAACAAAAGTAGGTTATTATTATTATTATTATTTACCTCACCTAACGCAAAAAGAAAAAACAAATCACTTGAATTCACAGAATTTTCACTATAACAATTCTCCATTATTTTTCACAATCCAAAGCTCGACAACTACAACTATTTCTGGCTTTTTGGTTATATTTGAATGATAACGTATGAATGTTTTGGATGATATATAATATATATCATTGATGATTACTTCATCCGTTCCATTTATGTTGACATACTTTCCTTTTTAATTTGTCCCATTTATAATGACATTTTTTAAATAAAGTATGTGGTCCCTACATTCTCTACATACATAAAGTAAATGGCTATACTCACTTTACACTCTTAACTATTTATTCTTAATTTTCTTATCCAAAGCAAATGTGCCAAGATAAGTGGGACAGATGGAATATTATTTTGTTGTTTTAGAATTATTTATTTAGTTCTCGAGATAAATAACAAAAAAATGAAAAAAAAAATGAAATGGTGAAGGTTGTGGCTGGAATACAATAAAATATCGTTATCTATAACACAATCATACAACAAATATAAAAACATTTATAATGATAAAGAACTGTTATGTATTATGACAAAGATAACAGTTTAAACTATTATGTAAAGTAAAAAAAATCGTTAAATATGATGAAATAAAAAATAAAAAATATTAAATAATGGTTCTAAGTATTCTTTGATAACAGTAACAAATGTTATGTATAATAGATATACATAACGATATTTTTTTGTTATGTATGAGCGCATTATACCGTTATATATATATTTTAGATAACGGTTTTTTTCCGTTATGTATCAGTGCCTTCACACATAATACCAATATATATGTCACAACTTTAGATACATAGATAATGTAAAACTACCGTTATGTATAAGCGCAATATTTAGTAGTGTGAAACCCAATTTATCACAACTTGCAAAATCTCAATTCCTTACATGTACTTTGGAATTTCTCTGCTTAGGGTTTCAGAAAATGTGTTCGAATGACACGCCCACTTCAAGATAGAAAAACGATTTTAATCTACACGTTTTATTTATTTATTTATTTATTTATTTTTAAATTCAACTAAAAGTACAAAGTTGGTTTACGTTAGAATTTATGTTGAAGTGTTACAGAAGCTTGTTGAGCCTGATATCGTATCTTGCATATATCTTCAAAAGTTGGAATAAGCAATATGAATGTTTAGGGCAATCTTGTCCTTTTTTGGTATTCTGGCTAACTAGCTAAGAACCTTATGTTGGTGGCTTATATAAGAACGACCCAACCCAACTATACGAAAGTGGCTATATATGTCTTTCACCCATAAATATAATATAGGCTACACGAGTTTTCTGTCTTTCAGCTTTGGCGATTTATAGCTTCCAAGGCTTGCGGTCTTTCTATTTGACTATAATCTTTTTCAAGGTTGGCTTCTTTGCATTCAGCATTCTTCAAGGTTGACTTCTTTCTTCATGTCTGACGTTGTTTAGGTCTGACTTCATTGTCATCTTCAATTGATCCTTATTAGCTTCTTCAGGCTTGACTTTATTATATATTTTTCAGTTTCGACGAACCTTGATATTGATGTTAGTTTCATCTCTGAACTTCTGACTTAACCACACCATTTAAAAAATAATTCATATATATTCTAACTATTAGCTTGAATCCAAAAAATGAATACATAAAAGTATCCACATCAGTACTTGAGTAATTATTTTAGTTTTTTAAAACAAATATTTCCAACTATGCGTTTTATTTTAAAGTTTTTTGCATAAATGATACTCCCTACATCCCCCAATTTAGTATTTATTTGAGAATGACACGAGTTAAAATAGAATGATTGAGTGTGTTGTGAGTGGAATAAGAGTTTAATCTTTTTATGAAAGTGTTAAAGTGATTAAAGTAAATAAAAAGGGCCTACATTTTATTGGATTATGTGGAGTAATTTTACTAAAAATAAAAAATAATACTAAGGGACAAATTAAAATAGAAATATGAATACTAAATTGTGGGACGCACGAAATATCAAACTATGAAATTAATCACTCTTCATATTTCCTACTATAATAATTAAGATTCTACTAAAAGAAGGTTAAAAAGAGTAAATTTTCCAATTTCCTTATTATAAGAAGACATGTTTTGTTTCAAAATTTTATGTAAAAATGATGTCAAACTATTTTTCAATTTTTTAATAAAACTGTGAAATTTACACTCTCCGTATTTCCTACCATAATCAGGGTAAGGAATATAGTTTTCAATTTCCTTGATATACATTTTCTGACAGGTGGACACTTATTGGAGGACGAAAAGAATAATTTAAAGCTAATATGTGTGTGTTCATAACTTCATATATACATATCCTTTGCTTATTGTACATGTATTAATAGTCTGAGCTGAGGAAGGTGACAAAATTGGATTTAGTTGACGCATTGTCATGGGCTTGTTTAAGCCCACGTGCAAAGCAGGCCCATGATGTCGCAAGAGCTGCCAAACATAGTACTAATAGTTGTCATTTCTTGATCGAATGTTGAGATGGCACGTGCCATGCGCACGTATTTCTCCGTAACTATTTAATGCTATAAATTTTGAAATCACCATTCATATATTGTAATCCCACCATGTTAGATGTTTGACAAAAGTGTTATCCATGTTATGTAAGATAATATTATTAAGTATAGATTTCAATCTTCTTTATAATAGGAAAATGGTTTAGCTTACGAGGCATATCTAGAATTTCATCATTTTAAAAATTCTCTATTCTCCTTCGTTCTCATTTTTTCACAAATTATATCTTTTATTCCATATTAATTTTTAATCAAACTCCATCTTAACCAAAAATTATATAAATACTCCTTGTATGTCTTGCTCTGTACCTCAACTGATTTCTCATCAGTTATTTTTATTGAAAAGAACTTCTTTTTTATCTCAACCTGAAGACAATAACTTTTTGTCCAGGCTCTGATTACCTTCTTTCAATTTTGTCCTCGTTCAGTTTCTTACAACTATTGTGTTCTTCCTTCAAAGTGCAAGTTTTAGGTTATATTGCTAAGGGGGAATAGTATTCACCCTGTTTAATAACTTGTGCTTTGAGTTCAGTCTTTTTCTTGCTTAGAACTGTTGTGTGGTTTTGGCATCATCAAAAATGGGAAAATTGTTGGGAACTTAATGAAATATCCTAATCCTAGGTTTGATGATACCAAAATGGATAGGTTTCAATTGTAATAGACTAGAACTGTTCGAACTCAAGTGTTAGAGTTCTTTTCCTAGTTTAGTTGCTGTTCTGAAGACTGAAGACTGAAGAATGAAAGACTGAAGACTGAAGACTGAAGATGCCGACTGATGTAACGATTAAGGCAAAGTCAAATATTGATATTTGACTTATCAGTCGAATGATCAGTTTCAACTGATTACTTAATGCGAGTCACGTGGATTCAACGGACTGATACTAAAGTCAAGTATCAGTTAAACATTCTTCCTCGGACAGAACCTCCAACGTTCAAAGGAAGCCACGCACTCCAGAAGTACAGCCGCATTAAATGCAGAGATTTCAGGATCGTCATTTCTCTGAAGAGGCCACTCCTTTTCGGTGATTACCTTTTCAGAGATGTCGCATCTCCTGCTATTCAAAGTAGTCATTCTCACCAAACAACGAACCTCGAAGATTGAAGCCTCGACCCAAGTTCAAATTACTCTCTCACGGAAGAAATCTTGAAGACCATCTCCGCCAACGGATCTATTCAAGACATCTCCTATAAATTGTGCTCGATGATCACTTCAATCTTCACCGGTTCAACGACATAAGCTAAAACGCTGCCGAATTCGTTACTCAGCTAAACCAAGCATCCCAAAGTTTGAATCGAAGAAGAAAATCACAAAGCCCAAAAATCAGTCACTGCTGATTACATATATTTTCTTAGAACTTAGGCAAATATTGAATATCCAAAGCCTAGATAAAACTGACTACAAAAAACTTGTTCTTTGTGGTTTAGTTGGCAAAATTTTCAAACCTCTCTTCGACCAACCAAATTGAGTGTTTGTGTCGAAAAGAAGTTCAGACCAGTGTTCTGTCTCCGTGAGGTCTTAGTGTCCAGTGTGTGCTAGGAGTGAGAAATCCAACCAGGTGTGTTGGTCGTCTCGGTTTGTGTGCACCCGTAAGCACACGCATCGATTTGCAGTACACCCGTAAGCACCTGCCCAGTGAAGTTGTTGGTCTGATCAACCGACCGTGGATGTAGAAAGTGTTTTTCGAACCACGTAAAAATCTCTGTGTTATTTACAGTTTTCAGTACTTACATTCTTACTTGTGCTCTTACCTTCATAAACTGAAAACTGATTAATCGCAAAGAGAAAGTTAATTGATTGACAACGTGATTAATTTCACAGGCTATATCGAAATAAAAGTTTTTCGCTGCGTGTGTTATCAGTCTAACTGATCTATCTTCTGATAGTCAGTAAGATTCATAACATATCTCTGTTTATCAAACTCGACTGAAGCCTTACGTGTATCAATTAAAGTCTTTGACTTAACTGATAACTCCTTACTGAAGAGTATTCTGTATCAGTCGTTATCCTTGTTTTGTCAAAACTCTTTTCAGCAAACAGGTTGAGTCAGTTTGAATTTGAAGTTTCATTTTCACTGAGAAAAATAGCCCATAGGTGTTTCCCCCTATACACCTATTCGAGACCCTCCGGACCTAACAATTTATAATAATCTCAATCGAGTGAAGAATTCATATAAATCACCTCATTTCACATTGATTTTTTTAATAAGGTTTCACTAAAATAAAACTTATACAAGAAGAAGCTCTTGCTCTCCAAACTAAAAATCTATATTTAATTGGCGAAACAATTGAGACTAATACAATTTGATTTGCTCCAAGCGAGATGATTCTCGGAACCCAATTAAATGATGATACTCACAAGTTAAATTTGTTCTTTCAAACTCCAAACGAGATAATTCTTGGAACTCAATTATAATATTTGAAGCTAATAATGCATAAAAGTTTGTCAAGATTTTTTCAAGTTCCATACAAAATGATGTTTACAAGTTAGTTATGATATTAGAAGCTTCAAATCATACAATCTCACAAGTCAAATTTGATTTTTAAACCTCCAGATAGTGATGTTAAAAAAATTGACGCATAAAAGTTTATTTTTTGTATTTTAAGGTCTAGACGAGATGATGCTCAAAAGTCTGGTGTTTAAACATTAGATGTCGTCTTTTGGGCTTTAGATGATGATATGATCCTACAGGATGGTTCAGACGAGATGATGCTCAGATGAAATAAAATCTTCAACATTGACCTTTTTTCCAAATATTATTAAATACAAATTTATATAAAAATAATATTTATTATTCTAACAAAAGGTTAACATTTAATTGAGAATATGATTCAGATTAATTTCAACTATATTACCTTAAATTAAATAAATTTAAAAATAATTTATATATAAATAATTATTTATACAAAAATAATACTCCCATGTCCCCCAAAATTATGCATGGAAGTTTGTAGTAATGATAGTGGAGAAAGGGTCCCACAGTGAGGGTATTGTTAAATAAATTATGAGTAAATAGTGTAAGTTAAAAGGATAAAATTGTAAGAATTATATGCGGGATATTGTCTAAAATAGGGTATACATAATTTTGGGGGCCGTATCAAAAAAAAAAGTATACATAATTTTGAAGAATGGATAGAGTATCATATAATTTAAAATAATTTCCTGTCGAATTTCTGCATGTTACGCACTAGTTATATTTATACGTTGGGAATGATGTAGAAATACAAAACGAGTTTATATTATACTTGGTAACTTTAGCCGTGGAACGGACTAACACAATTTTTTGCAATATTTTAGGAAATATACATACGGCAACATCTCATGCTTTAACTGTCGCCGAAACAGGGCTCACGATGAAGTCACGGCTTACAGCAGCATAACCAGTTTCTAAACATGGATTGCACAAATTCAATTCCCAATTTCATCTAGATAAATAGGCACTATAGTCTATATATGTTTTCAAGATTACAACTCCCCATGTTCGAATCTTTTAAGTAGCAATTTTTTTGAATTTTATTTTTAAAATAAGTATTCGGATATCCAAATAACCGATTGAATTAATCGATTCAATTATTTGGTAATCGAGCACCAATTTCGATTCAGAAACGATTAATGAATTTGGCCTAATTCGATTTTGGGTAACCGAAATTTTCGATTCGGGTAACCAAATCCGAACCGATGGACAGGCCTAACTATATATGTTTTCAAGATTGCAACTCCATGTTTATATGATTGGTTGCTTAGCACTTACCCTAACATCCTCAAATGATGATGCATTCATTCCTTTTCCATAACAAACAAAAAGTGTATCGAAAGTAAGCAAACAACATAAGATGCATCATATCAGGTGTTTCACCTCAAATCTTACTCTTACATCTAGCACCATTTCTTCACGTAGCATTTGAACAACCACATATCTACCAATAATGCTAACTTTGTTGCTAGGAAGCAATGAAATTACAAGCAAGAATGAATTCATCAGTTTGCATCATCCGATGATGCGAAGGAGTTTTTAAGGCGGCGGAGGATGGTCCACATGAAGGTGGAGGTGAGAAGTAGAATTATAGCAGAGACAATAGCATAGATGAGTCCGAGATTAACCAGTAAGTTTACGAGAAGGGCAGCTAAGACGACGCCAAGAAGATTTGCAGTGAGAGCTGGCCAGAAGGGCATGTCGAGTAGGGATGCAATGAAGGCTCCCGTCCAAGCTCCAGTGCCGGGAAATGGCACTGCTACAAATAGCATCAAACCAAGCCATTGGAATTCCTTCACTGGACCTGCCTTGTGCTTTGCCTTGTCCAGTAGCGCCTCCAAGAATCTCGAAGCTCCTTCGTTCTTTCCGCTCAGAAAAGCTGCAACTTTCTTCAGGTACAGTATGATGAAGGGGACAGGAACCATGTTCCTGTTCATTAGGATGCCATGCAACAAACATTTCTTTATCTAATGTGTATTCAACATGTCAACCAGTGATGTAGTGTGTGTGTTTTCCCTCCAGATTATAAGACTAGGTGCCAACTCTTCTAGAAAGAGTCAACAACTATAAAGATCTATAAATCTGTAAATTTGAAATCACAATCAATCAGAAACTAGCAGAAGCTATACAAATTAAAAGAAATTTCCAGAATGCAAAATGTGTAGGATCAGCATCAACCTAATCAGACATTTGAACAAGTAAAATCTTAAAAGATTCGGAAACTAACCCAAGAATAGACAAGACTGTGAGGAAAACAGGGTGGAGTTGCAACCAATAACCAACCGGAATAGCGCCACGAAGCTCGATCACAGGCAGCGTAGCCAGGGAGAAGACAACGGCTTCATCGGGCCAGCCCGAAGCCCGCAAAGCGTTAGCAACCTTTACGCCAAAGCCCGAACCCCTGATGGTGTCAGCAGCAGCAGCAGCTCTCGCATCTCCACACAATGCATGCAATCCAACACACACTGACGCCCACACCACAAACCACAACAGGAATTTCACCGGTTTCTCTTCCGACACCGACAAAGATTCGTCCTTTGCGATTTTTCCAAGAAAACCATCTGCTGCAGCACTGATTCTGGGGCGCCCCGGATGGAGGGAAGTTCGAAATGACAGCAAAGATTCTGGCTTTTCAACCGGTTTGCGTGGGAGTGGAAACCAGTTGGTTCTTGGAACTGAGAGTAGGAGCTTGTGGCATTTAAAACGAGATGTTGCAGAAAGGGATGTGGAGTAGTGGAATAAAAGAGAAGCCATTGATTACTCAAGGGTTCGGTGTTGATTGATGAAGCCATTTTAGGATTAGGATTAGAAAGAGATTGGTAGGGCATAAGAAACAAGATTTGAGGGGATTAATCGAGGTACACATGTGGGATACCGAATTTGCATTGTTTGTTGAGGCGATCCAAGTTTGACACTTTGATTGTTCCAAGAGCCCATTCCAAAAAAAATTCCGCCTAAATGACAAATTAATTAATAAATAAATAGATACTAAAGTAATATATATAAAAAAAGGAAGAAAAAACAATAATAATAATAAGCGTGGAGAATAAAGCGCGACTGCAAATAGCAGTCGAATGGAAAAAGAAGAGACAAGGGTAGAAGAAGACGAGGAGCAACAACAAGAAATATGGAGTTGGGGGGCGGGCACCGACGGACAGCTAGCAACGGGCAGCCTTCAAGATGAGCATAGCCCACGATTCATTCGCTCCCTCTCAGCCTATGGACCTATCGTTTATCTCTCTTGCGGAGGCGCCCATGTAATCGCTCTCACTTCCGGTACGCTTCTCTCTCTCTCTCTTATGTGTGTGTGTACTGCGTGTTTTTGGTGATTCTTGATTGGTGGCACAGGTGGAAGAGTGCTGACGTGGGGCAGGGGAACTTCTGGTCAATTGGGCCATGGCGAGAGTGTAAGCAATTTGCAAGCAAACATAGTCAAAGCATTGGAAGGTTTCGTTATCACTCATGTTTCTGCTGGCTGGAGTCACTCTGGATTTGTCTCAGGTTTTTACGTTTCTCCCCTTTTTTTCATTAACTGTGGTTCCATTTTTGCTTTCCACATTCGTTGAGTTTCAGTGGTTGTTTATTTAGTCAAATTGGGATTTTAGGTTATCAATAGGTACAAGAGCTTAGACTATCATGTTGATTATGCGAGTATGTATATGCTGATAAGTTGGATTTAGGTGACTGATTTTGGAGAATCCCTGTACTTCCAATATGGTTCATGAGCGAGATGAAATTGAGGGTTCAACTTATCCGAGTTTCTACACAATCTTGTATGATTAATTGGTCTCTCATAACTCAGCTACTCAAAATGATTGCTTCTGTTCAGAGACTGGTGCCATTTTCACCTGTGGGGATGGCTCATTTGGTCAACTTGGTCATGGCGATTACGATTCACAATGTTATCCTAGAGAAGTTTCCTATTTCGCTTCCAAGCCGGTCGAGCAAGTTGCTTGTGGAATGCGCCACACGTTGGTGTTGCTTAGAGGTGATCAACAAGGACCTTCAATGTCTTTCTTAGTTTCTCCATATCATTCATGATGAGGATTGGAAACATGTCTTTGTAGTTATAAACTGATTAATCTATATTGTCTGCCATTTTGAGATAATTGAATTAGAGCAGTTAAGGGTAACACAGCAGACTTTTTTGAGTTGTGGGGAGAGGATGGGGATAGTCAAACATCAGGCATTTATTCTTATAAAGGTGACGATTACCACTAGCTACAAGGCTTGTGGTAGGGTAATGCAGCAGCTACAGGTAGTGCATGGACTTAAATTTATCATTAGCTGTCAATAACTGGTGCAACTTGCAAGTTTGAGTTATGGTTTCATTTTTTTCTTTTTTTAATTTGTGAAAACGAATTGGTATGTTTCCCTTTGCTCAAAAGTAGTTTGAAAGAGGAGTTATGACTACGAAGGTTGTAGTGGTGGTATCAGTAGCAGAAATGGGGACGATCATATTTCCAACATTTATCCCTCATTACTTGTATTATAAATATAATTATGGATTTGGTATGGTGCAGGTAATGTGGAAATTTCTATTTATGGATTTGGGTCCGGAAAGCGTGGCCAGCTGGGTATTTCTATGGACAAAGTCAAGTCGACTAGTCTTCCTCAGATTACCAGGGGGTTGGAGAATCTTAAAATCGTTAGTATTGATGCAAATGGAGATCATAGCTCAGCATTATCTGGTAAGTTTGTGATCCCCCACTTGCTGGACTTCACATTGGAGATTTAGATGGCCATCAATCTAATCGATCAAGAACTTAATGCCATTATCCACTTGAGTGATTTGGTTATCTTGCTGCTGTGGGAACTTTTAAATTAGCTGATGGAAGCCTATACACATGGGGAAGAGGGTTCGGTTGTGCTTCAGACACGTACATTCCATGCTTCTCTGATGTAGCTTTTCCTATCAGCAAGGTCGCTCTAGGATGGAATCATGCCCTACTATCAACAAGTATGAAAACTAACTCTCTTTCAAATCATATACAGAAGTACACGGGAATTTTCAATTGAAAATAAGATATTTTTACAGGAGAAGGCGATGTATTCATGCTTGGTGGTGATCGGCATGGAGTGCTTAGTGATCTCCAGAATAGTCCCTCAACAACTGATGTACGTGGTAATGCCAAATGCTTGATGCTTCTCTGTGAATTTTGTTTGTCAGTGTTCATTTCGTTGGAGAATGTATGTTCAGTTTAAACCGAGACACTGCAAAAGATGTATTGGGTTTGTCATTTTAATAGAACCTCTGAAAAATATCTGTTGTCAATGATGGAATAAACCATCATATTGTGTAATGTTGTGCAGGAAAGTCGAAGGAAAACATCAGGCAGATAGTTCCTGGTCCTCCGAATGTGAAAGCCGTACAGATTGCTGCAGGAGCAGAACACTCCGCCTTGATAACAGGCAAGAAAGTGCTTAGTTTTTTTGCATTTTGAAATTTATCAAGTCTTAGGTTAACTTGAATTCCATGTGCAACCATGTAGCTAATGGATCGATAATGACATGGGGTTGGGGAGAACATGGACAACTTGGTTTAGGAGATACAAACGACCAAACTTCCCCACAGGTGGTGGCCTTAGGCCGGAAGACTACTTGTAGCCATGCTACTCCAAGAGTGTACTGCGGCAGTGGCTTCTCCTTCGTTTTGATGACAAGGATGTCAACTTTTGGCTGAGATAATGGAAATTTGAAAAAATCCAACCTCAACTTGGATGATGGAAGATAGAGCTTTTGCTTGAATAAACTGGTTTTATATCAACGATCGATATAATTGTATCACTACTAGAATTTGCTGTTGGCTCCTAGCCTGCTGATTATGTGCCCAAGACTCATCTATATATATATATATATATATATATATATATATATATATATATATATATAAAAGCACAATCACTCTAAAAATAGGAAGTTGTATTTTTCCTTCAAAAATCACCTTATTATTTTTAGAAATAATTAATATATATATTTTTAATTTTAGTTGTTAGTTTATTTCATTTACTCTAGATGATACAAATGTATTTTTATTATAATTTCTTCTACTCATAATTTATTACATTTTCATGATTTATAGTTTTTATTTTAAAATGAGTTTATAACCTAAATTTACCTTATATGACCATATTAAATATGTAATAACATATTTTTTAATTAAATATATAATACCATATTTAAAATTAATCAAGTCACTATTGTATGGTGTTATTAACGACTACATATTGTCGTTATAGTTTCCAAAAATGATATTATGTATTGATAATCAACAATTAATAATTAATGTTACAATGACAACAAATTAATTTTAATATTTTAATTGAATGTTATTTCTATAGTGGCATGTAATAAACTTAAGAAGATTTACTTATATACAATTAATAATATATTATGTTATATAAATGGTATATTCCATAATATATATATATATATATATATATATAGATTGATTTTAATCTACAATAGATAAGATATTATAGTCTATGAATGTTCATTAATTTAATCTAATATATATCTATATAATAATAGTACAGAATGGGCAAAAACATCCAAATATTCTAAATCATAATTGTTTAAACAAAATAACTCATAATATGCAATATTATATGTAATCAAAGTAGTTCATTAAAAGTAATTTGTCACTCACATACATAAACATAAAAAGATTAAATTTTTACCTTTAGAAATTTGAGATCATTATAGAGTAGTAGCTCTCAATCAAGACAAGTGATTTACTACATTTGTTACCAACTTTATAATTTTTCAGTAGAAAATACGAACTAAAAGGTGAGTAGGATTAAAAAAATTCGAATCGAATCAAATTCGTTATTTACAATTTGAACTTACGAAGATGATCAATTTTTTTTTTTCATGAAGCGTCTATTTCTCTATAAAAAGAAAGCAATAATGTGAAAATGTTAATTCAAAATAATTTCACTTAATTGAATTTAAAAAAAAATAAATCATTTGCTTTTTTAAAAAAATCTTAAACTTTTATATTATCTTATGTCATTTTCCTCATTCAATTTATTCCATTAAAAAATTTAATTTATTTTAGTTTCAAATTTATCTAAAAAAAATCATAAATTCACACCGAAAAAGAGTATAAATTTTAGTGTGCTCAAAACAATTATCCAATTTATTCTCATCTCTATTAATCCCGATTCGCGTTGATAAATATACTATATCCATCTCAATTAAATAGACTTATTCTTCTTTTTCAGATATCTCAAAATATAGGTCGATTTTCATAAAAGGTAATGCATTTTAAATTATTTATAAATATATCTCTATTTAATTTTGATAAGGAGTAAAATATGTATAAGTCAGATCAAACATCAATGAAGATACCAACCCTGAAACCGAAAGAGCATAGAAGATTCCGAATGATATCCTTCGCGAAGAGCCCGCGCAGTAAGAGTTTCTGAGCCAGAACAGAGGAACTCTATTATAGGAAAAGCCAGAGCTGACATGACAAGAAGAGCACAACATGGATCGGATGTCAGAGCTGGAATAAACAGGGAGGAAATAAATTGCTTCATTGTACTAGACTGACATGTCTACCAAGGAAATCCCAGAGCTGAGGAGTTTTTGCGTTGAATTAGGGCCGATGGCGTACGAATTACTGACAGCTTTTGCAAGAGAATCTTCTCAGCAGATGCGGGGTTCGTAAGGGACGTAAAAAGACTTATCTGCCCTCTTTGTAATATCTCTATAAATAGGGAACACATCCACCATTGTAAACACACATGATCAACAATACAACCCCTTTTTCTTTGCTTTCAGTGTTTACACTACTTTCTCAATGTATCGCACACTACAGGTGAACCATCTCACTTTTAATCAACGATTGTGATAAACGAACTCATCAACTGGCGCCGTCTGTGAGAAAATCATGAGCCGAGTTCAAGACGTGAAGGAATCTACGTATGAACACTGCTCACCGGGATTTTTTGGCAAAAGCTGTGTATGTTTGTCAAATAATTCGGGTTAAAGGAGCATACATGATTGTTTACGTGTATATTTGCGTGGATTTGTTGTTTCGTACCTACTTGGGTCCTTTTGATAATACGTGTTCTCTTGCTGATTGCGAGATTTCTGTGTTTTTGTGTTACGTGCGTTTTTCACTGATTAGCTTTTACATGGCTTATGTTTTGTGTTGTGGTGGAATTTTTGTGTGTGGATCTAATGGTTACAGGTGTTTCGGTTTCCTGTCGCTTTATTTGCGTCAGGGATCCGTCCGATCTATTGGATTTCTTGGGAAAAAATTCTTGCATGACTTTGATTTTGCGTCGGAGTTGGTTTTCTTATGGGAGTTCTTCATGAAAACTTATGGGTTATCGTTTCAACGGATGGAATGTTTATTGCTCTGGGACAAATACCTTATAATTTTTATCAGATTATAACAGTTCCTCTACAGGTTATGGAAGATACTAACATCATCAAGATTTGATGGGGGAATTCACAGGGGATGGCAGGTATCCTGCTACTGCTACTACTGTAACTAATGAGGGAATATGCATTGGTGACTCTACACCCACTGGCCCCCTCAGGCTAGTATTCTCAGGGCTGCAAGCAACTCCAGCTGTACAGGGATCGACTGCACAGGAAACATGATTGGTTAATGTCACTATGACTAAGCAGATGCTATCTTTTCTGAGTTACGCCTGCATGAAACATGTATTGGGTACTTCTGCACCATCACTGAATTTGGGGTTGCCAGCAATCGCAGGGCTAGGAACGTCAGGGCTGTCACTGCCGTCTCAGGCTATCCCGGTGGGGTTGCCAACTGAAAACCCCCCAGCCCTGGTAAAAAGTACCGTCGTTGTTCCCCAAAAGGGACATGGATCACATTGAGGATGTTGAGGACACCTCCAGTCAGACCAGACCTGTCACAGAGCGTCGGGGGAAAGAGCCAGATCTGGAGGATCCAGCTCACTTACATGAGAGAGTTTCAGCTATGCAAAAACACCTTCAAGAATTGGAAGAAGTAATTGGGGAGAAAGAGAGAGAGAAAAGCAGATCTGTTGCTCGGAAAAGAAGGCAGTGCAAGGAGACCACTCATTCCAGGGACAAAAGCCACCGGGAAAGAAACATCCGCCCAAGGGAAAAAGAAGGACGCACTTTCAGAGCTGGGGGAAGCAGGCAGAAGAATGTTACTCAACAATTCCCAACCGAGGGAAAATGAGAAAGTTATCATAGTCCATACCATCATAAAATTGTCTCCAGGCTGGGCTCAAGCCTCCTTTTCAGAAGACATCCTAGCAGACCCATTGCTTCGCCACTACAAGCCTATTGCCATGGATTACGATGGATCGGATGACCCAGAGGTACACATGGCTAGATTTGAGACCATGATCACTTTACATCAGTATACTAATGGGATCAAGTGTAGAATATTCTCCACTACAATAACGGGGATGACTCAGCTAGAAGAGGCTAGAGCTGCTCGAAAAATGGAGTATGACAGTAACAAACCAAAGAAAGTAGATGGCAGCACAAACAGACACCCGCTACCAGGGAAGGGCGCCATATAGGGGATTCCCCCCAGAGTGATGCAGGGAGATATACAACCAGCGTACCCACCCGCTCGAAATGAACAGGGTCACAGGGTGGTGCACAACGTGAATAGACTCACTGATCAAACTCCGCTAAACAAACCCCAGGAAGAAACTTTTCACTTGATCAAGAAGGAGCCTTGGTTCAGAGCTCCAAAGGACTTCATAGTCGGGGCTCCCAAGCCCGGGCTAAATGGTTTGCTCTGCCAATATCATAATCATTACGGACACCCTACAGAATACTGTGGACACCTTCGTCACCAGCTGGAGATACTGATAAGACATGGAAGGCTAGATCAATTTGTGAAGCAAATGTCACCTCCTCATTTGCAGGATAACAATTATAATACCAGGGCGGAGGGCAATCAGAGGAACCAAGGGGATGGTCGCAGAGTTGCTACCCCACGACGGGAGGAAAAGAGATAAGTACATATGATAATTGGGGATGAGAACGACCCTATGTCCAATAGAGCAAGAAAGTATATTGTTCGCTCGTGCAGAGCTAGAACTTACCCGGGCCATGTCATGACTGTATGCAATGCAGAGAAGGAGCCGAGCATTTCTTTTGGGCCAGAGGATCAAGCAGGGCTTGTCCACTCACACGATGTTGCATTAGTTTTCTCAACAGATGTGGCCAAACACACACCAAGTAAAGAAAGAGCAGAGATAACTTCATTACCTATCTTGGACTCGGGGAAATGGGAAAAACAGCTCGTTAGCCGCCAGGGCTGAACTGTTCTCCACTAAATTCTTGCAAATCGGCTTTACAGAGTGGAGAAAGTTAAGTCTATTAAAGATTTCTAAATCATTATCGGAGGGAGTGGGGTGAGGACGGTACGACAGAGTATGTCGCTCTGGATGCCAGATTACGTCAGTGACGTTGGCGAATGCGCGCCAGGTCCCCTTGACCGTCGACACGATGCAATATTTATTTACAAAATTCTTGTCACTAGAAGGCAGTTTACTCATAAATGTGGTCTTAAACTTCTTACTAGTAGAAAAACTATAATGAGTGTTAGTCTTCTTGAGGATCTGGGTCTGGCAAAAAAGTTGCGCTGTGTCTTGACAGCCGTGATACTTGACAAGAATATGAAAGAAAAAGCCCTCCGCAGAGATGAAGGGGCTATTTGATCAAAGGGGATGTGGAAATAATTGCAGATATCTACAAGAAAAGAAGGAGGAGGAAGATGCAGTCCTGCTACTACTTGCTGCTCCCATAGGGCTATACTATTTTCGCGAAGGTTTGAGGCGGGTTCTGATGACTTATTGTCAGGAAGGCGGAAAACCAAACCGGGGATAGGCCCTCGGAGCGTCTTCTCTAATCTTTTCATTTATTTTACCCCCATAACAGATGCAGGAATAGAGTACGAAGACATCTTTGATTGTCTTTATGACATACTCCCTAAAAATTTCTTAAGAATCGAAAAACGATGGAGGCTTTTACGTTATACAACCCAAGAAGAAGAGAGTGGAGATATTACCTAAATCTGGTAGCAGAAACGGGAAAGGAGTAAGCAAAGTCTGGCAAATGTTGAGAAGGCGTCCGATAAGCGGCGGGAGCATAAAACAATTGGAGAAATTTGTGTCGAACAATGCCGAAAACTGAAGAACGGGGAAGTAGGAGACCTTTTTATAAGTAAGGGCGGCGCGGAGAACGAAGGTTTCCAGGGTCCAATAAGCACCCGACAAGTGGCATTTTCAAACGAAAGATAAAACCAAAGAGGCGCATTTTTTCTGAAAAAGGGGGATGATTAGACCGGGTCTGGGCCCACTAAGCTGACAGATAATTAATGCTCTGCAGGGGGAAAAATCCAGTCCTGGAAAATGAAGAGGAGATATCAGGGAGCTAATTGAGTATAAACAAAAGAATACTCAATTAGACTGGGGGAGTAGTCGATGTGGAGTAAAATATGTATAAGTCAGATCAGACAGCAATGAAGATTCCAGCCCTGAAACCGAAAGAGCAGAGAAGACTCTGAATGATATCCTTCGTGAAGAGCCCGCGCAGTAAGAGCTTCTGAGCCAGAACAGAGGAACTCTATTTTAGGAAAAGCCAGAGCTAACATGACGAGAAGAGCACAACATGGATCGGATGTCAGAGCTGGAATAAACAGGGAGGAAATAACTTGCTTCATTGTACTGGGCTAACACGTCTACCAAGGGGATCCCAGAGCTTAAGAGTTTTTGCGCTGAATTAGGGCCGAGGGCGTACGAATTACTGACAGCTTTTGCAAGAGAATCTTCTCAACCGACACGGGGTTCGTACGGGACGTAAAAATGACTTATCTACCCTCCTTGTAATATCTCTATAAATAGGGAACACATTGTAAACACACATGATCAACAATACAACCCCCTTTTCTTTGCTTTCACTGTTTTCGCTACTTTCTCAATCTATTGCACACTATAGGTGAACCATCTCACTTTTAATCAACGATAGTGATAAACGAACTCATCAAATTCTTTGATAAACTCTAGCATTAATGTATTGTCAAATAAGGCATATTAGGAAGTTACTTGTATAATTTTCTTTTCCAATGATTTTCTTAATCCTTGTGGAGAATTCCATTAGCCTATATAATTGGGACGAATGAAGTATTTTGAAAAAATTATGAATTGTATAATATGCATCAAAGAATAAAACTTATAGAAAATCTTTTTTGCTAATATGCATAAAAAAAAAGTTTTAGAAAATCTTTCTTGCTTAGTGGAAACCTAAAATAAAAAATAGATAGATATTTTGATGGACATTTAACTAACTAATAATGATCATCGATAAAAATATATTGTTGATGGAGATATTGCTCATTGATTTGACTCATATACAACTATAAAAAATCACCTTTATCTGAACAATTATAATATTAGTGAGATTTATCTAAGTTAAAAAAAAATTATGAATATTATCTTTTAAGTTATGAAAATATTAATTATCACGAGTACTCTTTTTCCCCTTTAAAGATTTTCCCTCGCGGGTTTGCCTTAGATGAGTTTTAATGAGGCTCGGCCCTTAGTTTGCTCTTTATGCTCTCAAGGGTTTTTTGCTTTTTTCTTTTAATAAAATCTCATTTAATAAAAAAATAATGAAAATATTAATTATTAACATAGTTGTATAATACTAAAAGACATTCAAGTTTAAAAAATATAGATTACATACTTTTTAATAATTTAATTATATAAGAATATCGTGCATCTCACGGGAGCAAAACTAATTTGTTAAACATTCTTTCTTTGTAGTTGGGTTTATTTGGTTGCAAGAAAACTCATTTACCCTTTGACCCATATTAGCATTTAGTAGCTAGTAAAAATACATGAAAAGTAGAAATGAATATGCAACATCACTATGAAAAGTTAAGATGATTCTAGTATTGTTATGCATAAGCACCAGCAAAATCATTCATGGTGAATCACTAGAAAGAATCGATACGAATTTCCTACAGCTTACTTTAGTATAGCAAGCAATACACCAGGTTTTTGGTGTATCTTTCTACCTGCAATGCAAACAAATTCTGTACAGATTCATGTAATGATGAAAAGGTTGTTTTGATGTCCATTGTTGTTGACAGTAGGGCGCAGAGGATCGAGTTTCCATTGTCCATTAACTATGAATTTGATCTGCGAGATAATGGAACACTTTTGAGTATATGACTAGAGAAGTAAGGTAGTCAAGTTGTGCCACTGCCAACAACCTTACCTCATATCTGCCCGGATACAGCTTCAAGGTTATCGAAAACAGGCCAGACTTTGATCTTCTCATCCTTCTCTGCATCACATCAAACCCAAAAACACATCACTTATCCACAATGGCTACTCTAAACTTTCCACCATTGCAACCTGCCCACTTATTTTATGTCAAAATTACCAACACTGCTAATGGAATTTTTTACCACAATTCTACTTAATGATGGGCACACATGAAATTTTTAAGGACCTTTTGCCTTGAGCAGTCTTTACTCACGTACAAAATAGTCCAGACACACAAATACTAACACATGCTGGCGTAATGTAAGTAAAAAACCATATCCTTAATATTTCCAAACCAAAAATGTAATGTTTCATGCATTGAAAGGTGGTCGAACCTTTTATGATTGAAAGGCGGTTCAATCAAACAACAGAATTTAGGGGTATAATTTATGTTTTATATGTACTATGCCTTTTGCCAAAATTTTGCACATCGGATGGATGAGTTGCAACTAGAAAAAGTTCGGTTGCATTGCATTCTTTCTTAAGGCATTACAATGTCCTCTCTAGAGCTTCTACTTTCAATAGTGGCGAATGGGATTAACTTACTGATTTCTAAAGTGCATACACAAATCACACTAGAGATTATGTACATACAACACAGGTGTATAATCTTTTCCTAGTGCCTACTCACAAATGGAAGAGGTCAACATCAAGTTTATCATCTCATTATGGTCAGACACAAAAACAGTAATAAGTGGAGCTAGAGCAACCAAAACATTGCTCGACGGCCAGCCCAATTACAATTTGCATGACATGAGGAACCAAAATGATTATATTGGACGTAAGAAAGAAATTAACACGCATACATAGTGACAGGAAAAAAGTGTTTTCTCGACAGACCTCAAAGAAAAAGTGAGCTCTTTAAACATATTAAGAAATATCTAACCTGAGTTTTCCATCCATCAAAAGAGCCTGCCAAGAGAACCTCTGCGGCTGAATTAGGCCACACTATGCTGGTGGTCCGAAGAAGTTGCAAAGATTTTCGGGAATCACCTTTCTTTTTATGCTTCAGTTCTACTTTCTTTCGCGCTTCACTGTGAGAAAACAGCAGGCACATGAAAATTGATATATAAAAGCAGCTAGTTGCAGCTAGATACTATCAAATGAATGAGCGTCGTACATTATCGCTAATGTCATTTTCCCCTCTACTACAGCCAGCTTTGCCCTTAGTGATCTTAGTTGCTGCTTTGCACTCATGACTTCATTCTCTTGGAACTCCACTGCATCAGAAAGAGACTGCAATTCGGTCGAGCTTCCAGTTACCTAGAAAAGAACGGGTGCATTGATGAAAATGAAACCCAAAAACCTTTACAGATATATTTGAAGAGTTGGACATGTTTTTCTCTGTAACTTATGGTCTGAGTGGTGAACTCTCATTCTTCAAATTATTCTAGTTATGATGAAAAATATGGAGTACAAAACATACAAAGTTCAACTTATCACTTAAGATGGCATTGCTTTCTTGTTCATTACAATTGCACTAACTCATATGGGAGCACCACTGCAGGTAAAATAAACGACAAAAGTGGAAGTTACAGAGACAATGCTGTGCACCTCTTCTGAAATACTATCCTCCCGTTTAGATCTAATGGAGCAAAGAGTTGTTGTGAGCTCAGATTCTAGTCGCCGAAGCCGAGTTCGTATTTCATTGTAATTGATGATCTCTTTGTCCAAATCTTCAGCATATTCCTTAGTGGTTACAGTTATTCCATCATGATAGCTCTCTTTATTAGTATCAACAGGAGTTTTTTTCAAAGAAATCTCTGCAGCTGCATATTCAGAGTTCAAACACAGATAAGAGAAAGGTGGAACCATAACAAGACTGAAAGAATACCAACATTTTGAGCACCTTTTGCCTTTAAAAAAAAAAAAAATTAAGAACCTTCAAACTCGGCAAGTGAGAACCCTGCTCGTCTGTTCATCCAACTTCTCCAAGTTTCTGGTTCAGTAGAATGTGTAATGTTGTCACAAGGTGAATCCAACGTGCCATTGGGGTGGTAAGAAGGCATTAGTCTGCTGTTTTCTTCAAAATCAGTCCCGCCTTCACAATTTTAGAAATGCCAACAAACTTTAGAATGCCATTGTAAGAACCATAAAGAGTTTAATATATTCCTCAATTGACAATCACATCTAGTAAATAGCTAATCGTATCCCTAATTCCTTTGATACAGCAAAGCCACACCAGTCAAATATTCACAGAGAAATCCCTTGGACTACCCCAATTACCATAGTACAGACCAGCAAAAAAAAAACTTACCGAAACCTAAGGGGGTATCAGAATGCCTGTCATCTCCCTCATCTATACTTTTGGATTGAGCTTCATATCCATTTCTCCCTAACTTTTCCGAGAAATCACTGTTCCTTTGCTTCTCCAATCTACTCAATATACCATCGATCCCAGAGTCTTCATCAGCAGCAAGTTGTCTATACCAGGAAAAAAAGAACATGTCTATAATTTCTATATCCAGAACTAACTTACAAGTCACAGAAACGGCAAGTTCAATTCTCCTTTTGCCAAGAATCTTTCTTTATAATATTACTGAAAGTGGACAATCTCTAGAAAAAACAATAACAGAACCATTCAAGAAAACAGAAAAGGACAAAACAACAGATTATTCAGAGGAAAAGAAAGAAATCTCACTGTGATGAACATGAATCCAATGAAGATGAAGCAGCCAGCTGAAGCGAATCCAAATTTTGAGGACTAGAGCTCACGATACCCTCATGAGAGAAACTCGAGGAACGACAACTCTCAATTCTCCTCTGGAAGTCCGCAATATCAGAATCCGTTATTTCCTCCGCATCGTTTCCCACATTTTCGAAGTCCCAACCAAGAGAATACCAGCCGCCTCTCTTCTTTATAGCTATCACCAAATCAAATCTTCCAGCTCTCACCAACTCCTCCTTCGTTGGGAACATCGATGGTTTCTCCGACTTCACCATGAAATTCATTATCTCCGCCTCCAACTCCACGTCCTTATGGCATCCGCAACGCAAAGACTTATCGAGATTTATCCCTAATTGGAGCGCCCGCCTCTCTTCACTCAACCGGAAACTAAGATTCTCACACTTAAACTTCCACGCGGGGACGACACTGGCCTTCAACAAAGAGACGCGGAGCATTTGGGTGTGAGCTATGAAGGATGACATGTAACAACTCATCCACGTAATTACTGTAAATTCTAATCCCACAATATTTTTTACTAGAATCACTACTACGTAGTCATAAATTCTAATCTGAAAATATTTTTTGACTAGAATCACTAACCTGTAGTCATAATTGGAGATTGGTTGACACACTAAAAATATGTTTTCTTCTTGTTTAGCGTATTTCTTTGATGAGAAAAAAATACAGAACCAAATATATTTTTTGGGACCAGACCCCATATATATATAACTTATCAAATTATCAATATTTATTATTTGGTCCCTCGACAATAATAAATAAACTGGTTTTGTATCAACATAATTGTCTCACTACTAGAATTTGTTGTGGGCTCCTAGCCTGGTGATTATGCCTCCATGACTAATTTGTTAAACATTCTTTATTTTGTTGTTGTGAATAAACTCATTTACCCATTTGACTCATATTAGTAAGAATACATGAAAAATAGAAATGAATATGCAACATTACTATGAAAAATTAAAGATTCTAGTATTGTTATGTGCATAAGCAGACAATGCGAAGATAAGATCCCCAACAAAATCTTTCATGGTGAATGTCTAGAAAAAATCGATATGAATTTCCTACATGACACTATAGCAAGCTGTACACCAGCTTTTTGGTGTATCATTCTACTTGTAACAGCAAACAAATCCTGTACAGATTCATGTAACAATGAAAAGGTTGTTTTGATGTCCATTGTTGTTAACAGTAGGGCGCAGAGGATCGAGTTTCCATTGTCCATTAACTATGAATTTGATCTGCAAGATAATGGAACACTTTTTGAGTATGAATTTGATCTGCAAGATAATGGAACACTTTTGAGTATATGACTGGAGAAGGTAGTCATGTTGTGCCAACAACCTTACCTCGTATCTGCCAGGATACAGCTTCAAGGTTATCGAAAACACGCCAGACTTTGATCTTCTCATCCTTCTCTGCATCACATCAAATCCAAAAACACATCACTCATCCACAATGGCTAACTTTCCACCATTGCAACCTGCCCACTTAACTCGGCATTTTTTTTTGTCAAAATTACCAACACGGCTGCTGCCGATTGAATTCGACTGAATGACGGGCATACATGAAATTTTTAAGGACCTTTTGCCTTTAGCAGTCTTTAACTCTTGGACAAAATAGTCCAGACAAACAAATATTAGCACGTGCTGGTGCTAATAAAAGTAAACAAACAGAGTCTTACTAGAAAAAGTTCAGTTGCATTGCATTCTTTCTTATGGCAATACAAGGTTATGACTGGATTCTCGGACATCCAATGGGATCAACTTAGTGATGACTAAAGTGGATACACAAATCACACTAGAGATTATGTACATACAGCAGATGTATAATCTTCCTAGTGCCTACGCACAAATGGAAGTGTTCAACAACAAGCTTATCATCTCGTTATGGTCAGACCCAAAAACAGTATGAAGTGGAGCTAGAGCAACCAAAACATTGCTCAACGGCCAGCCCAATTACAATTTGCATGACATGAGGAACCAAAATGATTATAATTATATTGGACGTAAGTAATTAGCACACATACATAGTGACAGGAACAAAGTGTTTTCTCGACAGACATCAAAGGCAAAGTGAGCTCTTTAAACATATTAAGAAATATCTAACCTGAGTTTTCCATCCATCAAAAGAACCTGCCAAGAGAACCTCTGCGGCGGAATTAGGCCACACTATGCTGGTGGTCCGAAGAAGTTGCAAACATTTACGGGAAACATCTTTCTTTTTATGCTTCACTTCTACTTTTTTTTGCGCTTCACTGTGAGAAAACAGCAAGCACATGACAATCGATATATAAAAGCAGCTAGTCGCAGCTAGATACTATCAAATGTATGAGCGTCGTACATTATCGCTAATGTCATTTTCCCCTCTACTACAGCCAACTTTGCCCTTAGTGATCTTAGTTGCTGCTTTGCACTCATGACTTCATTCTCTTGGAACTCCACTGCATCAGAAAGAGACTGCAATTCGGTCGAGCTTCCAGTTACCTAGAAAAGAACGGGTGCACTGATGAAAATGAAACCCAAAAACCTTTAGATATATTTGAAGAGTTGGACATGTTTTTCTCTGTAACTTATGGTCTGAGTGGTGAACTCTCATTCTTCAAATTATTCTAACTCATTTGAAAAATATGGAGTGCAAAACATACAAAGTTCAACTTATCACTTAAGATTGCATTGCTCACTTGTTCATTACAACTGCACTAACTCATATGGGAGCACCACTGCATGTAAAATAAACGACAAAAGTGGAAGTTACAGAGACAATGCTGTGCACCTCTTCTGAAATACTATCCTCCCGTTTAGATCTAATGGAGCAAAGAGTTGTTGTGAGCTCAGATTCTAGATGCCGAAGACGAGTTCGTATTTCATTGTAATTGATGATCTCTTTGTCCAAATCTTCAGCATATTCCTTAGTGGTTACAGTTATTCCATCATGATAGCTCTCTTTATTAGTATCAAC
The DNA here is from genome assembly GCF_028751815.1 of Salvia miltiorrhiza. Lineage (NCBI taxonomy): Eukaryota > Viridiplantae > Streptophyta > Magnoliopsida > Lamiales > Lamiaceae > Salvia > Salvia miltiorrhiza. The sequence goes on along the minus strand of NC_080393.1, from coordinate 26,400,697 downwards.
AGGAGTTTTTTTCAAAGAAATCTCTGCAGCTGCATATGCAGAGTTCAAACACAGATAAGAGAAAGGTGGAATCATAAAAAGACTGAAAGGATACCAACATTTTAAGCACCTTTTGCCTAAAAAAAAAATTTAAGCACCTTCAAACTCGGCAAGTGAGAACCCTGCACGTCTGTTCATCCAACTTCTCCAAGTTTCTGGTTCAGTAGAATGTTCAATGTTGTCACGAGGTGAATCCAACATGCCATTGGGGTGGTAAGAAGGCATTAGTCTGCTGTTTTCTTCAAGATCAGTCCCGCCTTTACAATTTTAGAAATGCCAAATTCCAAACTTTAGAATGCAATTTTAAGAACTATAAAGAAGATATATGTTTAATATGTTCCTCAATTAACAATCACATCTAGCAAATATTCACAGAGAAATCCCTTGGACTACCCGAATTACCGTAGTACAGACCAGCAAAAAAAACTTACCGAAACCTAAGGGGGTATCATAATGCCCGTCATCTCTCTCATCTTTACTTTTGGATTGAGCTTCATATCCATTTCTCCCTAACTTTCCCGAGAAATTACTGTTCCTTTGCTTCTCCAATCTACTCAATATACCATCGATCCCAGAGTCTTCATCAGCAGCAAGTTGTCTATACCAGAACATGTTTATAATTTATATATCCAGAAAACTAACATACAAGTTACAGAAATGGCAAGTAAAATTTAAGCTGGTAGCTGTTCAGATATATAGCATTCTCCTTTTGCCAAGAATCTTTCTGCTTCCTTGTTTACAGTACTAAATAAATGATAAAGATAAGTCTAGAAAAATGATTTACTATTTCTTTGTTTCTTTCTTTATAATATTCGTATTGGTTTATTCGGTTAATATTACTGAAAGTGGACAATCTCTAGAAAAAAGACGTATATCCAAAGAAAACAAGAAGAGAACCAATACCATTCAAGAAAACAGAAAAGGACAAAACAACACATTATTCAGAAATCTCAGGAAAAAGGAAGAAGAAAGAAAGAAATCTCACTGTGATGAACATGAATCCAATGAAGATGAAGCAGCCAGCTGAAGCGAATCCAAATTTTGAGGACTAGACCTTACGATACCCTCATCAGAGGAACCACTCTGTTTACAACTCTCAATTCTCCTCTGGAACTCGGCAATATCAGAACCCGTTGTTTCCTCCACATTTTCGACGTCCCAACCAAAAGAATACCACCCGCCTCTCTTCTTTACAGCTATCACCAAATCAAATCTCCCAGCTCTCACCAACTCCTCCTTCGTTGGGAACATCGATGGTTTCTCCGACTGCGCCATGAAATTCATTATCTCCGCCTCCAACTCCACGTCCTTATGGCATCCGCAACGCAAAGACCTATCGAGATTTATCTCTAATTGGAGCGCCCGCCTCTCTTCATTCAACCGGAAACTCAAATTTAACGATTTCTGACACTTGTTGTCCCGATTCTTGAACTTCCACGCGGGAATTAGAGCGGGGACGAGACTGACCTTGAAGAAAGATAAGCGAAGGTTTGAGCTTGGGATTTGGGTGTGAGCTGTGAAGGATAGCATCGTTCAGGCATTTCGTCGAACAGCTTGTGCTTGGTTGAATGGAAGAAGAAAGCGGAGAGAGAATAAGAAGAAGAAGAGGGAATTGACGAGTAAGCAACGAACAATGCAGCATGAAAAAGCGTGACCACCATTAACTGCCCAATTCAACTGTTGCTTAATTCGTACTTCTATGTAAATGCATTTTATTGTTTAACTGTATTAATAATTAATTTCACTGTTATGTAATCCATAAATAAATGAGACGGTTATTCATAATGGAATCTTGTCTTATTGAAAACCGCGATGCCAAGTAACTCTACTTTTTCCAGAATTTATAATTTTAAATAGCTCTCGATTTTAGTTTAGATGGTTTAGACAATAATGGGAAGGTCTTAGTACTTTTTGGAGTTTTTTGAAATCATTTACGAGAACTTTCTGTATTATATTAAATAATTATACGAGCTGGATATTGATAATATTAATGCTCAAAATCATTGTATAGAATCCACAAAATGAAAATCAATATAGGCTAAAGACTTGGTTCAAAATCTTGTTGTTGCCTAGGCACCACTAAATGCCTGCCGACTTAATAATTAATATCCTGTGAATTTTGGAACACTAATGCGCAAGTTCCGTTCACAATTATACGTAGGATTTAGGAGTGGAAGTCGTGGGACAATATGGTTATATCTTTACTCCCTCCACATAATTATAATTATAAATATTCAATTACTTTTAAATATGAAGGTAAAGTAAATTGATGGAAATTATTTAAATATTAGATATAGAGAAAAAATATTTTATTAAAAAAAATGAGATATTTGTAGTGAAACATCCCATTATGAAAAGTGAGATATTTGTAATGAGACGATTGAGATATTAAATTCATCATAATTTATATTTTATTTTTACTTTTAATATAAAGAAATTTCATATTTTTACTTTATTTTTATCTACTATATATCTTGATTACGGTATGAAAAATACGCTATATCTTTATCCTATCTTTATTTCGATATATCGTATATTTTACTTTCACTGTATACCAAAGTGACCAATTTACTAAAATTGATAAAATACGATACGATATATCGATAAATTATTTATTTAAAATCTGTTAAACTAAATGAACAAAATCTAACCAATAAAATAAAGTTATAATCATAAACTATATCACAAGTTAACAAAAAAATTAAATATTTTCCACAAAATCTCAATAATAACTCTCTAATATAATAAAATAAACTTTGCAATTTGTTCACATCGCAATAATTTTCAACTATAAGTAATACATATATATTCATATATTATAATAAGCTATATTGATGTTATAAGTTAATGTAATTTATTTTAGAACAATAATCATAGTTTTAATATATCATTTGATGTTATAAGTTAAATGAAAATATACATACTAATAATATAGCATATTTATTACTGATATATTATCACCGGTATATACCTTGTTACAATAGTTATTGATTTTTTCAGTATATATCACGGTATTGGTATAGATCGGTATACCCTAGTATCTGGAAAACTCATGCATTTACCTTACCGAAAATCTTGGATATTTAACGAAAAGTTTGGTATACCTTAAGTTCAGTATTTTTCGATATTTTTCAGTGCGATATGGACAATATACCGAAATTTTTGATATATTTTCCCAGCCATCATATTATTAGATTGGCTCGACTACTAAAAAATAAACATAAAAATAAAATTATACTATTGGTACAAGTAAGAGCGTTGCCTTTTTTTGTACACAAAATCTCATGTACATTCAGGGTCACTCGTACCCAAATCCTGACCTGCATGCTAATCCAAACCCGCATCCTGACTCAAATCGTGTAAATGACACTATTCAATTATACAAATGACGCTGCTTATAATTGACATTATTCAATTATATAAATGACAATGTAATATTTTAAAATGTTATAGTGTCATTTTCAATCTTGTAGTGTTATTTAAAATATTATAGTATCATTTATATTTTGAATAGTGTCAATTATACACAGTGTCATGTACATTGTTATAGTGTCATTTATACGCAGTGTCATTTGTATAACAGAATAGTATCAATTACAGGTAGTGTCATTTGTATAAACGAATAATATAATTTACACGATTTGAGTCAAGATGCGAGTTTGGATCAAGATGCAAATTAGAATATGAATACGAATCAACTCGAATATACGGTACACTTGGGTGTACCCAAGACCACCTCTTTTTTGTATTTGATATTGATGGGAAGATATATGTTAGTATCAGAGGTAGCTAGATGGAGATATTAGTGTTTTGTATGAGTCCCCAAAAGATAACTAGATAAGGACCGACCTCATTTGTGATCAAGTTATTTCTGGATTGTCCAATTCGCTGTCCACTCCATGTTTTCAAACATCACTCTATACATCCAATAAACACAAAGATTTCAAATTCATCCTTGAAACTAATATAAAAGCGTTTGATTTTTTGTAATTGCAGGAATGAAACAAAATTCCTTGGTTTAGTAGAAAGCAACTTTTTTTTTTCTCTTGCGTGCTTGCTCCTTGTAGGAATTTTTCCTCCAATCGAATCTTAAGCATCAATGCTTATTCTCTCCAACACATATATAATATTATTGTTCATGAGATAATTAATGAAATTGAATGCAACATAATAGTTTGTAGAATATAGGCAAAACAGATAGTTGTTGCCAAATGTGAGCAAAAATGGGAGTTAGGACTTGGGATAAATGGAGAGAAAATGAAAGGACTTTAAAAAAAAAATTGTGTGCAACAAACCGACAGATTCAGTTACATGAAATTAGTGTGTTTCGAACTGATATGTTGTTGCGCTCAAACTACCCCAAATCTACGAATAGAAGGCGTTTGGAAAATGAAATGGAGGTGGATGAAGAAAATGTTGGACTCTAGTTAGTCCATCCCAAATTCATTCAATATGAGAGGTCCAATATTCCTATTTCCTATTTTTTATTAATTAGTATGCCCACTTAAATAATTAAAATATAAGTAAATGTAGATTATTTTCTTAAAAAATAAAATAATTCACACGAATTGCTCAATAAAATTTTTGAAACTGATAACATATGAATTTTCAGCTTTGTATTTTTAATAATTAAAATTTTAACTAATTAATTTAAATTGATAATGAGTATAAATATATATAAATTCATGAAAAATCAAGTATAAGTATCAGTTGTGTGATATTTTAAGATGTACAAAATCATCTATTTGCATATAATTTAATAGTATTTTTTTTTGAATGTATATCCAGTATATATTTGTCCGTTCATTTTGTTTAAATACAAAATTTAAAAATAAAAATCGTTGATCAGGACATAAGGGCGAACACTACCAATGTGTTAAAGGTTTAATCTTCATCTGATCTAAGGGCTGAAAATGGTTCCTAATTTATATTTTAAGAAGCATTCTTATTTTAGCCTTCCCCTATATATATATATATATATATATATATATATATATATATATATATATATATAATATGAGAAATTTATCTACACTCGTTATTTCTATTTGATTATGCAAAAAAATATAGAATTTATTCCATAAATAAAATTTCTCAATTTATTAAATTTAATTTTATGACATTAAAAATTAATGTTGCATTATTTTTGCGGATGAGTCGTTAGGGATGAGTCGAGTCGTTAGTGGATACTTGCTAAATAACTTGAACATGAGAAACGTATTGTTCATTTTTGAATAAAATATAGTTTTAGTAAATTTAAGGGTTAATTGCATATAATATCACGAACTTTGCCCAAAAATCATTTTCCCCACGATCTTTAAAAATCTCATTTTTTTATCAAATACTTTGACATTTGTTCAATTTTTTCACGATTTTCTTTTTTGATGACCGAAAAAATGACATAGCAGCGACGTGGATTTTATTTTTCACATAACACTGATGTGAAATATATATGAAATTTAAATTACACATATTATACTAAATAATAAAAAATATTCCTAATTTATTTTAATTTCTTATTTTTTTTCAGGCAAAAGAAAATCAATTGCTTTTGGCGCTAGAAAAAAAATGCTTTCTTTCCTTCCCACCATCTCTGTCAAAGGGTTCCTTTCCAGATTACTCGCCAATTCCAAACCAGTGGTGCTATTACTCGCTGAAGGGTTCCTCTCCAGATTGCTCGCCGATTGCTTCGTGTCGCCGATTCCAAACCAGTGGCGCGATTGCTCGCTAATTGCTGACGCCGATTGCTTCCTGTTTCCAGTCTTCCAAACCACTGCGCCGATTGCAGGCGCCGGTGCTTCTCCCACATCTTCTGCTGATTGATGGTCGATGCTTCACCGTTACTAACCGGTGCTTTTAATCAAATTGGCATATTTGAGTTCTTTTAATCAAATTGGTCGATTCCTGCCATGGCTTCCAGGTGAGGCTTCTATTGCTTGTTGTTGTAGATTTCAGTTTGTTGCTGTAAATTTTTAGTTCGTCTCTTTTTTTTAGTGCTTTCATTTTGCTGGGTTTTGTTTGGAGTGGACGTTGAAAAATTCATTGAGCTCAAGGAGAATGGCAAAAAATTGTTATTGATTGCAACATAGGAGTTTGCAGATTGAAATTTAGTGCATCGATTTTTTGGTCACGGAGAATCATCTTACGCTATTTTTCTTTTTGAGCTACTACTGTCACTTTGCATCTGCAAATTTTTGGCCACTATTGAAAGTTGTGGCAGATTGAGTTTGCAACATAGGAGTTTGCTGAACTTTCTATTAAAGATCGTGGGAAAAAATGAATTTTGGGTGAAGTTTGTGATATTATATGAAATTATGCAATTAACCCAATTGAACGCAGTGTTCATTTACTGGAATGGCGTGTGCCGGCAAGCCACATCAGCGTCACGTCGATTCCAATTTGAGGGGAAAAAAAGTCGTGGGGAAATTGAACAAATGTCAAAGTATTTGATAAAAAATGAAAATTTTAAAAATCGTGGAGAAAATGAATTTTGGGCAAAATTCGTGATATTATAAGCAATTAATCCTAAATTTAAATAGATGTGTGCTACCGTAAAATTAAATTCTTCAATTTACTTTTTTAAAGAAAATCAATAATAATTCTCTAATGAGTCATTTTAATTTTTAATATTAAATTTAATTGAGAAATAATAATAGAAAATATGTTGGCATAAATAAATATAAAAATTTGTTCATAAACATACCTAAAAATTTTAACAAATCTAAACTATATTTGAAATTCTATTTTTAAGATATACTCCCCCTCTCTAGTTGCATTAAAAATGTCTAACAAATTTTCTTTTCTGATATTAGGGTTTACAAGTAGTTGATTGAATTTATATGATTGTTTTATTGATACCATATTCCTTTTCAGTTTTTGATTTACAATTTATGATGCTTATTTTTTGTGAATTATTTGGCCAATAATTTGCATGTTTAGTTTTTCAATTTGAGACCTAGCGAAAAAAACTATTTAGCCGATTTGGGAATGTGTGCTATGATTTTAATCTTCGGACCTAGCGAAAATAGGTGGATTATAGGTAGCTATTCTTATATGCTTTTTAGAGTTAGTAGATTTTCCTGAAACCTAACGGAGATAGAGAATTTACTAATCAATTATCATAAACTGCTCTAGTGAGAGTGTGTGATTATTTATGTGATCTCTTATCAGGACTGAATTAAACTGGTAATTCGGATCAATAGATTAATTGTGTAGATTTAAATAATGAAATTGCATTCCCTAGGATCAGTCGTTTATAACTTTGATTTTTTTATCTGATTTTATTTATTTGCTTTAGTTGAGTTTAGTTTTAGTTCGTTATCATATTTATGTTCTTCTGCCTAGATATTGAATTAATACTTATTAGGATTATTCAGTATGTTTTCGACTACTCAATCCCCATGGATACGATATTTTGATAGTTATATATGTTACAATTATTGTTCTTTGTTGTTATTAAAATAGTGGCCAACGCATTTTAGGGATAGATCAAAAAGGAAAAATGAGAATGTACTTTGGGGATGAAGGGAGTAGGGGTGAGCAGAAACCGAACCGACACTGAAAACCGAACCGAATCGAACCGAACCGGATTGGTGCGATTCGGTCCCAATTCTATTGGTTCGGTTTTCGGTTCGATTTTGAAAAGTAAAAACCGAAAATTTTCGGTTTGGTGTCGGTTTCCATTTCTTGGTTCGGTTTTAAACCGAACCGAACCGATACATATTAATATTTTATTATATATAATTATTTTATAATATATAATTATTTTTCTAATTTTTTAACCTAAAACTAAAACCCTAATTCACAATTATAATGTATAATTATTTATCATGTTCATGTTGTGGGGATTTGACATTTGAAATTTGTGTATTTTACATTATTTTATAATTTTTAATTGGTATTTTCGAAAAAAATAAAATAAAAAAAATTGCATCGTTCGGTTCGGTGAACCGAACCGAAACCGATGATTTTATCGGTTCGGTTCCGGACCCCCAATTGGTGCGGTTCGGTTCGGTTCCAATTTTAACCATCGGTTCGATTTTGAGTTTTTGGTTCGGTTTTGCACCGAACCAAACCGATGCTCACCCCTAGAAGGGAGTGATTCATTATTAGGGTTCATAAATCGAAAATAAGACTATATATATATATATATAGAGGTGGGCTATAATAAAAACACATCTTTTTGTAAAAACTAAAAACGGCTGAATTAATATATAGAACACGTATGAATTAGCTGTGTAACACGTATGAATTAATATATTTAATTATATATATATATATATATTTAATTTTAATTTTTTTGAAATTAAAATTAAGTATAATTTATAATATTATATTTCCTCCGTCACCCTAAAAGTGGCTTATATTCCATTTTGGGTCGTCCCACTATAAGTGGCATGTTTTTATAAATGGAAAAATTTAACCTTCTAAAAAATGTATGTCCCACCACTTTTAACCAATTTACACCTTCTTCTTTATTTCCGTGTCAAAAAGTTTTGAATCATTTATAGTGAAACGGAGAGAGTAATAAATTTAAATTTTATAAAAAAATTATTAAAATAATAAATAGTAGTACAATAGATTAATACAACGACATACACCAAATTGTAGAACACTAAATCACATATGCTTTTCTTATCCCGTCATTTTGCTAACAAATAGAACCCACTCTACATAGTCACTCAGTTCTGATTATTTTGATTTTAAACGTGCGAGATGTTAGAATAGTAACAAAATCCTTCATGGGCCCGTCTATGGAGCCTTCACGTTTGAGCCTCTCTTGGGCCTTCTCATATATTTCTTGGGTTTTCCCTATGACAAAAGGAGCTCGTAGTTCCATCCACATCATCATGAGAATTAATTTATCTTTGCATCAATAATTAAAATAGTAATTAGTGTTAATTTATTCGAAGTCGAGTTCATTTTATCTTGATTTATGTTTTATTTAACTTTATTATTTCTTATTTAATAATTAATCTTTTTAATTTTAAGGCGTGGTGGCTAAACCAAATTCAATCTTTAAGAAATTGAATTCATTAACTCAAACTTTATGGTTTGACCCTACTTATTATTATACTAACATGATTCTTAGTATGATTATAGAAATTATTTGGTGGTAGACGGCGACCACCACTTCCTACAAGCGAAAATCTGAATGTATTTCGGGGATAGATAAAAAATAAATTATGAGAATGCAATTCGAAGATGAAAGGAGAAATTCATTATTTCGATTTATAAATTCAAAGTAAGGGTATATAATTTTTTGAATTTATTTTTTTGAAATAGAAAAGTTAAGTACTTCCTCCGTCCCACGAATTTGGACGCGTTTGGTTTCGGCACGGGACTTAAGAAGTTGTAGATTAGTGTTTTAAGTGTTTAGATAATAAAGTATAAAAGTGATAAAGTAGGAGAGATAATGTAATAAAATAGGAGAGAGAATGTAATTAAAACTCCTTATTTTTGGACTAATTATTATCTTATTTGGAAATATGTCAAGATTCGTGGGACGGCCCAAAAAGGAATACGTGTCAAGATTCGTGGGAATGAGAGAGTATAATTTATAATAATATAATAAATTTAATTTTTATAATTTTTTATTAAACTAATTAATAAATATAATAGAGGAATACGACGCCACACAAAATTTTAGAATGTACGGAGTATTATCCTTTTCTAGCCCATCAATTTGCAAACAAACAGAACCCACGCTAAATAGTTTGCAAATCTATATTGGCAATTTAGAAAATACGCCGGCCTTGTCTCAGCCCACTGGCGGGCTTTAATAACTGGGTTTTTTTAACCAGAAATTATGGAATACTATGAGCCTACTTTGAAGAAGCCTCTTGATTTTATTTTAATTTAAAATCGGGGTTGAATTCAATCCCAACTTCCTTTCCCCAATTCTACGTACGTAAAAAAATAAAAAAGTTAAGAGCACCCGCATCGCGGGTACTCGAGGAGCTCCTCGAGGAGAGGGAGGGCATCGAGGAGGGCGATGCAGCGTGGAGCTCCTCGAGGACTCCTCGAGTTATCGAGTATCCTCGAATGGGCGGAGGAGATGGCGCGTGCAATGCACGCGCTCAATTTAAAAAAAAAAAAAAAGGAAAAATTCGAAAATTCGAATTATATTCGAATTTTGACTGCAGCTCCTCGGTTTCCGCACATTTGACCGACCGTTTTCCTTTTGTTTTTTTTTTTTTTCTTCTTCTCTTCTTTAAAACACCCCACCTTCTTCCTTCTTCTCTTCACACCTCTTCTCCTTCTTCCTTCTTCTCTTCACACCTCTTCTTCTCCTACAATTTTCTCCGTCATGGATCCACACAACCCTTTCTACGATCCAAATTGGTGCCCCGATCTCTCATCCGATTATCATCCTGATATGGGAGGAATCAACTTGGAGGAGAGCCCGCCCGAGGAGGAACCGGTCAGTGCTCAGCAGAGTGTCTCCCCACCAAAGAAAGGCGGCCGGAGGAAGGAAATGGCCACCAAAATCAAGCACGACAAGGCCGCTAGGTACCGTCATACGTATGCTCCCGAGCATACGGATCTCATCGTCCAAATTTGGGCGGAGGAGACCAACGACTCGATCCGTGGGACGGATCAGAAGGGAGAGGCATATTGGGGCTGGATCCGCGAACGTGTGAACCCCATCCTCGGCGTCGACCTTAAGATCAAGCAACTTCAAGGCCACTGGTCCCGGGTGAGCGCGGATGTGCGTCTCTGGGAAGCTGTTTGGGTTGAGACGCGCAACAATTGGCCGTCCGGTCATTCGGATGATATGATTCGTGAAAAGGCCCAAACCATCTTCAAGGCTCGAAGCCCACACAGGGCCTCCTTCAATTTCTGGAACGCGTGGAGAGTTCTCCGGAACAATCCCAAGTTCAAGTCGATGTACTTCCTTAGAGACGTGCATGCCTCCAAGAGGACAAAGACTACGGAGGAGGGCGGCTTCACCACCTCGGCGTCGGGCGAGGAGATCTCTTCTGCCCGGCCCATTGGCAACAAGGCGGCGAAGGCGGCGGCGAAAGGGAAAGGGAAGGCAGCAGCGTCGCGTACGAGCTCGGATCTTCCACCAGAAATTGTGGAGAGGTTGGATAGGAACGACACGCAGATGAGGGCATTCACCGCCCAGTACCAGCGGAGGAACGATATCCGGGAGAGGGAGCTCGATATGCAGCTCCTGAACACGGATACGACGCACATGACAGACGCACAACGTGCATTGCACGCGTCCATGGTCGCCGACGTGCTCAGGCGTCGTGGTCTATCCTAGGCTTTTAATTATGTGATTTTAATGATGTTTTAGGTTTTTTAAATTTTTATGTATTTTTTTTTGGTGTTTTTAAATTTTTATGTATTTTTTTTTTATGTTTTAAGTAATTTTAAATTTTATGTTTAATCCAGTATTTAAATATGCAATTTAAATATGCAATTTAAATTATGCAATAAAATTTAAATGAAAAACATAAAATCAAAACTAATATTATCAAGTAGGCTATCAAGGAACCCCAATGCAGCACTACCTACTCAATAACACAAACACTATCAAGTAGGCTATCAAGGAGGTCCCAATGCGGATGCTCTAATGATGTGTTACCAAATTCACAAATGGACCGAAACTACAACTAGGTCAGGGCTAAACTTAACGGATTTAAATAATATTCTACTGTGTGTTTGATTTTTTGTTAACACTGGGTTACACTCTCCAACTTTTACAAATAAATGGAATAATGAAATGATAGAAACTGAACTAAAAAATAGATGAATCAGAAAAATAATTTGAGATAGCAACTGAATTACAAAAGAAAGAACAAACTGAACGAATGCCGAGTCGAGAGAATCTCTTCCCGCAAGAAGAATTTCGTCCTGATAGTGTTTTCGATTCCGGCGATTCTTCCCCCAAAGGTGAAACGACAGCATCTCGACGGAAGTAGCATCACAAGTCCGACGAGCTTCGATGAACTGAATAAGCATTCGAGAACTTAGTTGAACAAAGTATGCAATGAGTGATGCATATTTCGTGTATTGTGGCATACTCCAGACAAACCAATATATAAGCTGCTCAAGCATAGGGGAATGATTCTCAATTATGAGAATTTATCGGCCATAGCTGTTTCGGACATTTCAAAAGAAATCAAAATGAATGTTACAGAATTCAAACTCTTAGCAGTTTCAAAATTCAAGCTCTGCAGTTTCGAATTCAAACTGTCCAGTTTTATTTCTGCACTCAAAAGCTTGCTGGCGTATGGGCTCTTGTGGTTGGGCTGTTACACAATTTCCAGTTGGGCCAAGCAACTTAGCCCAAAACCAAAAGTATCCAAAAAGAATATAGTTTGGACCCACACACCATCTAAAACAACAATTGCCAAATGTACCCGCCTACCCGTCGGGCGACAATGTCCGTCCGTCCCATCTATCGTTGACGGCAGCGCGGATGTGCAGTGGCGGAGCCAGGATTTTTTTTGGGGGGGGGGGCTGAACTGTTACGGGGGTTCGGGGGCGGTAGCCCCCGGGAATTTTTTTTTGGGGGCATTCAATACATTTTAGACATTTTTTACTAAAATACAAATATAATAATAATAATAACAACATTTTCATAGATAATATAGTTCAAAACATTTACAAAAAATTTTTTGGGGGCATTCAATACATTTTAGACATTTTTTACTAAAATACAAATATAATAATAATAATAACAACATTTTCATAGATAATATAGTTCAAAACATTTACAAAATTTTTTTTTGGGGGCATTCAATACATTTTAGACATTTTTTACTAAAATACAAATATAATAATAATAATAACAACATTTTCATAGATAATATAGTTCAAAACATTTACAAAAAATTTTTTTGGGGGCATTCAATACATTTTAGACATTTTTTACTAAAATACAAATATAATAATAATAATAACAACATTTTCATATATCAAATAGTTCAAAACATTTACTAAAATTTTTTTGGGGGGCATTCAATACATTTTAGACATTTTTTTACTAAAATACAAATATAATAATAATAATAATAATAACAACATTTTCATAGATAATATAGTTCAAAACATTTACTAAAAATTTTTTGGGGGCATTCAATACATTTTAGACATTTTTTACTAAAATACAAATACTATAATAATAATAATAACAACATTTTCATAGATAATATAGTTCAACATTTACTAAAAATATTTTTGGGGGCATTCAATACATTTTAGACATTTTTTTACTAAAATACAAATATAATAATAATAATAACAACATTTTTAGACATATTATTAAAAATAAAAATAAAAAAATCAAAATTTGGGGGGGGCTCTAGCCCCCCCTAGCCCCCCCCCCCGGCTCCGCCCCTGCGGATGTGCATGTGCACACGAGGCCGAGCCCTTTACCCAAACCCATTAGTAACCAAGCCCACAAGTTATTTAAGTCCTTAGAACTTTTTCTTTGAGAAATTAAGTCCTTGAACTTAACCATTTATATACAAGAGAGAACTTCTCTCATTTTTTAATGCGGGACAAATAACATCTCCAAAGTGTTAGTTCCCTACATAACCTCCAAACTTTGGCATAGAATATCTCACTAATTGGAAATTGATTTTGAGACTTTAAGTATACCACATTCATCTATTCATGACATAGATTAACATCTAATGATTATTTTAATTAAATAATAAATATTTAATAAAATAATTATTTTTAGATATGATCACATAACCATATTTCCAACATTTTTTTACTTATATATAATATTTGATTGTTTTGGCTATTATATACTTTACACTAAGATATCCTAATTCATTAATTTTGCCTGACCTTCCCATTAGATCGAATATCTGAAAATTTTGTGTATGGACTGGATATTATCTTGCATAGTTGCATGCCAGTCAAGGCCAAACATTTTAGGTACTGTTTGGCAAACTCTTATTCCAACTTTTTGTTCCCCCATACCGACATGGACACTGTTTTTCCACTAACCTTGGATTAACACCTAAATAAACATTTAATTATCTCTTATTTACGTGCTAATAATACCTTAAGGGTGTATTCGCTTTGAGATATAAGTAATGGCTGAGCTACATTTACCACCTTATACCTCGTCGTTTATTTTGATGTATAAAAATGTCCGGATAGATCGTATAATTTTTTGAGCAGCACCTTATCCCTTGGGAAATAGATAATTTTATACCTAAGAGAGGGTGGTATAATTTTATACTCTCTTATGAGGAGTGATAAATATATTATCCTTCAAATCAAACAAGATACTATAAAAATTGTGGTCCCCACCTTTCAGTGATAAATTTATACCTTATTATATTATCCCTCCATTTAAAGGGATAAAAAGCAAACACACCCTAATAATTCAAAAATTAATGGACATTATCTGAATGCTGATACAATTTAGTTTTCCACCATATCAATTAGAATTTTTATATTTCTTTATTTGAGGAGATTCTTTTGAGTTAAGGGTATATACGAGTTTCAAATTTGATGCCAATTTGAATTTAGGTCATTGAACTCAAATGATATTCTTTTTGATATGCTTAAGTTCTATATTTCACATGACACGGGTTTAGGAAGTTGGTACTGAAATGATATCGACTATATCGATAAGGTTGGTTTAGGCTGCATAACATCATTTATTTTCGTAATTAATCATTGAGTTTGGATTCAGAAATTCTTAAACAAATATGTATTCAACCTGTTTTAACATTATTTATTTTCGTAATTAATCATTGAGTTTGGATTCAGAAATTCTTAAACAAATATGTATTCAACCTGTTTTAATTTCTTTGAGGGTAAAAATCCACACCCGTCCTGTAAAAATTTGCACTTCTTTTCATTTTGAGACATCCCATAAAAATATGTATTACTCCCTCCATCCTGCGCAAAGTGGTGCGTTTCTTTTGGGCACGAGATTTAAGGAGTTGTAGATTAGTGTTTTAAGTGTGCAGGAGAGATAATGTAATAAAGTGATAAAGTAGGAGAGATAATGTAATAAGGGAGTGATTAAGAAAAAATAAGGGGTGTATAATTTTTGCCAAAAAAGGAAATGCACCACTTTCGATGGGACATCCCAAAAAGGAATACACACCATTTTCCATGGGACGGAGGGAGTATTATTTTTGGACACTATTACATTAGAAGTTCCTTACTTTTTACTCCTACTTTATCAACATATATATTTACAACTTTACCACAGATGACCTACCACAAATTCTTTATTTTTTTTTATTTCACTATTATAACACTATAAATAAAATGGACTCCTTCTTCCATTTATAACATATACTCACAAAACATTTATTAAAACATGTGTCACGAACATTCATGCACACACATTCATGCTCCCACAAATTCTTTTAGTTGAGGTTTTTATTTATAGGTTGGGGATTTGCCTAACCCCACCCTTTTGGGTGTTTATCCAAAAAAAAAATATTCATGCACACACTTATGTGACAAAGAAAATATTTAATTTATGAATATATAACATGCTAGATCATATTCTATTAAATATATTGCCCTTTATCTTGTGTTCATTAATGTAACCTACCATTTTAAATACATAATATTAATATATCATCAGGTTGATAAGATCATTAATTAAAGTAATTAAGATGAAATATAGTGAATTATGTAATTAGATGTACTCGCTCCATCCACGAAAAATTTACCCTCAAATTTTCTTTTCAGTTCGTTCATGAAAAAAATATTACTTTAATTTATACTATAATAATAGAGTTCATATAACTCCACTCAAATTTAAAGTGGAACCCTTACTCCACTAATATTTTATTAAAATTCGCATATCGTCCACAACGTGACAAATTTTTTGTGGACGAATGCATTACGTACAATATAAGTTCACAAAATAATTAATTTTCTTATACAATTAAACCTTGAGAGATCAAGCATATGTTTGGTCATAGCTTGAAAATCAATAGTAGATTAATTAATTTAATTTATTTATTCACCCTCAATCGTCAAAATCACTTAACATTTTCAAATTTGGAAATAATTAAACCTTGAGAGATCAAGCATATGTTTGGTCATAGCTTGAAAATCAATAGTAGATCAATAGTAGATTAATTAATTTAATTTATTTATTCACCCTCAAGTCGGCTTATGAGGCAATTAGCTGGGAGCGACGACAGCTGAACGAGCAAAGAAAAGAAGGTGAATTGTCGCAAATTTGGAAAACCAAAGCCCCTGCAAAAGTCATTCTTACAGCATGGAAGGTGCTCAAAGGAAGATTACCAACCATCCTCTGAAGCTAACTAAAAAGAGCTTCAAAAATAAAATAAAGACAACCTCATCCGGGCAGGTGACAATCTAGCTTCCGAATATTTGTGTGCTCTGTAAGGAGAAAGAAGAGTCCATCGACCATCTTTTTTTCTCTTGTTCGAAAACTGAAGAAGTTTGGAAGGAGATGATCCATTGGATGGGTAAGCAAGCCGCTTTTCATCATAAGGCGAAATCTCACTTTAATGCTTTTGTAAACCTTGGGAACAAAGAAGATGTCATGTTCTTAACTGCTGTTTGGACCTGTGTTGTTTGGTGTATCTGGAAGAAGAGAAACGAGTGCATATTCAATCAAGGCTCTTGGATTAAGGAGAGAATGGTTTCTGAAATCAAGACAAGGATTTGGGGCTGGAGCTTGGCTTTCAATCTGAAACTGCCCACCTCAGTTTTTAGCAGATGGAACGTAGCTGTTAGTCTGCATGGTTAAGGCTTGTTCTTGTGGTGTCTTGGCTTTCCCTGTTTTTTTCTCCTTATCTTTTTATTTCATGCTGTTTGATTTGTTTCGGTACTTCTTGTACCTTTTTTAATAAAGTTTTTTCCCTTATAAAAAAAAAAACTTAACATTTTCAAATTACATTACAAATTGTAAGATTGAAAGGTCGAACCTACTTTAGAAAGAATAGACGTAAAATTACTAAAATTGTGTCGAAAATGAAACCGTCTAAACTCAAGCATAATCGGGTCCAAATATTTTTGAGTATTCAGCGTGTTCTTTCACCATTTTATTTCATCACAATAGTTTCAGGTATATAGTGTGCTGTATTGGCCGAGGAATAAGGGTTAATGTCTAAAGCCTTTGTCTAAAGTAGGGATGGCAATGGATCCTGGACCCGGTCCAGATCCGCAAATTCAGATCATTTTTACAGGATCTGGACCTTGTAAAAAATGGATCCAATGAATCTGGACCGGATCTGGATTACTCTTAAGATTTGCGGATCTGGATCTGGAGCAAAAGTTTTGAGACCCAGATTCGGTCCAGATCCGGCCCACGGATCCGGTTATACATAAAAAATATATATTTTATTTTATTTTTATCAAACTCTACCTTACAAATCTATTACTAATCTAAACATCTATTTTCATAAATAATGTATATAATTCTATTAAAAATAATATTTTATTTTATCTTAATTTAAATTTTAGTTGTTGTTATTATTATTATTATTATTATTATTATTATTATTATTATTGTTGTTGTTGTTGTTGTTGTTGTTGTTGTTGTTGTTGTTGTTGTTATTATCTTTTATTTATATTGATAATATTGTTTTTTTCCTTTCAATGTTAAAATGGAAGACACATTATTCCACTATTACTGAATATTGTGATGAAGATAGAGATAAAATTGATTGTAATGATATGATAATTAATTTTTCATCCCTTTTTATATATACAATTAAAATAAGTGTGTATCTACTAATATATTACTTAGTACTTGAATATCATATTCTTACTTATTAGAAATTTTTTACTAATATTTTATATAGGTTATGATTTAATATTTATTTTTAAATAATTGTTGATACTCTAGACAAAATTCGATTTTTTTTAGTTAATTTAAAATTTATAAATGTTTTAAAAGAGTAAAAAGTATGGATCTGGATCTGGACCCGAGACCATGTGGATCTAATGGATCTGGGTCTGGATCTTATTTTTTTGGATCCAATGGATCTGGACAAGATCTGGACCTAAGTAAGAAAACTCGGATCTGGATCTGGACCAAGCAGGATCCGGTCCAGATCCGGCCCATTGTCATCCCTAGTCTAAAGCCAAAAGGCTTTAGGTTCGAGTTTCCTGCGGTGCGGTTTTAAATTTCTTTATTTAATACTATTAATTTATAAAAAAATAAAATAATTTCAGGTATATTACACGTGAGAAATATAAAAATACATTATAAATAAATGGAAATAGAGAAGTTTGATGTGCGGCAATATTATGGTCAAATTTACGAGAGATGTGTCCAAAATTCTGAGTGGTGACAAAAATGATATACTATCTTTTTGTGTAAGAACAAAAAGTAATCATGTATTTTTCAATCTCAAACGTGAAAATGCAGCCCTCCCTGCTGTGCCGTTCACATTTTATCGACCACCTCTCCCAGACTAAAAGCCATATCCTACCACTTTATCACACAATTCTTATACAAATACAATACTCCTAATTAAGTTTGACTCACAATTATTCTCTCAACACTCGCCCTTTGTATATAATTTCAACACGAGGAAGATCAAATAGATTTTTTATCGTCTACCTAATTACTAAAAATACTTTATTGCCCATTCAGATGAATCTTTTAGTGTATTTATAAATGATTGAGTTGTGGATTCTTTAGTGTTTATGATTAAAGGTGTGTTCTTTTTTGTTGATAAATTTATTATGAGAAAAAAAGGATAATAACAAAAAATCATGTAAATATCTATTTTCTTTTTTCTCATTCTCTACAAAAGAGAATTTCACCATTTCTCATTCTTTATTTTCACTCTAAGAAGCGATAATATTATCCTTCTATTTTTAATGTGATAATATTAATTAAAAAAAAGGAAAGACATAATTATCCCTTTTTGATGTGATAATATTATCCCTTCTTGAAGGGATAAAAAAATTCCCTGTAATTATCCCTTCCACAAAATATATGTCACTTTACTTTTGGCACGAGTTTTAATAAAATGTGAGTGAAGTTGGTAGTGGAGTAAAGGTCCCACTTTAAATGTGAGTGGAATGATGTGGACTCTACTACTAAAAATGGATGTGGCATGTTTTTTGTGGACGAGCGAAAAAAATAAAATTGTAGCATAAATTTCGTGGACGGATGGAGTAGTAAAATTCTCTTTTATAGAAAATGAAGGAAAAGAGAAAGGAGATTTAAAGAGAATTTTTTTAATTATTCATATTTTTTCATGATAAATTTATCAATAAAATAGAATATACCCTAAAATTTTATATAAGGAAAATGTGCATTTTAAGCAATCTTAAATCTTTAGCATGTCCACATATCATTCATTAAAATTTTATATAAGGAAAATGTGCATTTTAATATTGAGCAATCTTAAATCTTTAGCATGTCCACATATCATTCATTAATTAATATATGCCATAGATAATATTATATGCATATTTGACAATAGAAGGTCTTGAGTGCTAGAAATCAATCTAAACCATTGACACATGAACTATAAGAAAAAAATTATATAGAAGCGCGTGGTTCATAGCCTTTTTTTTAAGAAAAAGATAATCAATAATATTTTTTTTATTGATAAATTTACAATATTAAATAAAGAAATTAATTAAAGGGCCGCGTCACATGGGACTCGAACCCAAGACCTTCGACCTTAGGTATTAACCCCTTATCACTTGACCAACACATGTACATAATAATAATTTTTCATTCTGTCAATGATGGCTTGAGCCGTCGACCTAATAGTTGAAAGGAAAGAGTCTTATCAACTAGGCTGTATTTCATTGTCTTCATAGCATACAACTTATTGAATAGCATACAACTTATCGAATTTTTGTGTCGTTGCACTAACTTTTAAATACGATTCAATCATATTAATGGTTGAATATGATGGGTTACCAACCGTTGAAAATTTCTTTTAATGAAAAATACATTAAACTTTGATTTCGTAATGATTGATCATTGTTTTAGGTGTAATTTCAACAAAAAATAAATACTCCCGCATTTTTGGTGTAATTATGACCATAATTAAAGAATTTCTCAAATTTCAAGATACATAAAAAAATCGAAATTAAAGCTACAAATCAAAATTAACTAAAAGTCTAGCCATAAACTATAATTAATTTCTTAAATTTAATTGATTATGCTTTTAGATAATTTTAAGATGCTATATTGATAACATGGAATAAAACACTTCTCATGTCCCCCAGTTTTATGCATCTTTTGCAATTTTAATTTGTCCCTCAATTTCATCAACCGTGCTCTTTTCTATTTTTAGTAAAAGTACTTTAGATTACGTACCCCAAAAAAGGTGAGATTTTTACTTTATTTTAATCACTTTAACTTTATTATAAATATGAGATTTTTATTCGTCAACTCACAATATAGTTAATTATTTTATTAAAATTCGTATCATCATTTTTTAAGAGATCACATGAAATTGGAAGATAGAGGGAGTAATATTTACATGGTGTTTTAGTTTTATATAGAGATTTTGGCAAATAAAATCACAAACTATTTCGAATTTGCAATTTTAACGCGACTTTTGAAGTGTGACGAATTAAATCACCACCTTTTCAATTTTTGCAATTCCGTTTCCCCAATTTTTTTCCGATCGCTAGATTGTTGAATTGGAGCTTACGGAGATTAGTAAAGACGACGTCATTTTT
Source organism: Salvia miltiorrhiza (assembly GCF_028751815.1). Lineage (NCBI taxonomy): Eukaryota > Viridiplantae > Streptophyta > Magnoliopsida > Lamiales > Lamiaceae > Salvia > Salvia miltiorrhiza. The sequence continues at coordinate 26,380,015 of NC_080393.1, read as the reverse complement.
GTGAGGTCTAAACGACATCGTTTTATACAATTTCACTTAAAAATTTCTCTAAATTATAAGGGATCATATCTTATATTTGCACCATAATTTTTAATATTTAGTAATTTTATTGTAAACGACGTCGTAACATGAATATTACGTGGAGAACTAATCCACATAAACTCAAACTCAACAATACGGCGACCGGAAAAAATTGGGGGGGGGGGGCGATGAAATTGCAAAAATTAAAAAGGTGGTGATTTAATTTGCGACACTTCAAAAGTCATGTTAAAATTGTAAATTCTAAATAGTTTGTGATTTTATTTGCCAAAGCCCCTTTTATATATAAAAAAGCTGGAAATTAATGATTGTTGATGCTTTATCGACAACGATTTTTATTTTCTTACGTAATCCGTGGAATTAGCCCCATGCTTACTTACACCCCCATTCTCTCCCATTTTATGTATCTATATATACACAGACGTTACACATTATTATTTACAGCTAACCAGTGCCGACTATATATGTGTGGTTTCTAGTTCTAGCTACTATATATATACACACACACACACTTGTAGTTGTAGAGAGAGAGAGAGAGTGGTGTTGAGTTGAGAGGAAAATTACAATAATAGAGTGAGGGAGAAGATGCAGGCATCACAGGAGGAGGAGAAACAAATGAAGTCCTATTCATCTTCTTGGCTTGTTCCCAGCAGATGTTTCTCTTCTCCGCCGCCGGAAAATGGATTCGACGAGGCTAAGCCATCCCAGAAGCAGCGAACGCCCGGTGGCTGGAAGGCCATGCCTTTTGTTTTGGGTCTCTCTCTCTCTCTCCCTCACAACCCTTTTTCTGTTGTTCACTGTTTAATTAATTAATTTTATTAATATTGCGTGTGCAGGAAATGAAACTTTTGAGAGGTTGGCAACAATAGGATTGCTAGCAAATTTCATGGTGTTTCTGCTAACGCAGTTTCACATGGACCAAGTGTTAGCTTCGAATGTTATGAACATATGGATGGGAGTCACAAACTTCGCTCCCTTGATCGGTGCATACATTTCAGATGCCCATTTAGGCAGATTCAGAACTATTGCTTATGCTACCTTTTCTGCTATCATGGTACGTACACGTAAACCTATTTTCTACATTTAATTCTCAATTAATGATATAGTACTCAAATTTAAAATCTGAAAAGGTTAAACCGAACTATTTAGACCTCTCTACTTAAAAAGGTAGGCTCATAGAAATTAAGCTAGCTAGGGATTTCAACTAACTTAAAAATCATCGTATGAAATATCCACAGTAGCTAGCTAGTATCTGGTGGTCCACTTTTCTTCTTCCTTATCTATATTTTGGAAGTATATATGGATCGGAATTCGGGAGTCGGTAAAATTTGATACCTGCAACTGCATTTATATCCCACACATGTGGGCCGGGGGCCCTATTTCCCCCCACTAAAATCATGGTTATACTTATACATGACATGTGATTAAGCCAGAAATTGTGATTTCATGTCTGAGAAAACTAGATTGCTTCTACAATCTGGATCTCTTATTCTTTACACGATCGATTAATGAATACCAAATATAAACTACAGACCACCAAGATGTGTAAATATTCATTTTCTATCCATGATAGGCTCATACCTATCGAAGCGTTAGTGAAATTCAAATATGTGACATTTGGCCTTAAAAAACCAACTCTACCCCACTAGTTGTTTCTTGCAGATTTAGAATTCCAGCTTCCAACATATATATTTTCTTTTGGACATAGATAGCAATTTGTGCATGAAAAGGTAATGCAACCTAACTACATACAAATATATGATCAATCGCCTTCTATCCTAATTAACATACATCTTATTTAAGGTCAATTTGGTCCCCAATTTGTCTATAAAAAGCTGCATAATCGATATGTACACCCAAAAATAGTTAGCACCACCAAATTTGGGATGCAATAATTGAAAATCATGCAGACTAATTCGAGAATATATATAATGGAGAAGGGCAGACTCCAAAATGAATAACTAATTAGATAGCTGTCCTTGTTAACAATTACTTGCAACAATCATCAAACAATCATGGAGATGGCGATGTACAACATAATTATTGAACTAGTGCGCGCGCATGCAGGGCATGGTGACGTTGACCATAATAGCAGGGGTGCCTCAGTTGCGGCCTCCGCCATGCATTAATCAAAAATGCAGCGCTCCCACCAAATCCCAGCTGGGAGTCCTGGCGCTGGGCCTCGGCTTTCTCTCCGTCGGCACCGGCGGCATCAGGCCGTGCAGCATCCCCTTCGGCGTCGACCAGTTCGACGCCTCCACGGCGGAAGGGAGGAGAGGGATCAACAGCTTCTTCAACTGGTATTACATGTCCTTCACCCTCGTCATGACCATCGCTCTCACCTTGGTCGTCTACATTCAAGACTCCGTCAGCTGGGTCTGGGGCTTCGGCATCCCCACCGCGCTCATGCTCTTCGCCATCGTCCTCTTCTTCGTCGGCACCAATTTCTACGTCTACGTCGTGCCCGAGGGCAGCGTCTTCACCGCCATTGCGCAGGTCATCGCCGCCACCTACAAGAAGCGTAAGCTGCACATCCCCGACGCCGCCGCCTATTTTGACCCGCCGTTGAAGGGGACGCTCGTCACTAAGCTCTCTTTGACCAATAACTTAAGGTCAGAGAATTAAATTAATTACGTTAGTCAATTTGAGAGTGGCGTCTCATTAATTAATCATGATTATTTTGTTTGTTTCAGGTTCTTTAATAAAGCCGCGTTGATAACCGAGGGTGACATTGGGGTGGATGGATCCAACTCCAACCCGTGGAGGTTATGCAGCGTCCAAAAAGTGGAAGAAACCAAATGCCTATTCAAAATCATCCCGATTTGGGCTTCCGGGATTATCTGTTTTACCGCCATTGTACAACAGAGCACATTCATCTTGTCTCAAGCCTTGACAATGGACCGCCACCTCGGCCCCAACTTTCAGATCCCGGGCGGGTCGCTCGTGGTCATCTCGATGATCACGGTGGCGCTATGGATCCCCGTGTACGACCGGGTGGTGGTGCCGTCCGTGAGGAAGGTCACCAAGGTGGAAGGTGGCATCACCTTGCTCCAGAGGATGGGGATCGGGCTGGTGTTCTCCATCCTCTCGATGGTAGTGTCCGGCCTGGTCGAGCGGATGAGAAGAGCTCACGCTGGACCAGGCGGGACCACTACCCTAACGGTCTTCTGGCTGGCCCCGCAGCTTATGCTGATGGGGTTCGCCGAGGCATTCAATATCATTGGACAGATTGAGTTTTATAATAAAGAATTCCCGGAAAATATGACTAGTTTGGCAAACTCGTTGTTCTCATGCACAATGGCGGGGGCGAGCTATATAAGTGCAGCGTTGGTGAACATCGTGCACCACACAACTGCCACGCGCGCCCATCCCGATTGGTTGACCAAAGATATTAACCAGGGAAGGCTCGAGAACTTGTATTTCTTGATCGCCGGCTTGGGCGTCTTGAATTTCGGATACTTTATTTGGGCGGCGCGTGGGTATCAGTACAAGAGCAAGATCAGAATTGATGATGAGCATGTTGAGCTTGTTGACAAAGAAAATCAAAAATCACTAGTATGATTGATTGATTTTTCAATCTTTTTAGTATTATGTGACATGCTGCATTGCAACTAGTAGTAGTAGTGCAACCCTCGACGCAAGTTGTTGCTGCAGTAGCCTAATATATGTACTTAGTTTTGGCATTTTCTAATTGGGGATAATACTAAAGAAAGGAGTTTTAAATGAAATTGAGTTGACTCTTTTTTATGTTATCGCGACAAAACACCACAGCTTCTTCATTGCCCCTTCTTTTCTCGAATGATGAGAAAGGATCATGAAGATAATACTTATCTATTAATATATGAAAGCACATCTGTTTTTAGCAAATTTTTCCTCTCAATTTGATGGTATTTTTTTGTAATTATAGCATCAATTGAAGATAATTATTTTAGAAGTTAAAGAGAGAGAGAAAGAAGACAGGAGAGAAAAGATAATCCAATATTATTTATGTCCATGAAACGAGAGAGAAAAGAGGAGAGGAAAAAGAATAGAGGAGAGAAAAGATGTGAAAAAATAAAAAAGAGAAAATATGATTTTTTTTAAATTTTAAATCATCATATCTTATTTGTTCTAAATCTATTTTTGATTATTTTTAAAAATTGAAAATTTAATATATATATATATATATATATATATATTGATTTCTTTTATAAATATAAAAATACATGCAATATAAATATCTTGGAGTATATAATAAGACTATTTCTCAAAAGAATATTGTTCTACCATTTAGTTTTAAAATTCTTTAGATTTGATTCTTGAAAAAAATATTTAAAATACATCTTAAATGAAAGATCATAACAAAACCTTTATTTTTGGTGTAAAAATAATTAAAAATAAATTTGATACTAATAAATTATGATTCTCTCTTCTTTTCTTTTGATTTTTTATAATTAATTTAATTTATTTTATATATATTTTTTTAGAAAAAATTAAAAAGCATGTGTGTAAAAAAATTACATAACAATATATAATTTTTCTTTTCGACTAAAAAAAATTATGAATCATAATTAATTATGTGTTGATATATTTTATCAAACAAACCAAAAAATGTCTGAATTAAATTTTTAATAAAATGTTACGGTGCCTATTATCATCAAATTAAATGTCTAGGTAGTAATATTATTTTTAATTTTAGATGTTGTTGAAAATAATGATCATATAAGAAAGATCTATCATAAATTTGTGATAGAATAGATAACATATTTGCACAATTGAAATTTCAAAATTTGAAGAATTTTTACCAAAATTTGCTAAGTTTGTATTATGTATGATTTTTAATATACATATATGTATTATTGTGAAGAAAATAAAATGATATTGTAACCTTTTTTCGCTAAGATTTAACATAAAATTATATACTCCCTCAGTCTCATTATTTGTGGCACGCACCTTTTCGGCACCAGAGGAAAGTTTGTGTGCCCATATGTTTAGGATTGTGTTTAAGTATTTTTTTTTAATTATTCTTTCTTTATGCATCAACAGACCATTTTAAGTTTTTTTTTTTTTAAACTTAAATAAAAAATGAAGAACAGTTAATTAAATTGAGGATTAATGATTTTTGCATCTCAATTTTTAAGGTTAAATGCATGTAATATCATGAACTTAAGTCGAATTCCAAATTTAGCACGACTTTAAAAAGTTCCAATTAATATGACTACCTTTGCTTCGTGTTCAATTTTAGCACCGATTTATTTTCCGGCAGAACCACGTGGCAATGACGTGTCTTCCGGCAGACACGTCATAATTTTGTACTAGAGAGAGAGAGAGATAGGGGCTGCTACTGCCGCCGCTCTGAGGTCCGGCGAGGTCGGTTCTTCCTCTCAGTCTCGGTCCGGCGAGGTTGGCCCTAATTTCCTTTCTCCAAATGCCGCCAACGCTTCCATAATTTCCGCCGGAGTCGCTGCCTCAGTTCCCCTCACTGTTAATACGCTTCTCTCTCAAGTCAAAAGAAGCAACGAAATAGAAAGCCCTAACTTTCCAAATCAGAAATCGCCTCCCTCGGTTTAGCGCCGCCGCGTTCTGCAAATCAATCGCCGCTCGTCCTTCGCCCTCTCCGGCGAGTAGACGAAGTCTACCACCACCAGCGATTCTCCAGCTCCGACGCCAATGGAAGCTTCATCGTTGTGCCGTCCTCCCCGATTCAGAGCAAAGGCGGTGAGTTTGGGGAGTTAGGGCTCCGATTGTCTACGGGCCCTTTACTGTTCCGAATTGGAGCGAGAGAGGGAAGGCAGGGCGGTGGAGAAGGCAGGGCGGTGGAAGAAGTGGTGGTGGAGGCGGCAAGAGAGAGAGAGATAGAGCTTGGCGGTGGAAGAGCTTGGGACGAGATAGCAAAGATTGTCGGCGTTTTCGGGGTGGTTGGCGATGAGGCCGCGGAGGTCGGCGTCGGAGTGGGCGACTGTGAGTGCGATGGAGTCTTTGCCGGCAACGTAGCATGGTGGAGGTGAGGGGGAAGATGATGGTGGCTGCTAGAGGGAGAAAGTGGTTGAGGGGCGGAGGGAGAGAGAAAGCTTGGCGAAAAACGCAGCGTTTTGCTCGCCGGCCGGAAACTTATGCCGGCAAGCCACGTTAATGACACGTAGGATCGAAGCGTGTGCCGACAAGCCACGTCAAAAAGGAGTGCTAAAATTGAACACGGAGCAAAAGTAGTCATATTAATTGGAACTTTTAAAAGTCGTGCTAAATTTGAAATTCGGCTTAAGTTCATGATATTACATGCATTTAACCCCAATTTTTAATGCCCAACACACGCATTAACCGACACATGTTCTCTAAAAGTATGTGGATTTTTTTTTTTTTTGAGGCTATATGTGGATTAATTCCATGTACCTTAAATTAAAATTTCAGCTGAAAGCTTAAAATAAACATCACAGTACTCAAATTTTTGGGCGCCATTTTTGGACCTGAAATGCAAATTGAGACGAAAACTTCAAATTTTCATTCAAATGGGAAACATGCCATTTTGGACGCCATTAATTAAATTATTAATTCATTCCTAATTATTTTTCAAATAGAAATATGTTATTTAATTTGGAACACCCTAAATGAAATACGAGCCATAATTAATGGGACAAATAAAGTATATTTTATAAATTATATTTATTTATAAAAATATCACTTAATTTTTGTGGTTATCGTGCACTGCACGAGAGACCGTACTAATTATATTAAAATGGATGTGTTATAAATTTTAGGGCAAATAGCGTCAAAATCCCTATACTTTCCCCGTTTTCGCATATTTCCCTTGACTTTTAAATTTCGAGATAGAATCCTTGAACTTAAATCCCGTTCGCGTTTCTCCCTTAAAATTGGCCGGCGATTTAAGTAATGCTGACATGGAGCCCGGAAATCCACATAGGATTAAATTCCGGCGTAGTAAGCGACGTAGTTTTACTTAATAACGTGAAACGTCGTCGTTTTATCCTTATTTAGGGATTTAAATGTCATCCAACATAGAAATTTAGGGGGAAATTGATTTCTTACGCAAATTAGGGTTGTTCTTGAGAAAAAAAAAACACCAAATCCATGCCCTCATCTTCATCATTCCGGCAGAACTTCAGCCACAAGGGGCAAGTAATATGTGGCCATGGACTCCCAGCCACAAGAGAATATATGGTTTATCACTGTCGTTCCTCAAGTCAAGAGATTTTAATGGCGGGCGCGGGGTTGACGCAAAACACTTGTTTTGGTTTGGGTTCAAATTAACAAGAGTGAGAGCGTGAGAGGTTTTGTGGTCGCCGCCGGTGACCCGCGACACCAACGGCGCCAGAATCTCCAAAACTCGGAGGACTTCGGTTGAGAGCAAGCGGCGCGACTCCATAGTGCTTCTGAATGAGAGGATCCGCCGTGAGCACTGCAAATAGGGTTATTTAATTTACGGATAAAACGACGCCGTTTTGGGGTTCATTTAATGACTCAACACAAGCTTCGCCACATAGGCGACACGTCATTGCATTAGTTGCCGGAAAATGTCATTAAGGGAAAATTGCGCATCGGATCAAAGGTTAAGGATTCTATCGCGAAATTTAAAAGTCGGGGGAAATATGCGAAAACGGGGAAAGTATAGGGATTTTGACGTTATTTGCCCTAAATTTTAATAGTAGATACATTTAAAAAAGTTATGGCATGTGTTGAATGATAGGGAATGTTGAATATCTTATTGAGTAAATAAACGAACTTTAAAATTTTATATTTGTGTGTATAAATTACTCCTTCAGTTTCAATTTAATAGTTTATAAGGTTTGGATATGTATATATATGTTAAAAAATGAATAGTTTATAATAAAACAGAAGAAAAAAAGTAATTTTTTGTGTGAATATATTTGTCAAAAAAGTATGAGAGACGAATGAGGATATTCTTTTTTACATAAGAAGAGGGATAATTATGTGTGAATCAAAATGACATATAATGTAAATAATGAGTTATGTGAAGTTATTTAAGATATACTCCCTCAATCCCATGAATCTTGACACATTTGGTTTCAGCACGAGAATTAAGGAGTTGTAGATTAATGTTTTAAGTGTGTAGATAATAAAGTATAAAAGTGATAATGTAGGAGATGAAAGGTGATAAAGTAGGAGAGAGAATGTAATAAAGTGATAAAGTAAAAGAGATAAGGTGATAAAGTAGGAGAGATAATGTTAGTTGTTACTATATTTAGAAACGTGTCAAGATTCGTCGGACGGTCCAAAAAGGAATATGTGTCAAGATTCGTGGGATGATCCAAAAAGGAATACGTGTCAAGATTCGTGGGACGGATGGAGTATTGACTTTCTATTTTAAGAAGTGGACAATTGAAATGAGACGTCCAAATAAAAAAATGTGACCTATTGAATTAGAACAGAGGGAGTATCATTTTATTCTTTGTCTATTGAAGAGGAGTACTCCTATTGTTAATTTTCCCTTCTCAAGTGTCCAAATATGGTGTGTGAATGGAAAATCAATTTGACGGTGATATATAAATTAGGGATACAAATGAATCAAATAATTTTGATTTGGTTCAGTATTCGATTTAAAATTTTAATATTAGAATAAAATATTTTATGGTTTAGTATTCGATTCGAAAATTGGCAGGCACCTCCACCCTTATGAAGCGCGTCGTTCATCGCACCCTCTGTTTCCCTATGGCTAGGGATGTCAATCTAGCCCGAAACTCGTGGGCCGACCCGAGTAACCCGACAAAATTAGAAGGTTAGGGTTGAAAAATCGCAACTCGATTATAAATCGGGCTAGCCTGTTCGGGCTGGCGGGTTGAAGCGGGTCAGCCCGTCGGGCTACTATTTGTTTGTTTGTTTGTTTTTTTTTTAAATTGAATTTTAAAATACTTTAGAGTTTAGGCCTTTAAGGTTTGGCCTGAAACCGAAATTTTTTCAGTCTCACTGGTCACTAGCGTGCATCCACCCTCACTTCAGCCATTCTCCCTCTACCGCCGACCGATCTACCACCTCCAGCTACACCATCGCGCCTCCCTCCCCTCCGGCGCATCCACTCCCACCGGGCAACCGCGCGGCCGCGCCTCTTTATATATTAAAGATATATAGTTTATATCTTTAATATCTATGTATATTTTATACATTATACATTAGATCATTAAGAATAATAAAATATAAATGATAATTTTATTTTTACGCCTATAACCTGGTTAGCCCGATGGGCTAACCCGAAACCCGAACGTTTAGGTTAGGGTTGAAGATTTACAACCCAAAAAAATCTCCAGCCCGATTAGCCCGCACCAGATTAACCCAAAATCCGATAGGGCTAGCCCGAAAACCCGGTGGGCTGGTCCGATTGACATCCCTACCTATGGCTAGCATGCCCATCACTTACCTGAGAGTTCTTATTTTGGTTGGCCGCCCGCGAACCGCCTATTTCATGTCCATTCATACTCGCATCATTCAGAAGTTTGCGCGCTGGAAAGGTCTCCAACTTTCCATGGCAGGCTGTCTCTGCCTAGTCAAGTCCATTATTCAAAGTTCTATTATCCACTTGATGATGGTGTACCGTTGGCCCAAATCCCTGCTCCACGACATTGATAGAAAGTGCAGAAATTTAGTTTGGACTGGCAGGACGAATAAACGGCCTAGCAGATATGTTAGTTGGAGTCGTGTTTGCGCCATCCGTGAGGAAGGTGGCCTGGGCGTGCGTTCTTTCACTTTGATGAACAAGAGCTATCTGATGAAGCTGACCTGGAAGATGATAAAAGGCATGAATTTTGCCTATCAAATCCTTTGAACTCAATATCTTAATGAGTTTGGTTATGCTAAGACATCGGCCGCGAACACTCCTATTTGGATTGGCAACTTTAATCATCTTACTGACGACTTTTATGCTTATATTGGCTATGGCGATTGTATTTACTTCTGGATAAACGATTGGCTTGGCTACAGATTAGTAGACAGATTTCGTATTCCTCATTATATGCATGATTATCTTACTTTCACTGTGCAGGATTACTTCTTTGATGGCATATGACATTTCTCGGAGGCCTTCGTCAGTCATTATCCTGACATTGTTACCGATATTTTACTTCTCCTTATTGGAGAAGATAGGGATGCTTGATTTTGGAAGCAGTTTGTTCGAAGTGACGTCACAGCGACGCTTGCCTTCTCTAGCACTTGTCATCGCTTTCCAAAAGTGAAGTGGGGATTATCCTGGTCCGTCACTCTCTTCTCTGTTGGCGTGTTCTACACAGTCGTCTTCCTACTATGGATAGCCTCATTCACCAAGGCTTGATTGCTCCTAATGGCTGTCCTGTTAGAGCGCCGAAGAATTTGTCTCTTATGTTGTTGCGTCCAAAAATAACAATAATTATATAAAGCAATAAATAACATAAAGAGTAATAACTTACAAAGAGTATATAATGCTTGATGATCTAACAATGAAAATATACACCTCTATTTATAAGCAAGGTACTAATAATTCTAGCAGGTACTAATAACCGAATTCTATTAGAACTATGCTTCATTATGCTTATCCGCGTATATTCATACTGATCTAGGCTCGGATTCTTCTCCTAGATTTGAAATGTATCCTAATGGAAATAAGATAACCTTCTTGCTCCAGGGTTGATCTGAGGCCGAACAGGTTTGTTCCGGGCTAAATCATCCCTGCTCTGACTGAATCGGCCCTGTTTCTGTTGTTGACACCCAACAAATGAGGAATGCATATTTTTATCCTCATCAGCTCCTCCCCCTAGTCTGGTCAAGGTGCGGCTTTTGGTACCTTGGCCGGACTAGAGAATTAGTGATGCAGGGTTGCATTTTCTGGTAATTTCAAGGCAACATGGCTGGTCTCAACTTTACAGGGTTGATTTCATTGATACCGGGATGATTTTCAGGATGCTCGAATAGGTTTTCTTCGGTGCCCCGATGATGCGACACGTGTCCTCTTCTTCTTCGAACTCTCTTCGGCTACCTGCGTCGTCTCCGATTACCTTTCCCGGCGTACCTTTAGTCTTCCAGGTACCTTTCTTCTCTTTCCTTCTCACCAAGGTGTATTTAATGAAATTTGAAATCCGCAATAAATGTCCGTCAGTCTAATGCCTTAAAATATGGATTTTTATGCAAAAAACAATTTTAAAAGAGGTAAGAGAAGGAAATAATGAGACTGCATTGAGAAAGGTGGGACAAAATAAAGAATAAAATAAATGCAGTTTATGAGACTTGTCCAGCAAGAATAATTCAATACAAGTTCCCAAATTAAAACATATGACACGACCAATCAGTTCACCAAACAAGATAACGTAAAGAGAGAGAAAAAGACACATTTTAACTGAAGTGGATATTCTAAATGATTCAGAGTTACTTACTAGTCGACTGATCATTGTAGTCAGTCGATACCACTTGTTCAGTAGGTCTTCCGAGTCTTGTTCCCTCTTGAGCAATGACTCATCTTCTTGAACACTACGTCATCAATTGGAGTGCCTTATTTGACTGTATTTCAGTCAAACTTATTTTCCTCCTTAGAAGACTTCTTCCTTGACGGAGAATGTTGGTAGAGATGAAAAACTGCACAGGTGAGAAGCAAAGGCGAGAAATAAGAAAAGTGGAGCACTTAGCACGTTGGAAGGAAGGCGAGAATTTTTTTGAAAACTCAGACAACCCTCGTGTAGGATCTAGTTTAGTAAGAACTAGGTCAGAACAGTTTGTTCTTGCGAACAACCCGCTTTAATACCAATTGTTGGGGTCCCGGAGGGTTGACTGACAGGTGTATGGGGGGGAGGAATACACCCGTGGGCTATTTTTCGCAAGCAAAACAAACTTAACCAGATTTCAGTTCGAAATAGGTTGTAGACTGAAACTGAAAATACTTCAGTAAATTGACATCAGTCGAGCACTGGGCTTAACTGATATCCAAGAAAGGCTTCAGTCTAGTTTGTAAAACAGAGTAGAGTTATTAATCTCTCTGACTATCTATTGAGTCATCAGTAGGAATAATAACTCAGCAGCGAAATTTAAACTTAATGCGAATAGCTTTCAGAAAAGAGTTTGCAACTTGTAAAATTCTTAGTTACACTTTTCAGTTACTCCAGTTCAGTTGAAAACAGTTTAGCACAAGTAAGAAAAAACTGAAAGCAGAAAAAGAACACAAGGATTTTTAACGTGGTTCGGAAACATCTTTCCTACATCCACGGCTAGATTATTTGTCTGACAAAATACTTTGGGCTTATGCTTAAAGGTGCACAACAAACCTACTAATCCACCCTGAATTGGATTTTACACTTAACAAGCCTTGACACTGTCGTGTCCAATCAGCTAATGCTAAGGTAATTGGAGACAAACCTTTAATTTGAACTCCCGCTTGGTTTAACTGGTACTAAGGTAAACCGTCTTGTTTAGTTTTCTAGTACTAAACAACAACCATTTGGCTTACCTGGTGCCAAGAGACCGTACTGCTTAGTTTTCTGGTACTAAACAACAACCACTTGGCTTAACTGGTGCCAAGGGACCATCTGTTTAGTTTCTTGGTACTAAACAACCACTCAAACACACTTTTCTCTTGTTTGAAAAGAGGTTTGGACGCTTCCAACTATGACTACTGAGAACAGGCTCTCAAGTAATCTATACTAGGCTAATGATATAACATGAGGTGCCTAGTCTATTAAGAGAGTTTTGATAATCAGTTAGACTGATTTTACAACGATGAATTATTCTCTTCTTCGATTTGAAATTTATCTATCTATGAAAATGTTGGCTCTTTAATTCGGCAGAGCTTCAGCATATGTCTTCGAATCAGTCATCCCGAGATTGAGGGTTTTTCTTGAGCTCTATTTATAGACGAAGTCTTGAATAAATCCTTTGGAGAGATGGTCTCCAGGATTTCTGTTGTTGTGAGACATTCCGTGCTTTGGGCTGAGGCTTCAATCTGCTTTGCTCCCAATTGGTTAAGAGTTTAAGTCCTCTTTGTCCTAGGAGCATGGTATGTCAGTACTTTGGCACCAAAAAAAAAAGTTATCGTATTGGAAAGGACGATATTCAAATATGATGCATTTAATGACGTTGTAGGAGAATTTAATGCGGGCATCTGAGCTTCAGTCCGATGAAGAAGATTGACTGATGCTTTTGTCCTTTGTTGGATCAATTGATAACTTCAATGAAGTTGTCTTTTGCATCACCAGTATATTTCATCTGTTGTTCAGTCTTCAATCAAGCTTTGATCTTGGAAATCTTCGATCTTCAGTTATCAATCACCTTCATTCTAGCAAAAGGGTTGAACTCCAACAGTTGAGTTCAAACAGGAATTCTAGTATAGAGATAATAAGTCTAAGGGTTTTGGGATCATCAAAACTGTAATAGGGTATTTCTTCTATTTCCCAACACTTAACATAAGGTAGTCTTTGTTGATCTCCTTTATCGTTATGCTTGTGATTAGTACACTTGTCTTCATGCACTTCATTGTGCTTAGTTGTAAGTTGAAACTTTACGCTGGTTTTGAGCGGCTTAAAATTTTTGGCTGACTGATTCCCCCTTAGCTAATACTTGTAAAATAAAAAAGCAAGCTCCTTAACAACTAAACTACAATCTAGTTACATCAGTTGACCATCATCATCAGGGAATTTTGACAACTAATTTTTTTTTTCAATAATTTCTCCATTTTTTATGATGCCAAAATTTATCTAAAATCTAATATGAGACCTAAAAAATCTCCTCGTTAAAAAGAAAGTACAAATCTTAATTAGAAAATAGAGCGGGAAGGTTAATTCAATCATATGATAAGTAAAAAGAAGACATTAAGAATAGAGCCTGGACAAAGAGTAATTATCTTCAGGTTGTACTTGAAAAACAAAAAGCGCTTTATATTAGTATAGGCAACTGATACATTGTGGATCAAATAAGAAAGATAAATTGTCATATACAATCTGTTACAATTCAAGTGGCCTTCTTTTTCTTTGCTTCATGAGCAGCCTTCTTCTAAGTAGTTTGTTATTTATCAATCAGTTGGTCACCTTTTATAACACCATACTCCAGTACTCCAACGGTTGGCTTTAGCTTATATTGTTGCTCTATCAAATGCTTCTCCTTATCTTCTTGGTGGCTTGCAGGTGACCTATGAAGGGGACTTAATGTTGATCCTATTCGATCTGGTGCCCCAAAGCTGCTCATTACCGATCAAGCCTTTATCTTCATACTCCCTCCGTCCCAACTTTTAGTATCCAATTTTACTTTTTTGGTCGTCCCACATGTTAGTATCCATTTCTATTTTTGGTAAAAGTAGGTGGAGCCCTTACTCCACTTTAATTATTTTAACTCTCACATAAAATGTGGGACCCTTATTCCACTCACAACACATCAATCACTTTATTAAAACCTGTGCCGTTCTCAACTGGATACCAAAAGCCGGGACGGAGGGAGTAGTTTCTAAGAAATTCTAGGAACTTACCGTCAGTTGTTTCTTCAGGCAAGCCATACCAATAGTTGTAGGTTTCAACAAACTCTTCTTTGATGGATTCCATTAATCTCGAGCAAGTAACTAATGGTGTATGTGGGAATGAATACACCAACTATAAACATTTGCGTTGCTTTTTACTTATTGATGCAAGATTGATCAATTAACTGAAATGTTAACTTTCAGGTGACTATAGACCAGCACAAGTGAGCTGAATGTGTCAAAGTAAGGAGTCTTGCTAGAGTGATATCAATTAGGTAACCTACTTACAGCTTAAAAGCTTATCAGTTGGATAGATAACTAATGTTTTGCGGAATGTGGTGGTTAAGGCAATCACGTTGTTTGAAAACCTTTAAGGTATTAACCAACTTGTAGATTAGTCGGTTTTTATGCAAATCAATTGATGTTGTAAGTTGATTAAAGATGCTGATGAGTTTTCTCAGGTCAGCTGAAGTGGTTAGCTGACGAGTAGTTTGTTGAGTGAAGACAGTTAATTAAATAAAATTCGATTGAAAGGTACTGAAAGGCAAAGAGCACACAAAATTTTACGTAGTTTGGAAAAACTCCCTACGTAAATAATATATGAGATCTAGGATTTAAATACCATCGTCCCCCCGAGTGAAAAAGAACACTGAATTTCCTTATGCTCGAATATATGAGATCTAGGATTTAAATACCACTGTCCCCCGAGTGAAAAAGAACACTGAATTTTCCCTATGCTCGAATGTCGAATATATGATTTCTTATATGTGACACATTGCACAAACCATAAGAACCGTGGATGATGATGTTTACCGAATAATATAGGTTTGTCATAAATAATTAAACATACCAAATAATAGGAGTTTGTCATAAATAACTATATAATGCATGCTTGGTACTTATTTAGCAACGATTGTATTTGTGGGAAACATATTTCCTTCACCCACGTGATTCAGGATAGGATTTAGACAGCATTCCAAAGAAATTGAATTATTTGAGAAGATATGCATATACAAGAAAGTGGGAATAATATATATTAGAGTTATGGTATATACCGTGAGCATCATTTATAAGCATCACTGACATTTAGTCATGTTAGTATTTTGTTTTATTTTATATATGTATTTTTATTATAATATATTTAAAATTATTATTAATATCAATAATTTTATTAGTTAAGTATAAAAAAAACAAAGCTTGCTTCTTTTATTCATTTGTTTGAAGTTATAGGAAAAATGATCGAATTGAACTTTGATTTTATACAATTTGTAAAATTAATAATGTCAAGAACATTTTCTTTAGATATTAGAATCAAAATCCATAATATTAAAAAGATAATTTTCAATTTGAGATCAATTTTAAAATTGAAAGTTTATTTGTAAATTATATTTTTTATTTTTATTTATCTTCTTATTTTTCTCTTCCTTTTCTTTTCTAAAATTATGAAATTCGGTTAATTATAAAATATATATTTGATATGCATATCAAATTAAAAATCATGACAAGAGCTTCAATTGAATATATATTTGATGTAAATATTGGATTTAAAGTGTAAAAGTTATATTTGTCTACAGGTTAAAACCTTCAATAATTCTCTGTACTCTCTCATCTTTTTTGAATAAATCTATTTTTTAATATTTTTTTATTTATATTTTTTCTTTTAAATTATTTTGTTTACTTATATTTTTTTGCTTTTTCATATCAATTATTATTACTGTAAAAATTATTTTTATTATATATATTTTTTTATATTAAGCCCAAATATATATTCAACTAAAATTATACACCCTTCGTCCACGAAAACATGTCCTATGAGAGGTTGACACGAGTTTTAAGAAAGTTAGTTTTGTATTTAGTGATGGGAGAATGAGCCCCACAATTTAAGAGTAAGAGTAGCCGCACCGCGACTCTTACAACCACCTCGAGTGACCCTTCGTGGCGCCCCCGAGCATTGACTAGCCCCTCTGCGTGGGGCTCTAGTGATCGAGCCATATAACGATTAAATCCTAGCATGCTTCTATTAATTTAAATATTGTACAGAGAGTTAGAAAAACCTGAAGAATAATTAACAGGAATTCATCAATTAGTTGCTGAACAGGCAAATAGATTTTGACCCTCCGGTTGACCCCTCAAACAATCTCCTTTCATATTATGTCCAGAAATACGGCTTGACTTCTTCGTTGCAAATGAGCTTTCTGTGGCCGCTTGTTTCACCTCAATCGGAGTTCTGTAGAATAAGTTATGCTAGTTCTATGGAAACTGTCAAAAGCTAATTTCCTGCGAAAATCTGACTCCAGCTCTGATATTCTGAAGTGTATCCCGCTTAATCTTAGACGTTGGATGGACAGACGCTGCTTAGATCTCATAGAAACCTAATTTTCTGAAGTATGAAAATACGTTTTTTATGCTTTGTTCTGAGAGTTGATATATATTTATAATTATAAATACAGGATATGAGCATGACTTATGAGTTGGGCTATTTTTATTCTACTTGGCTCAAGCGACTTTAGGCCAGTCAAGGATCAAATAAAAGGAATAAAGATGAGCCTCAAATAAATTAATTCTTATAATCAGATTAGATCATAATTAATTCATAATATTAATTCATTCAACTAAAGAATCAATGTTGACTTACCGATGATGATTCGAGACTTGTATTTAAATTTATCGAACATCTGTATTTAAGATATCCAATATCCATTAATTAATTAAAGTTTCTGACAACTTATATTAATTAATTTCTTATTAATATGTAAGTAACATTCCACTCACCCTTATTATTGCATATAAACTTAATCAAACTACAGGTTTAGTGCAATAAACATTTCTAGCTTCTTAAGGGATGTTATCATCCTAGATCGGATACGGTTACTTAATACCGATTACCAAAAGTCATATATAAATTGCTATCGCCCAAAATAGTACTCAAGTATAATGTAATTCTTACCCATAGTAAATCAAAGTGATATACAAATTTATATATACACCTGAAATCATATTAGTCTTTAGATCCCTAAAATCTTATTAGGATTTAGGTCCTGCTAAGTCACCGACATCTTGATTTTTCACTTAGGTTAGACAGAAGAATACATTTTACGGTGATCCTATCAATACGTTTACACGCACCAGTATAGACAAATAGCCAAGACAAACTACTTTCATCTATACTACAACCTAAACGAACAACTTGTCATAGAGTCATTTCAGGTGCAATCAATTTTATATCGCATAAGGTTATCTAATTATATGGTCTTCGGTGATTTACAATACACTATATAATCTACTTATATAGAGATAATTGAGCATACATATACAATTATAGATAATTCAAATAGGATATAAGATAATGAACTAAGGTGGTCTTGGGTAGTGTACCGTACATCCGGGTTGACCCGTACCCACATCCTAACCCGCTACCTGATTCAAACCCGCATTCTGACTCAAACCGTGTAAATGACACTATTCGATTATACAAATGACACTGCATGTAATTGACACTATTATGTTATACAAATGACACTACGTATTCTATAACATTGTAAATGACATTGTGTATAATTGATACTATTCATAAATATAAATGGCACTTCCTGCAATTGACACTATAAGATTGTAAATGACACTATAATAATTTAAATAACACTATAAGATTGAAAATGACACTACAACATTTTAAAATGTTACAATGTCATTTATATAATTGAATATTGTCAATTATAAGTAGTGTCATTTGTATAACTTAATAATGTCATTTATATGATTTGGATCAAGATGCGGGTTTCAATTAGCATGTGGGTAAGGATGGGTCAACTCAAGTATACGGTACACCCGGATGTACAGAAAATTTTGTGTAATAAACTTATAAATCATTATATAAAAGCGTAAAATATTTTTGCTTTCGTTATACAAATTCAACAAATACGTTGTTTGCATACAGTTTCAAGATTGTATTTTTTTTCGTGTTTATGTAAGTTTTTTTGCTTCACTAGTACAACAGTACTAAGCAAATATGTTTTGAATAAATTCATTAATTTATGGTTTCAAATAAAATAAATTCATTAATTTATAATTGTAGAAAGTACGGGCATAAGTAAAATAGAATACGAAATATACTCTAAAAATTGAGACAACAACATTAATTAAAACGAAAAGGCAAAAGAAGATAAGCATCGAGATGGCAGCATGATGAATCAAGATTCAAGAAAGACAATAGAATCCTACCATTGACCAAACTCTTTTATTTCCCCACCTTCTAAAATAAACTATTCCATAATTTCCATTCAAACCTTAGGCAAACAAAATATCAACTCTTCAATCTGCGTCACAAAGCTCAATCAAAATCATCTTCGAAATCTTATCATCTTCAACGCATGTATAAAAGATAAGAATATGTTGTACACACCCTTATTAATTATGACGTCCTCTCACAAACATACTCATTTTTTCTCACTTTCATTTGTCTTGTTGGGTGACAAGAAAGATTCTCACACATGATCACACGCTGTGTGGGATTTTCTCTCACACGTTTTGGTCTTCTAAAAATTTCCTATGCAAATTAAACAGCACTTGCAATATGGGCATCTTCAGCATCGCCGACCCTCATAGTTTGGGACCATGGGTGAAAACGAAAAAATGCACTATTTAAAAAATGAAACTTCGCTAGAGGTGATGCATAATTGTCTTTCATACTTATGTGACCATATAACTTTAATCTATAAAATGCAGTAAATTAAAAAAATAATAATCAAATAGTTATTCAAACAATCTAGACTTTTTAGCACTTTAAAAAATAAAATCATCAATAACATCTTCAAGATCAAGTATTTTCAATAGATGAAATTATTTTGTTGAAGTTACAGTAACTGATATAGTTAACAATATCCTCTATGTAATAAAAATATTAGAAAAACAATACGAAATTTTTAACAAACTCAAGAAAATCACCAATCGATCTTATTTTGATGGTAACATACTTGTAGCACTTGGAATTAAGAAAATACTCCAAGATCAATCCCAAGTAATATTTTAAAAATAAATTTAAGATTAATAAGTATTACTCCCCTATCACACTTGACTTTGTCTATATGTTTTCTGGGACATTGTTCTATTTGACTTGGTCTATTTTTGTTTTGGGGTGATCAATTTTTATTACAATAAAAATAATCCAAGTAAAGTGGAGTACAGTGAATAAATTATTTTAAAATTTAAGGTCCCCTCAATTTTGGGGACCTAAGCCTTTTTTCCCCTTCACATGAAGAGGCTCTGACCATCTGGTTAAAGTTAAGTTGGATCAATTGAAAAAGTTTGTATGTTCCTGTCATGATTGTAACATTTATTGGTGTACCTCCACCTTTTTTATAATGAGTGTCTGAATCTCAGTGTTCCTGTCACCAATTCAACTTTCATTTTTTGTTTCTTTCAGATATGGTGGGAATGAATTTGTAGCCTTTGATCATTCTTTTTTATATTTAGGGCAAGCTATTTGATGCATGTGTCACATGATTTATAAAGGGTTAATTGCATATAACATCAAGAACTTTGCTCGAAATTTATTTTTCCCATAATCTTTAAAAATTTCATTTTTTATCATACTTTGACATTTATTTAATTTCCCCATAAATTTTTTTACCCTCAAATTGGAATCGACGTGGCGCGGATGTGGCTTGCCAACACACGCCATTATGATAAATTAAATAATGCATTTCAGTTTAAACATTAAAACCCTCGTTTCAGCAATCAACGCCATCAATAGGCGAAGTACCGGCGCCAACAATCGGCGCACTGTTTGGAAGACTGAAAACATGAAGCAATCGGTGTCACTGGTTTGGAAGACCTCGACACGAAGACTTCCACACTGGTCTGGAGATGAACCCTTCGACAAATGTGGTGGAAAGGAAAGCAATCGTTTTTTTTTTCTAGCGCCAAAAGCAATCTTTGATTTCCTTTTGCCTGATAAAATAAGAAATTAAAAGAAATTAGAGCTTTTTATTATGATTTAATATTATATGTGTAATTTAAAATTCATATATATTCCACGCATATTCCACGTCAGTGTTACGTGTAAAATTAAATCCACGTCACTGCTATGTCATTTTTTCGATCATCGGAAAAAAATATGGAGACATTGAACAAATGTTAAAGTATTTGATAAAAAATGAAATTTTTAAAGATTGTGGGAAAAATAAATTTCGGGCAAAATTCGTATATTATATGCAATTAACCCATTTATAAAGCATAAACTAGCCAAATAGAAAAGATAATACCAGTGTAGCTTCTATATATTATCATGGTAATTAAAACACATCAAGCTTGCTCCTTACATTAATGTTGGGGCATTGGACGACTTTAATTAAGGAAAGGATTTATAAGCACTTGTGCTCCTTAATTACATTTGTTTATACCGGAAGATATTATTACCAAGTATGACATACAAATTAAGCCCTAAATATTAGCAATGTCCCATAATTTTATGTGTCACTATATCCCATGCTTATATTTATTATTTTAAAAATATTTTTTTGAAAATTAAAATTTATTATAATACTGCTATGAATTATATTTAATTTTTATTTCAAAAAATTAAACTTTTTAAATAGTATATACCATGACTTTGAATTTATCAACCGATTATTCGTTAATAAATTGAAATTAAATGATAAAAAATAATTATATACCCTAGATTGATGGAATAAACTCTAGTTAATAATTACAAAATTAAATTAAAGCATACAAAGTTAAAATTAAAGAAAAAATATATAAGAAAATAAATAAAATTGAAAGTGGGACACAAAATATGGTACACTCAATCTCATTCCGTGTTGGACGAGCGATAAAGTGGATAATGCCTAAAGTTAAAGGTCTTGAATTCAAGTCTATCGACTACGCTACTACAAGAAAATGCGGCTCTAACGACCGAAATTTCGGTCGTTAAAACCCAAAAATCGGTCGTTAATGTTGTTAACGACCGATTTAACGACCGTTTTCGGTGGTCGTTGTTTGCATCGTCGTTCCGAGTTTTACGATCATTAAATTTAACGATCGATTTTTTATTTTTAACGACCGTATTTTCGATCATTAAAAAGAGAAAAAAAAATTAAAAAAATTATTTATTATTTATTTTTTTAATAACGACCGAATTTTTGGTAGTTAAAAATAAATAAATATTTTTTTTTGAAAATATATATATATATAGATATATAGATATATATATATATATATATATATATATATTTTAATATGCCTGTATCTCACAAGTATATTTTGACCTTAATTGCATACCATTTGACGAACTTTCAAGTGGATCATCCATCTTAGTTGTGCTCTAGTCAAGCACGCGTAACCTTGAAGTTCTTTTCGAGTGGTCACCAGTACAGAACACTCGTATTATTGATATATCCACTACCTATTAATTTATTTAAACTCTATTTCAATATACGATATCATTAATAATTCATAACCTTATAATATGTCGAGATAATATCTAAGACTTGTGGTGCCGGCGAAACATTGACGGTAAATATATGATCGAATTTCAAATAATAATAAATTAATATTATCATAATTAAAAAAGAAAAAAAAGAAAATATGAGTACGAAAAATAACAATCAAATAGACAATAAAATCAATATACTATCAAATAATAATCGTAATATGCAATATTATCTTAATAAATTATTAATTATTATATTTATTTAGATTTATTTAACTATTAGATTTATTATAATTCAATATACAATATCACTCATTTATTAAATCAAATAATTTATTATTTTAAATTAATAATATTATTAATATTTTGAAAATAATGAATCTAATAATTTAGTAAATCTAATAAATCTAATAATTTAGTAAATCTAATAATTAATTATAATAAATCTAATAATTTATTATTATTTGCAAATATTAACATATTTTTATTAATAATAAATATTATATAATTTTTTAGAATAATATTATGAAATAAAAATCATTTTAAAAATATTCTCAATAAATTAAAAATGAGAATTAAATAGAAAAATAATTAAAAATAATTAAAAATATTTATATACACAAATATAATAAAAAAATTAAAAAATTAAAAACGAAATTTAAAAAATTTAAAAATTGAAAAAATAATACTTAACGACCGATTTTTCGGTCGTTAATAAATAAAATAAATAAAAATAAAATAAAAATTATTTTAATGACCGAAAAATTCGGTCTTATAAAAAAAATTTAAAAAATTAAAAAATAATATTAACGACCGAATTTTTGCTGTTTAAGAAAAATATAAAAAATATAAAAAAATTAATGACCGAATTTTAGGTCGTTAAAAAATTTAAAAATAATAAAAAATAATTTTAACGACCGAAAATTCGGTTGTTAGAAAAAACAAAATATTAAAATAATAAAAAAATAATTAGCGACCTAATTTTCGGTCGTTAAAAAATTAAAAAAAATAAAAAAAAAAGGATCGGTCGTGAAACGATCGTAAATCGGTCGTTAAGGCCGCAAATTTAACGACCGAAATTTTCGGTCGTTAAACGCGTGTTTTCTTATAGTGTGCCGTGGTGCGATCTTTGAATTTACTTGTTTAATTATTAATTTAATTAGCAAAATATAAAAATAAACGATAGACATATATATATATATATATATATATATATATATATGGTGTTAACGAATATGGTAAAAATTGGATTCCATATCTAAAATTTGAATAAGGACTTTAATGCAAAGCATCAATTCTTGTCATTGAATCATTGACTATTTTCTTACGCAGAACAATTAAACTAGATAAAATATTTTCTCTCTCATTGAATCCTTGACTATTTTCTAAATAGCACGAATTTAATGTTTATTTGTAACGAATTATATGGTATATAGAAATAGTGTATAACGAATTATATTACCATTTGTTACGAATCATATATCTAATTATACTTCAAGGTGTCTTTTACGAATTATATGCCTAATTATAGTGCATAACGAATTTATTACAATTTTTTACGAATTATATATTATGTGGAAATAGTGCATAACGAATTATATTACCATTTGTTAATGAATTATATTATCATTTGTTCTAAATAGCACGAATTTAATGTTTATTCGTTACGAATTATATGTCTAATTATAGTGCATAACAAATTTTATTATCATTTGTTACGAATTATATGTTATGTAGAAATAGTGTATAAGGAATTATATTATCATTTGTGAACGAATTATATTACCATTTGTTTCTAAGTAGCACGAATTTAATGTTTATTTGTTACAAATTATATTTTTATAAAAATAGTGCATAACGGATTATATTATCATTTGCGAATTATATTTAATACTTTGCGAATATAATTTATGCTCGAATTGGAAATAATGTTGTATCTTGGAAAATTTTTAATGTAGTCGCGAATTATAAGTAACACTGTTACGAATTTCAGAGGTACAAATTAAATTGATAATTTTATTATAATTCATGGACCTTATGCACAGAGAACAAATAATATAGAAAATTAAAAAATATGTATACACTAAATATGTCTTCACATGATATTTTTTTATGTTACAAAATTGTTGGCCAATTAACAACTTCGAAAATCCATAATCATTTAGGTTTGATTTTTAAAAGGTAGAAGATCTTATTTGAATAGATATGGAAATAAAAATTTAATTAATACACCATATCTTCATAACCGGTAATGGGATTAGTAAATTACAAACTTCTCCTTATTGTGATAGCCGTATATTGTAGGGAATAAAATTAGGATAATTTCAAGCCACAAGATCGATTCAGATCTAATGGACAAGATTTGTTTATATTTTATACACTTAAAAGTGTTTTTATTATAGCCCTTCCCTATATAGGTTAAAAAAAGAACCACTAAATAAAAGAAGAACGGGAAACCATTTTCAGTCATTTGATCATCAAGATCTACGATGTGGATGCATCATCTTGTTGGATGAACGCAGATCCAGGGTTCGAATCCTGAAGGGAGCAATTTTTTTTATTTTTTTGAGTCCATTAATTTTAACGGCGAATGCATTAATTTTTACAGTAGATGCATTAGATTTGATGGTTCTCACGTTCTCACAAATAATGTAGTTCTCTCTAGAACCACACCATTGATCTCAACCATTGATCTTATCTAATCTAACGGTCAACGTTCGTTCGTTCAATGTTCAACGTGGAATTTTGTTGAACATAAACAGTCATCAAACCCCCCAGCCCCCAAAAGTTCAACAAATTATTTGTATGCTCAAGAGCATTGATTGCCAAATTATATGTATCGTATTAATATTAGTTGATAATATTTTCGAGTAATTTGTCTATTAGTTATACCTAAAAGCATATTTGAGGTCTTACTGTAATTTAAATGAGTATTTTCTATCGTGTTCATAAATATATCTAATTATATGATGTTACAAGATCGACCATATCACGCTGGTTATATGTTCAAGTATGCATCCCTACTGGTATTAGATCATACTTTGGTAAATTCATGAATAAATACTTCGGTAAATTGAGAAATAAAATTAATTGGATTAACATTTGCGGTCGACGATATGACTATGAGATGAGTTATAATTTGATGGAATTTAAATTGTCTAAAATAAAATTAATTGGATTAACATTTGCGGTCGACGATATGGGATGAGTTATAATTTGATGGAATTTAAATTGTCTAATCTAATGTATTTGCTTTGAGGCATAAGGAAAGAATAAGCGACATTATAACTTGTTTGATTTGATGTATGAAAAAATTCGGGCAGATTGTATAATTTTTCGGGCAGCTTCTTATTCTTTGAAAAAAAAAATAATTTTATACTTAAAAAATAGTGATATAATTTTATATCACTTTATAAGAAGTGGATAAATATATTATCCTTCAAATCAAATAAGATATAAAAAATGTGATCCCAATTTTAAGTGATAAATTTATATTTCATTATATTATCCCTCTATTTAGAGGGATAAAAAGCAAATACATCCTTATATTAGATAATTTTAAATTATTAAAATGTATTTACTTTTTATTCCTTTAAACAAAGGGATAATATAATGAGGAATCGCCATGAGGAATCAATAGATGAAACAAACACACACTGACACAAGTAGTATCCAAGTGGCAAGTGTGGTGTGCCTTGTCGCCATTAGGAATCGATATCAAAATTGACAACGATGTATGCACAGAAATGCATGTGTGGTTGACAATCAGATGTGATTTGCACCACCGCTCGCTTCAATTTTGGAAGCTCCTCAAAATAGTTTATAAGTTGTTTAAGAACTTATAAGCTTTTTCAAAGTATTTGACAAAATAAGTTCCTCAATAGCTTATAAGCTCCAAAAATAAGCTCCCCAAAAAATAAGTTCCTCTATCCCAACTTATTTTTTTATAATCTCATATGCAACAATCTTTTTACAAATATTTTTCAACTATAATTTATTATTTTCATCATATATCATTTAAGTTCATTTTTCTTCTATTTTCTCTCTTTAAAAAAATATTTTCTCTCTCTAACTTATAAGTTCAATTATCTAAATACTTTGACAACTTATAAGCTCTTGAAACATCTTATAAGCTCCAAGAACTTATAAGCTCTTTAAAATAAGCTTAGCCAAACACCCTCTCAATCACCACATAATTTTGGATACCATGACCTCAAACTAGACTCAACCCAAAAACATACCTTCGACCCTCAAATTAAACATCCAAAAAACATAATTTGGGCTGATCCGATCCCATATTCTCTTCTTGGCCTCATGAGCTTCCACTGAGCTGTATTATACTTTTTTCGTCTCATAAGAGTGTGTATTTTTTATTATTTTAATACATCTCATAAGAATATGTATTTTTTATTTTTGGACACTATAACCCACCACATAAAACTACTAATAAAGTAGGTCTCTTTTTCAACTCATAATACATTAATTTACCTTATATTTATTAAAATTCGTGACATCAAAATTAATGCACACTCTTGAAAATTGAGGGAGTAAAATAAAACACATAAAAATATGGCTAAATATCATATTAAACCTTGAACTATACTCGCTTTATCAAAAATACTCTGGAACTTTTGAAATGCTCTCTAAACCCTCAAAGTATCAAGGTTTTATCAAATATATCCCGCATCTCTTTTCCGGCCACCAGAAATGTGACGAGGCTCATCGGATGCCACAATGTAGTTTAAATTCTATTTTTTAAATCCATGTCATTTTATATATTTTTTTTCTTAATCCATATCATTCTATAAATCAAAATCCATCCAGAAAATTAAAACCCAAACCCGCTCAATTCGCTCGTCAAATTCGTTGAAAACCCATTCGGAGTTACTTGCAAATTCGACATGTTTTCTTATTATGCAAATTAGATAGGTTTTGGGGGATAATTGTGATGGGTGGTGTTACGTGTAATTCATCTATACCTTTGAATTACTATAATAGCTCCAGTGGAAGAATCATCGATTCATTTCTTCTCCCCACCCCACCGACACAGACACAGTAAGGGGAAATCTTCATTTAATTACTTCTTCATACACAACCAATCCCAAAACATTTTTCACAAGATTGTACCGCATTACATATCGTTTTATGCATAATAAGACAACATGTCAAATTTGCAAGTAACTCTGAATGGGTTTTCGACGAATTTGACGAGCGAATCAGGCGGGAGAGTTTTCATTTGGGTTTTAATTTTGGGAGGATTTTCTTTTGAGTTTTAATTTCTGGATTTTGATTTATAGAATGATGTGGATTAAAAAAAGAGAATATAAAATGACATGGATTAAAAAAATATAATTTAAATTACACTGTGGCACCCGACGAGCCACGTCATGTTTTTGGTGGCCGGAAAAGAGATGCGAGATATATTTGATAAAACCATAATACTTTGAGGGTTTAAAGAGCATTTCGAAAGTTTCAAGGTATTTTTGATAAAGCAGGTATAGTTCAAGGTTTAATATGATATTTACCCTAAAAATATAATATTCCAATACGATACATACTGTTGAAATAATTTTTAAAAATGTCCTTAGATATGATTAAAAAGTATTGTTGATCACATTAGATTGAATTACAATATTCTTTTATCAAAAAGAAGGTTCACACGTAATTACCAGCTTTGCTTCTTTTTTCATTACTATTCATTTCGGAGGTTTAATTATTGTGAGGCTATTTCGTAAATTCGTAACGGTTTGATCAATTGAGCCCAAGCCCAGATTATATGTCACGGACCTCACGGTTGAGCCAGTTTTGGTTCTTTCCTCCTCGCAGCTCAACACTCTTTACTCTTGAATCTTGATCCATAAACTTTCCCACTATTGATGGAGTAGAATTTGGGCTAATAATCGGGCCTTATTAGATTTTAAACCACTCTGCTACCAATTTTGGACTACAAAGTATGTCGGCAGTTGCAAATTATTACTATGTCCGTTCGAGTTAAATTGATTAATTTTTTTTATATAAAATAAACATAAATAATAAAATATCTAATTATTTATTCATTTTGTTATCAAACATACTTAAAACACTAATTTTTTAAATTTCATACCGAATAGAAGTTGATCAACTTATTTGAAACAAAGAAAGTACATAACTTAATTTATGAAATATTTGGAAAATTTGAATTGAATTTATTTTAAAACTCAAACTGAAACTATCCACCGTCAATAATTATTTAATTAACGTTCTAAAAAAAAAGTATTTAATTAACAACCCATCTTTCTTCTTGTAAAGGAGCGGGAACTAACGAATTTATACAAACATTTTAGTCATGAAAGATAGAATTGCATATACTATTTCTTATCGATGAACATATTAATATTACTCAAAAGTTGGTGCATAGGACACATCACAATTCACAATCACATAATAATAGTGCAAATATTAGTGCACGTAATTGATTGTCTAGGCATATGCTGCCATGTGGCTATGCGTGACATTCCCTGTAAGCTACTAAGCTTAGTTTTTCAACTTGTTAACATATGACACCAGTTCATATACCAAAATTAAATTATTAATATAAGGAAACCCTAAGTTAGACACTTAAATTTGTTGCATCTTTTAAGTATTAATGTGGGTTTCAACAATTTACTTTTCGCCATTTCACAAAAATATTTAGGCTGGAGATTATGTATAAGCTACTCAAAAACAGACAATTCGCAAGAGTGAAGAGAAGAACTGCTTCTTCTTCTTCTTCTTCTTCCTTTTTTTTTGTTTTTCATTTTGGGTGTGCGTGTGCGAGGAGTAGAACTGTATTTTTATTTTTATTTTACTTAGTAGAAATGTATTTTAACAACACAGAAATCTAATCTGAAACGGGATTTAATTTAAATACTTTCAATTCAAGGAGTCGACTAAATTACCCTACTCTCCTTCATCACTCTACTTTCTGTGTATGATAATACAGCTGCATTCCTCTCCGCCTTCATTCATAAACCCTTAACTAAAACCTCCAAAACACACACACACACACGATGTTTTCGCCACCGCCACCGTTTTCGCCAGTTTCGTCCGCGCAGCTGGCGGTGGCGGCGTTGTTCGGCGCCTCCGTCATGGCTATTTCCGCGTTCTACATCCATAAACGCAGCGTCGATCAAGTCCTCGATCGTCTCATCAACATCCGCCACCGCCGCCACCATCACCTACTATCTGACGATGAACATTGTGAATTTTCGGATTTTGATGAGAACTCGGAGACTGATAGGAACGTGATTTTGTGGACAAGTAGAAATAAAGTGTTGAGTTCTTCTGAAGATCATATTAAGGATGGTGAATCTGACGCGGTGAG
Source organism: Salvia miltiorrhiza (assembly GCF_028751815.1). Lineage (NCBI taxonomy): Eukaryota > Viridiplantae > Streptophyta > Magnoliopsida > Lamiales > Lamiaceae > Salvia > Salvia miltiorrhiza. The sequence continues at coordinate 26,350,798 of NC_080393.1, read as the reverse complement.
GGATTACCGAGTTTCATCTTCGATGCCTAATTACAGTATTCTGAAGAATGAACATGGCGGTGAGGAAGCCGGGACCGCTGTGTATCCGACGCTGCCGAATTCGTTGGATAAAATAGATTCGATTTCTTCGAATTTACCACCAGTCCGGACTGGTCAGAGGGATGGTATGATTCTTTATTTAAGCCATCTTACTTTGCCTTTCATGATGTACTTTTATGATGGAGTTGTAGGCATCGTTAGTGTTGAGTTCCTAAAATTTATCTTTGCCTGAAGTCCGATTTTTGTGAATGTGTTATCATAATTTTAGGTTCTAGGATGAAACTTATTTATTTAATTTTATCGTTTGTTTTCTAATGTATCTTGAGTTTTCCTCTGTGAGTTGGTTTTGAGCACTTTAATAAGGATAACATGATACTGTATTGCATTCTTAGTCCGGACATGTCTTAATAAGTCAAGTACTCTTTAGACATTAATATGAGGTTCTCTCTCAAAAAAAAAGAAGAAGATATTAATATGAGGTAGTTTTGATATAATGTATGCTGCTTGGAATGTATACTTTAGTAGTTTTAGGTTTAGTTATACAAGTTAATGGACGTAGTTTGTAGAATCGGTAATTTTTAATTTGTTTTTCTGTAGTTTTTGGAAATCAGCTGTTTTATTTGATTTGCTCCTTGTAGGAGAGGAGCAATATGTCAACCATTCTGGTACAAGTATGCGGGTTGGATCAGTTGGTAGACTTGTCACTCCTGGATCAGCCTGTGGTTATGCTTTTGAAAGAACAGGGGATTCTGACGATGAAGGAACTGAACTCGAAGTGGAAGAGGACGTCTTGTCCTATCAAAATGTAAATTTGATCTTGGATTTTGATTTTTCTTAACTACCAATGTCCTGTATGCGTGCCTATAAATATTTGTTTTCCTTTGGGGGGATGGTAGGGGGCATAAATTGTTTTTATTATTGGAGTGGGTGTATGGATATAAATGGACTTCTAGAAAACATTGCAGAAATATGGAATTTCCATTTGGAAGTCATTAACCTGAAATAGCTTGGGACTGGCTACGTATTGGTAAAACAAAGTATAGAGACTCTTGAACAAGAAACCTATATACTAAGTAAAACCACCAGTTGTATGTGCTTGATTCACACCATATATTGATTTACATCGCATTTCCCTTTTGTATTGCACCTGATCTTCAATCTCAAATGGCTATCTCTTTTTGGAGGCCTCATCTGCCTAGTCGGTCATATTCTCAAATACTGGTTTCTCTTACTTGTATCTCATTGCCTTTTTCCTCCTTTACAGCTCAACTATATCTTGGTTGATCGTTTCCGACCATTTTTCCTGTGAATTTGCAGGATATAAATCTAACAACTCAAAATCAACAGATTCTACCGGCACAAGCTTCAAATGGGATTTACATTCACGTTCAAGACTCTGAAGCAATTGTTACTGAGGCAAAGCCTGACACAGATCACGCTGACAGCAAAGTTGAAATAACTCTAGCAAATGATCCTGTATTTAGCAACAACACTTTTCCACCAATAACTACATTACACGGTATTTAAAGTTTCCTGTGGACCTCAAGGACTTCGTAAAATTTTATGTTGGAATCTTGTTTTAGCTCTTTGCCTGCGTGCTTGTTTCTTTTCTGGTGCTCATTCTCTATTACTAGGTTCTGTTTCTGATGCTCTTCAAAATATGAAATCAGACTCAATAAGTGTTGAAGAACAAGAAGTCACAAGGATGATTCGTGAATGTTTAGATTTGAGGGGAAAATATGTTTTCAGGGAAAATGTTGATCCATGGGCAAAGAGTACCGAAAAAACTGGTTTACCAGAGATCAGCAGTGATCCATTTAACTTTGTCCCTGTTGAAGCATCTTCTGTGAGTTCTCCTTGCTAAACTCTTTCAGAAGCTATCAAGTCAAACCTTTTACTATATGCCAGCTAATTATCTGGTACAATTTCTATGATGGGCAAACAGCATTTCTTCAGGATGGAAGATGGTGTAGTGCGTGTTTATGCCAGTGAAAGGGGTAAGCTTTGAGGAGCTTGTCGTGGAAATATACTGTATGCATCTCTCTTCTATGATTCCTTAAAGATTATTTACTTATTTATTTCCTTTGAATAATTTAGATACTGAAGAACTGTTTCCTGTTGCGAGTTCAACATCCTTTTTCACTGACATGCATCATCTCCTGAAAGTGATGTCTGTTGGAAATGTCCGCTCTTCATGCCATCATCGGTTACGTTTTCTTGAGGAAGTAATATTCGTTGATACCAATCTACTCCCTCCGTCCCGGTCCAATAGTCCCATTTCATTTGGGCACGGAGATTAAGAAATTTGCTTTTTGAGTGTAAAAGTGAGTAAAGGTGTGTGGGACCACATTGTTTGTAGTGTAAAATCATTACCAAAAATAGAAATGGGACTATTGGAGTGGGACGTCTTGAAAAGGAAAATGGGACTATTGGAGTGGGATGGAGGGATTACTATATTACATCTATGTTTACCATTTGTTTGGACGCTTAATAAATTTTACTCTTTGCAGAAATTCCGCCTGCATTTGTTGGTGAATGCAGATAAGGAATTCGTAGCACAGAAAAGTGCACCTCATCGTGATTTCTACAATATAAGGAAAGTAGATACTCATGTGCATCATTCTGCTTGCATGAACCAAAAGCATCTTCTCCGGTTCATCAAGTCAAAGTTAAAAAAAGAACCAGATGAGGTGCAAATCTTACAAGGCTTTGACTCAAGTTTTTCCATCTTCAACTAATGTGTAAATGTTTCAGTCACAGTTCAAGTTTTAGTAGAAGCCCTCCAGTTAATGCTCTAATATCATGTTGTCCTTATTATGTTGCAGGTTGTTATCTACCGCGATGGCCAGTATCTTACACTGAAAGAAGTCTTTGACAGCCTGGACTTAACAGGGTTGGTGTTACTTTATTCAATCTATATTTTCTCATGCCGTTACATCCAAGCAGTCTTTCATTTTAATGAACATGCTTATTGCAGGTATGATCTTAGTGTTGATTTGTTGGATGTGCATGCAGACAAGAGTACCTTTCATCGTTTTGACAAATTCAATCTCAAGTACAATCCTTGTGGACAAAGTAGGCTTAGAGAAATATTTCTGAAGCAGGATAATCTCATCCAAGGTTAGTTTCACACAGAAAAAATTGAAGCAAGCATGCAAGGTTTCAAATATGACTGAATTATAGGAAATTGATTTGTTGAAAACGTCAAACCCTTCTTGTTTGTCCAACAGTCTCTTCAAGATGTATTCTCTATATGAAGTCTTCACTTAATAATATGTGCTTTAGTTTCTGTGTCAAAGATGATAATGTGATTTGATCTATGTGATGAAAAATAGCATGGCCCTTTACTGATGATATTTTAGATTAGTCTTTCCTGTTTCAGGATGTGTAACAAACTATGAGCTTAAACTGAACCTGGGTAGTAATTGAATGGTTTGAATAATATCAACCAATCAAGTGGAAAAATTGAAAAGATGTGCACCAAGCACTTCTTCTCTGGTTCTATCTTTGACAGAAAATGAACTGCTTCTGTTTACTACAACATAACTTTAAATGCTTAATATATTGCAACCATGTCAATGTTTGTATAGTAGTTCGAAACGATGATTGAGTGATTTCTTCTCTTACCAGGACGTTTCCTGGCTGACGTGACAAAGCAGGTTCTATCAGATTTGGAAGCAAGTAAATACCAGGTCTGGTTGCATCTCTGGTATACTTTTTTACTTGTGAGGTGAATCTCGTCACATGATTTGGTATAGCTCTGATCTAGCATGCTTTTTTTTGTGTGTGTGTAATGCTGAGTTTATGAGAAAGATAAATGGACTCATGCTGGTAATCTGTTTAATAATTTGTGTACCTCATGCAATGGCTGTGTGTTCATTGTTTATTGGAATATTTCAATGTAGTCCTTGAAGAAGAAGAGTGCAGAGAGAAAGCATACATTGCAATTATACATGCAAGTGTAATTGTTTCTCTTTAACCAGATTTTACATATATCATTGTACTTCCTGTTTCAAAACGAGAGCCTTTTAGGTATTAAAAGTCCAGATTGAAGAATGAATGAATGACTGTTGATTTCAGATTACTCAATTACTTATTGGTTATGATATTAACTTCTAATTTCACCATGCTCCTTTCAGCTGGCTGAGTACCGAATTTCAATTTATGGGAGGAAACAGAGTGAGTGGGATCAGCTGGCAAGTTGGGTAGTAAACAACAGAATTTACAGTGAAAATGCTGTTTGGTTGATTCAGGTAATGTGAACGATTTAATGAATAGCTATCTCTTGTCCTAGCAAATTGAATCATATTGTTGACGGTTACAATTTCAGAAGTTCCTTTCTTTAGCATCCCTAGTTGAGGACATTCATTGCTGCTCTACTCTTCTGAGTCTTTTTATCCTTTGATCTCTGTACTGATTTAGGAATGAGTCTATTTTTTGTACTGGTCAATACCTTGAAAATCTACTTTGCTGCATTGAGATATCTGGAAATCCCACCAAGGAAGTGTCTACTGTCCAGTCCTGATCCTTGTAGAGGATGCAGAGTGAGGGAAGCTGACATCTCAACGCCTATCCTTCATCTGTTTATTTTGTTTTTTTTTTAAGTCATTTGATAATTTTGTTAGCTGTATTAGAGGACAACCTTGTTTGCTAAAGGTTTGTCAACTGGTTCCTGAAGGAGTAATGATGCTCTAGTATCATGTGTCTCTAGACATTGAGTTTCAAATTTATACCACAAATTATTGGAAAAGAACAGTTTCTAGTTTGTAATATAAGTTTTGCTGGCGAACTCACACTGATTGCTCCTGATGATGAATACTTTCTAATTAGTTTTCATGGTTGAGTTGTGCAGTTGCCAAGGTTATACAACATTTACAGAAGTATGGGAACAGTAACATCCTTTCAGAACATACTCGATAACATCTTCATTCCACTTTTTGAAGTCACAGTGGATCCAAATTCCCACCCTCATTTGCATCTTTTCTTATTACAGGTATGCTTTGGAAATTGAAATATTTACGTCTTGCTCTCAAAACATAATATCTTCATTATTACACATTCTGCATTTGCTTTGAGAGACAATTTCATGTGCAGTATGTGATATCTGCATAAAATTAAGAATCTTGTGCTAATAATCCCCACAATATGCAAATAGTTATTCCTATCGTCCATGATTACATTTTGAATGTAATAGGTGAACCAAAAACCATTTAAAGGTCCAACACAATAGATTTCTGTGGGTTTTGTTTGTATATGTTGTTTAATGGGAAATCAAATTTGTCTGTTTCTCACTAATTTTATTCTCTCGTATATGATGTTCTTTAATGTAGGTTGTAGGCTTTGACATGGTAGATGATGAGAGTAAACCTGAGAGGCGGCCAACGAAGCATATGCCAACTCCATCACAATGGACAAATGAATTCAATCCTGCCTTTTCTTACTATGCTTACTATTGCTATGCAAATCTCTATACACTTAACAAGGTTCGTCTGATTCTTTGGTTGAGTTTACTACATCAGATTGTTAAAACAAAAACTTCTTATTAGCCCCTGCAGCATTAGTATTTTTCATTATATATAACATTTACAGCATTAGTATCTGCCTTTTCATTTATATATATATATATATATAGGGTCAAGTTAAACAGAGAATGTTAAATATTTAGAGAATAGAGAAATCGTGAAACAAAAACGAACAGATCTACAAATTTAACGAACAGATCAATGTACCGCATGAACAGCAATTTGAACAGACGTATTTAGGAAAAAAAAAGAAAATCTCGCCACCAACAGGATTCGAACCCTGGGCAAATTGCTGTTCATGCGGTACATTGATCTGTTCGTTAAATTTGTGGATCTGTTCGTTTTTGTTTCCGATTTCTCTATTCTCTAAATATTTAGCATTCTTCGTTTAACCTTTCTATATATATATATATATATATATATATATATATATATATGGATGGATTATATTGAGAATGCTATCTTTCGTGAGAAATGAGAATGATTGTATAAGCCAGTATATAATGTTGCATAAGCTGCAATATAATATTGCATAAAATTTTTACATGGGTTCGAATTCTGGAGGGAGCGAAAATTTTATCTAATTAATTGAATTTCGTTATGCAGTCATTACAAGCAGCTTATGCAAATTACAAACATTTTATACAACATATATATTGACTTATGCAATCATTCTCCATTCTCACCACATTTGTTCATTCTCATTTGATCTTCTCCTTACATAAATATAGGGAAGGGCTACGATATAAACACTCTTAACATATAAAATACGAACTACCTAAAATGTATGAATTCTGTGTTCTATGAATTTGCTGTGTAAATGTATGAATTGCGAAAAATAATTTTTTTGGTACCTATGAGATTCGAACTCGGGACCATGAATTCATCCAACCAGGTGATGAATCAACCGTAGATCTTGATGATTTAAGGGCCGAAAATGGTTCTTATTTTATATTCTAAGGGGTGTTTTTATTTTTGCCCACCCCTATATATATATATATATATATGTATATACGGAGAAGATCCGTAGAGAACTGCAAATTAAGTAGAGAACGGAGAACAAATATAAAGTTACGAATAAATCTATAATTTCGATGAGTAAATCTATGTATCTTATGAATAAGTTATGGCCTGAGTTCGAATGCTGAGAGGGGCGAGATTTTATATATTTTTTCTGAATACACATATTCATTAGTTATGCGATATATTCGTTAAATTTATAGATTTATTCATTGTTATTTGTTCTCTACTTATTTGCAGTTCTCTACGGAATATATATATATATATATATATTATAAAAATTGTTTACGATCTGGCTATCTGATGTTCATGTATTTTATGTGTTTGTGCATGGTTCTCAGTTGTCACGAAAAGATGTGGTTCTCACCTGATGAATCTTTATGTAGCAGTATATTTTATGTATTTCATGTATTGTTTGTGCATATATTTTAATTGTTCATGAAATACATATTATTATTGGAAAAATCTTTATAGCAGTATTAGTCTTCTTCTTTGCCTGATGGATATTATATGATGGAACAAGTAGCTTAGAGTATTATTAGGAATTAAGAAATATAGCTATATTGAATGCAAACTAGAAACTGAGAGCACTGATTTTTATAAGCTAGCTAATCATATGCTCCCTTCTCAAAATTTTGAGATTTAAACTAACTGCAATTTGTGGTAAAAGTTGGATTGGTCCATACAAAATTGTGCCTAACATTTTTTGTCTCGTAATTTTCCCTCAGCTCCGTGAATCAAAAGGACTACCGACAATTAGATTTCGACCTCACTGTGGTGAGGTAGTTTTCTAATTTACCTTTCTCCCATATGAAGATACATTATACTTTTCCAGAATGCTTCTGAAACAATTCATGCAGGCTGGTGATGTGGACCATTTAGCTGCTGGGTTTCTCCTATGTCATAATATATCACATGGAATAAACTTGAGGAAATCTCCAGTCTTGCAATATCTATACTATCTAGCTCAGGTTTGTTAATCAACTTCATTTCGGCCAATGACCTTACTGACATGGGTGTGCAATCATTTATGAATGGGAACTGATTTGACTTTCAGATTGGTTTAGCAATGTCGCCACTCAGCAACAACTCACTCTTCTTGGACTATCATCGCAACCCATTTCCAATGTTCTTCCAGCGTGGCATGAATGTCTCCCTTTCAACTGATGATCCTCTACAAATCCATTTGACTAAGGAGCCTCTTGTCGAGGAATATAGTGTAGCCGCAAAGGTTTGTTGCTCTCTTCTTCCTTTCTCTATTACAAATGAATGCATGTTAGATAATCCTCTTTTTTCTCTTTTTTCTCTTATCAGGTATGGAAACTCAGTTCGTGTGACCTTTGTGAGATTGCGAGAAATTCTGTTTATCAGTCTGGATTCCCTCATGCTTCAAAGGTTAGAACTCTAAAATGTTGATTTACAGCAAAGCTATTAATTTGACATGTAGTGTTGCTTCTCTAAAATAAGTCTCAACAGATCCAAGGATTTAGTGAGTAATAAATCTGAAGTAAAACTGCTAAAAGAGTTGTTCATCGCTTAAAATATATGATCACGACTATAACTGCACTTTCCTTCTCTGATTGAACAGTAGTCAAAAGTGCACATGCTAGATATTCAATTTCAGTTGTTTTTTGCTTTGAACTTATCTTTCTTGTTTGTAACATTTCGTTAGGCTCCTAAATATTGCTGCTTTTTCATGTGGGGTCTCTTTGTTCAAAGCTAACAAGAATGATTTGAATTGTCTTGGTAGTTGCACTGGCTTGGAGATGATTACTTTAAAAGAGGCCCTAAAGGAAATGTAATACACAAGACTAATGTGCCCAATATTAGGATCGACTTCAGACATGAGGTGAGCTCCACTATTTCTTGCTCGTATAATTCATTATTTCGGATCAGATGAATAAACTAACTAATGGGTGGGATGTTTTGCAGACATGGAAGGCGGAGATGCAGTATGTGTATTCCGGGAAAGCCATACTTCCTGAGGAGATTGAACACTGACTCTGCATAACTTTTACACAGTTTTGGGTAAATTACCTCTCTCGAGATACGAGTATCAACTACATTTCGACTGGATATGCGTAAGGTTGATGAGTTGGACGATGCAGCGGCACTCTCAGTTGCAAAAGATGTGTATCTCTAGTTTGAGCAAGTATTTTCGCAGTGATGCCCTGCCAATTTTGCTTCTACAGATGTTTAGCTCAAATTTGAATGATGATTAGGATTCTGAATATGCAACGCTTTCTTCACTAAAGTCGGAGACTTTGATCTTCCTTACTCCTGTTGCACACTAATTTATTCTATGTATTTGGTTGATTAAAAATATCTGATATTATCATTTCTTTATTTTTATGTATTATGTGATCTAAAGGAAAATAAATACTTCGTCCATAAAGAGTATATAATATTGGGTTTGGTATGCTTTCGATAAAGTAGTTGGTGAATGTGTATTTAGTTGATAAAGGATCTCACCATGTAGAATAAGTGGTTGTGGTTGAATATAGTGTGGCTCATTGGTTGATAGAGGTAAGATGATTGAATAGAAATACTCTTGAATAGTATAAAGAACTCCTCTCACGAGGCCACTACAGCGAGGTGCTGTCCCTAATTCCCTTAATCTCTGGATACGCTCCAGATAAAACTAATCTAACTTAAATAAGAAAACCCTAAAGGCCCATGCTGGAACACAGCCCATGCACTTAAGCCCAAACTGACTTTAATTAAACTAAAAGCCCGTGCTGGAACACAACCCAAACACTTAAGCCCAAACTGACTTTAAATAATTAAAAGGAAAATACCGAATAACTCAAAACTAATAATTAACCACATTACGCGCTCCACGCGTATAAACTCTCCACGCAGGTTTCAGACTCTCACTATCAATTGCCTCCTCCGTCGAAACAGCCTTGTCCTCAAGGCTGAAAGTAGGAAATTGACCGCGCACATCAGACACATCCATCCACGTCGTCTCCTCATTGCCAAAGCCACACCATTTCACCAACACTTGATCAACCGAAATGCCATCCCGAAGCACAGAACGACGCTGCAGCACTGCCTCTGGCTCATAGGGTGGATCAACGGATAATAAATCGTCTGGCAAGGAGGAAATAACCTGCACATCACCCACAACCTTCTTCAATAACGACACATGAAAAACCGGATGCACACGAGAATCTGGAGGAAGCTTGAGACGGTATGCCACAGCACCAATGCGAGTCTCAATCTCAAATGGCCCATAGAAACGTGGTGCCAACTTCCGATTCCGAGCCGCAAATAAAGTGGACTGCCGGTAGGGCCTGAACTTAAGAAACACCAAGTCTCCCACATCAAACTCCACATCCCGACGGTGCTTGTTGGCTTCTCGAACCATACGCTGCTGAGCTCTTTCCAAATGAAATCGCAAATGTGATAAAATCTGATCCCGGGAACGTAGAGACTCAGCCAAAGCTTGTACACGTATCTCCCCTGGCAAAAAACTCACGATACGGGGCGGTGGCTTGCCATAAACAACTTCGAAAGGAGTGGTGCCTGCCGCCGTGTGGAACCCAGTGTTATAGCAAAATTCAGCCCAAGAGAGCCACTTACTCCAGAATTTTGGTTGCTCTGAAGAAAAACAACGCAGATAGGTTTCAAGACAACGATTCAAGACTTCCGTTTGTCCATCGGTCTCGGGATGATATGCTGAGCTCATGCGCAAAGTGGTGCCAGAGCTTCGGAACAACTCCCTCCAGAAAGAGCTGAGGAAAATAGGATCTCGATCCGAAACAATCGAGCGAGGAATACCGTGGAGACGTACCACCTCCTTAACAAAAATCTCTGCAACTGACTTTGCAGTGAATGGATGACGTAAGGATATAAAATGGCCATATTTAGAGAATCGATCCACCACCACGAGCACACAGTCAACACCCCCAGATCGAGGTAGCCCACTGATGAAATCCAAACTTATATCCTCCCATACAGCCGAAGGGATAGGCAGAGGTTGTAACAGACCAGCTGGTGATTTTGTTTCGGATTTGTTACGTTGACATACCTCACAACCCGCCACAAACTTAGTGACACACTGCATCATGCCGGGCCAGAACACATTAGAAGCTAGACGACGATAGGTGCGATATGCTCCTGAATGACCAGCGGTGGGAGTGGAGTGGAATTCTCGGAGGAGTTTCGGAATCCAAGCTGAGGTCGCTGGAATCACAAGGCGTCCCTTATAAAACAGCGTCCCGTGCGCCAGAGTATAATGCTTAGGTGCTGACTCGCCGTCCTGCAATGCTGCAATGATAACGCCCAGACTCGGGTCTTTCTTGATCTCATCCTGCAACTTCGCCCAATCCAGCCAGTTAGGAAGAGTTATAGCAGATAATTCCCCTTCTTTGCCATTATCCCCTTCCTCATCACGACGGGACAGTGCGTCCGCTGCTCGGTTCAGCCCACCTTCCTTGTACACAATTGTGAAGTCGTAGCCAAGCAACTTCGCTGCCCAATTTTGTTGAGCCGGTGTGGTGAGAGCTTGAGATAGAAGATGGCGCAAGGATCTTTGGTCCGTCCTCACCGTAAAACGACGACCAAGTAGATACGGTCGCCAATGTTGCACTGCTAAGACCAAAGCCATCAACTCTTTCTCATAGGCAGATTTTGACAAGGATCGCCCCTTTAATCCTTTACTAAAGTAAGCAATCGGTCGACTGTTCTGCATAAGTACTGCCCCGATTCCTCGTCCCGACGCGTCACACTCCACAACATACTCCTTTGAGAAATCAGGCGTATTGAGGACAGGGGCTGATGTGAGTGCTTGTTTAAGCTCAGTAAATTCTATAGCCGCTTCAGGATTCCAACACCATCGAGTTTGGGTTTCCTTTTTAAGTAAGTCCGTCAGTGGAGCGGCAATCTTGCCGTAGTTTGAAATAAACCGGCGGTAATACCCTGTTAAGCCCAAAAATCCACGTAACCCCCGAGCCGTAGTGGGCGTTGGCCACTGAAGTACAGCCGAAATCTTTACGGGATCCATCCGAACTCCTGTACTCGACACTACATGCCCCAAATATTCCACCTCCTGTCTTCCTAACACGCATTTCTTAGGATTAATCACCAACTCATGAGATTTTAAAATATGAAATACCACATCAAGATGTTGCAGGTGATCTGCCCAGGTGCGACTGTAGACGAGGATGTCGTCAAAGAAAACCAAAACAAATTTCCGGAGATGTGGTCGGAATATGTCATTCATCAATCCTTGAAAAGTGGCTGGTGCGTTGGTGAGACCGAACGGCATCACCAAGAATTCATAATGACCCGAATGTGTCCGAAAGGCTGTCTTGGGAATATCCTCACTAGCTACCCGAATCTGGTGGTACCCGGCTCGGAGATCCAATTTCGAAAACCATTGTGCCCCGTATAACTCATCCAATAACTCTTGAATAACAGGAATTGGATACTTATCAGCTACTGTGAGTTTATTAAGTTCTCGATAGTCCACACAGAAACGCCATGATCCATCTTTCTTTCGAACTAACAACACGGGACTAGAATACGGGCTGGTACTAGGCTGTATAATTCCTGCAGCAAGCATCTCTGCGACAAGGCGCTCCATCTCATCTTTTTGAGCGTGATTATATCGGTATGGCCGTACTGATACTGGTTGTGTGCCAGGCTGCAACTCAATATGGTGGTCTTGAGCCCGTGACGGTGGCAGTCCGGTCGGCGGCCTGGAGACTGTTGGAAAAGATGAAATGATAGCGGACAGATCTGTCCGTTTTGCATCTGAGAGACCCTCCGATATTCCGAATTGGTCTAATACTGATCCCCCCGACATCGACCACAACCACCAACACATGTCCCCATTTTCCAAAGACTGCAGTTGTCGCCGTTCACAGACTCGACGAGATAATGAAGGATCCCCCACTAGTTTCTGTTGTCGTCCATGCAAGGTGAATTGCATCGACATTTTAGCCCAGTTAGCCTTCACCTCGCCTAAGGTGGCGAGCCAAGAAACTCCCAATATGATATCCACGCTGCTCAAGGGAAACACATAACACGATATAGGATATAGTTCAGAATTCAAAACAAGGGAAAAATCCTTACATATCCCGCTAGTATTTACTCGTGAGCCGTCGCCCAGAACAACAGAAAATGCGGTTGCTTTTTGCACTGGCCAATTCAACTCCTCTACTGTTCTCTCCGAAATGAAGCAATGGGTGGCTCCACTATCGACCATCACCACTAGTCGGCGACCCTCGACCTCACCCACCAATTTCATCGTTTGCGGGCCGTCGAAACCAAAAGTGGTAAGTACAGATAGTTGCATATCGGCCGATTCATCCGCCTCTACCTCCGGTGTTGGGTTCTCGAGTACAAGGGAGTCGTCGAGAGGTTCGTCTGGTTCCTCTCCAATCAAGACATTCAAAGTTTTGGGCGGGCAGCGATGCGTTGGGCTATATCTCTGCCCGCACCGAAAACATGTGCCAGCTGCACGGTGTTTCTGGTATTCAGTCTCCGACATCTGGCGAAAATTTCGCGGGTTTTTCGGAGTAAAGGAAGCCGATGAACCAATCGACGAATTACTTGTCGGCGCATATGGTCTGGCTGTAGTGCTCAAAGGCGGGCGCGGGCTGTATACTGGCCGGGAGAAGTTACTCGAAGTAGAAATAGGACGCGAAGAAGTTGGAGCAAACGGTGTAGCATGATCCAATTTTCGAGCAGTTTGTATAGCCGCTGAATAATCCTTAATGACTGTATCCTGTATCTGTGCGCGCAATTCTCTCTTCAACCCGCTTAGGAAAAATCCCATATAATGGATATCTGAGAAGTCTGGAATCTGGGAAACTCGATTTTCGAAGGCTGCTATGTAATCCTCCAATGAGCCCGTTTGCTTGACCGAGGCTAAGGATTCGTAGATATTCAAAATTGATTCGTCGCCAAAACGGATCAGCAATTCCTCTGTAAATGTTGGCCAATCAATTTGAGGAATTCTCCTCCTCAACAACTGATACCATGACATCGCTGGGCCCGCCATCGCGATCATGGCAAGTTTCAACTTCTGATTTTCGGGTGTCTCATGAACCAGAAAATATTGCTCCACTCGTGCCAGCCATGCTCGAGCGTCGGGGCCATCAAAACTGGGCAAATCCATCTTCTGCACTGGTGTCGCTGACGGTGTGTTTTGTATCAAGTCATGGCTCATGTCGCCGGAGTCACCCTTGAAAGACCCATCGATGGATAGCTTTGCCAATATGGCGTCCATCTTGGTAAGCAGCACTTTCTGATCTGATGCCGCTGCATCTTGTTTTGCTTCCAATATGTGAAACGCGCCGCTCAACTCTTCAACCACCTTCTCTATCTGATCCAGACGAGATTCTGTGCTGCGGGTTGTCGCCACCATCTTTCGATTTCCACGCTCACCGCACCAAATTGATAGAGGTAAGATGATTGAATAGAAATACTCTTGAATAGTATAAAGAACTCCTCTCACGAGGCCACTACAGCGAGGTGCTGTCCCTAATTCCCTTAATCTCTGGATACGCTCCAGATAAAACTAATCTAACTTAAATAAGAAAACCCTAAAGGCCCATGCTGGAACACAGCCCATGCACTTAAGCCCAAACTGACTTTAATTAAACTAAAAGCCCGTGCTGGAACACAACCCAAACACTTAAGCCCAAACTGACTTTAAATAATTAAAAGGAAAATACCGAATAACTCAAAACTAATAATTAACCACATTACGCGCTCCACGCGTATAAACTCTCCACGCAGGTTTCAGACTCTCACTATCATTGGTGGTTTTTCACTAGATAAGGGGTATTTGTAAGATTAAAATATACAAATAGAGTATGGGGTCATGTCCTAAAATTGAAATATAGCACTTTCTTCGTCTCTGAAGAGTATGCTCACTTTCTTTTTTTTGTATGTTTCATAAGAGCGTACAACTCATTTTTGCACATGGTCTCATCACTATTTTCTTATTTTTTATCATTACTTTCAAAACTTATTTCCAATTTTATCAATATGGTCCACTATTTTTACATTCCACTCACAAAAGTGGACATCTTTCTCCACTTACAACACACTTACATAACATTTATTAGAACTCGTGTACTAAGCATACTTTTCCAAGACAGAGGTAGTATACTTTTCGTGAACTCCAAATAAAATAATTATTGTATACACTTCGTGAACGGGGGTAATATATAAAAAACTTATGATAAATTCATCATGCAAAAATCAAATATGACCTTTAATGCATTTTCCAAAAATGTGATCTTTGAAACATATAAAGTTAGTATACGGTATTTTTTTATGAATGAACAAGTAAATTTAAATATTGCGTAACAATAAACTTCTACTTGAGGCCTTTGGTATAAGTATTGACACACTATCACTAAACTAACACACACTAGTAATCAATATTTTTTTACATATGTTTATGTCTCTCAATATTTGAAATTGCATATTAGGAAGAAGTAGGTCTAGGTAGACATTTATAGAATCCGTTATTATCGGTTCCAAACGAGTGAAATAACGGAAACTGAAAGCACACAAAGTTTAACGTAGTTTGAAGTAAACTCTCTTACGTCCACAAATTTGATTAGAGTGTGCTTTGGTCGGTTTCGGCCAACCGACCGAGCATTTTTTGCCTAACCGGCCAATCAACTGGCTCATAAAAAAAAAAACCGACCGACCGAACACTAAATTTCAAATCGGTCGAAAACCGAACTGGATAAATTTTGGTTTTCGATCGTCAGAACTGACCTGATCAACATCGACACCATCGACACCTTCGTCGTCCACGCTGCCGTGCACAAGGCGCTCAAGCAGATCGAGAAAGCCATCCATTTCATCGATTACTTGGCGAAGCTCCGCGACGTAGCGCATAAGATTCGGTTGATTCGCGCAAAGCTGAAGAATATTTAGGAGAACAAGAAGTTCGAATTCGAAGCCTTGTACATTGGGGGTGGATCTAACAGAGCCATCAAGAAGAAGAAGCGGTCTGGAGCGCGGCGGTTTGGAGGGCGTTTGACAGAGGCGCCGACAGACTTGGGGAAAGCCGGAGGCGGGTGGTCTGGGATATGGGTTGGGGGAGACATACTAGAGCTTGGGGATGGGGAGAGGCAGATGAGAGAGAGTGAAAGGGATAAGGTGAATATATATTGACGAGGAGTAAATCATGTGAGTGTTGGAGATCGCTACTCGTGTACACGAATGAAGAGGCGCTAGAGTAAAGCACGCGTAGGAGGTCCGCTATGCTTAAGTATCTCCCACAGCTCTGTATAGGTACAAATGCAGAAGTCAAACATCAGCATGGGCCAGAGTCAAATACGAAGGTCTTCTCTGGAAGAAGTGGTCTCCTCTGTGTGAATCACGAGTGGACGGGAAGAAGTAGTTCTGCTCGTAATCAAAGACAGCTCTGACACAGTATATTGACGATAAGAGAATCTAAAGATAAATGTTTCTGACACAACGAGTCCAGCTCTACCATCAGTTTACACACGCATTGTGTGATCTAGATAGGAAATTACTATTTTATCCTTGTACCATATACCCTATAAATAGGCTTTCTTTTGATTTGTAACTCACGTACTCAGAAAATAGAACTTATTTTTACTCTGTTTCGGCATTCTGCAATTTTCTTTATCATTTTCAGTACTTGCGCAGGTAATTCAATAGTTTAAAATAAGATCGAGATTTACGATTCAACAACTGGCGCTGTCTGTGGGAAAATAAGCTAAGGCGTGAGGTTGCGAAGGCAGTATCTAGGAATTTAGAACTCGAATAAGAGGCTCCTTGTGTTTTTTTATCATTCATTTTCGTTATTTTCATGATTAAATGTTCCGATCTACTGTTCTTATGACTAATTTCATAGAGGATGGAAATTTCATATTTAGATTCAAAGAAAAATCGTGTGTGCTCACTTATGCTTTATTTTCTTTCGGGTTATTGCTTTGGGTCGTATGCTTATAAGTTTTTTAATGTCGATTTAGGTTTTCCTACAAATGATGTTTATGAAAAATCTCGTGTAAATCTGTTGTTGATATAGGAACTTCTGTTGGTTTTAAATTTGCTGAGGCTTTTTACTTTGTATTTAAAAAAAAACCTTCACGGTAATTATTATGGGCACCGTCATGGGCCTAAGGACATAAAAATTTTCATTCAAGGTGTGGTATTGTCATGAGAATATCTCTTACGATTTCACTAGCAATCACTCAGGATTTAATTTTTCTTGATCGATACTCGCGCAGGGTGTCCCATGAATTTCGCAAATACTGGTCGGGATCTGGAGAAAGATTTTGAGAAAGAAGCACCACCTTCACTTGTCCCTAGTGAGACAATAACTGGGAATTCTATTATGACTAATCTCACTGATTCGTCGATCGTGGTTCCTCCTGGGTTTACCACACCGTTATCTAGGTTTATTAACACTAATCTCCCGATGGGATGATCTAATACCGGGTTAGCCACAACTGGTGGTGGATTAATCAATGTTATTATGACTGAGCAGATGTTGTCTTTGTTCAACTATGCTATGTTACGACATATTGCAGGGATTCCTTTCACACCCATACCACCACGAATGCTGCCGCCAGGGGGATTGCCGGTCACGTTGGAAGCTGATAACCCGGTTGTTCCTAACATTGGAGTGATCAGTGCTACACAGGGAGGAGATGTTGTTCCTCTTCTGTCATACAGAGAGCTGTTACTCATACTAGATAAAGAGAAGGAAAGGATGTTCAGACAGGTGGGTCATTTTTACCTGGGGAATATGGATCGAATCGAAGACGTGGGAGACACGACTAGCAAAACCACTCATGTGAGTCAAAAAGTAAGAAGGTAGCACTTTCAACCAAAATGGTATCTCACATGGAAGAACAAATTAAAGAGCTGGAGGCAACCATAGAGGAAAAAGATCTCTTAACTGAAAAACTTTTAAGGAACAAGAGAAAGGACAAGAAACGTGCTCGTTCCCCCTATGTGATCGATCTGATCAGGTAGGGGGGGGGCTACCATTACCATGGGCGAGAGAGTAAGGGAGCCCACATAGCTGTCATTGAAACTGGGCGAGTGTCGCGGCTGCGACCAAGTCCATTCTCTGAGGAGATCTTGTCAGATGTTCTCCCTCGCAATTACAAACCACTTTCCTTGGATTATGATTGTACGAAAGATCTGAAAGTACATATGGCACATTTTGAAAGGTTAGTTATGCTACATCAATACGCTGAAGGAATCAAATGTAGAATTTTCTCTACCACTCTCACAGGGCTGGCTCAGCAATGGTTCCAGAACTTGAAACCTCATTCCATGTTTACTTTCGAGGAATTACATAACTTATTCATGCGACAGTTTGCTAGTTCATGCAGGGCTACTAAGACAGCCATGTCTCTCATGGAACTATATCAAGAGCCAACAAAGACTCTCCGAGAGTACACGACACGATTCAATATGGCATCATTAGAGGTTCCGGAGGCCGAATCTCAACTGAGGGGATATGCGTTCGTGAGAGGGTTAAAGCCCCTTCTTCGATGCTCTCCAAATAGCACCTCCAATATCGTTCGATGACATTATGGGTCATCTACCTGGGTACATTCAATCAGAGGAAACAAATGCGGCTCGCAGGGCTGAGTATGAACGGACCAGACCAAAGAAAATTGAGAGTAAGCCAAATACAAATGACAACAAACAGTCCAGAGCACCGTTTAGAGGATTATCTCCTCGAGACATAACCGGAGGGCCACATTTGAATTCAACTTCAGATAAGTCACTCAGGATTCAGAGCAGCACATACTGTTAATAGTCTCACCGATTTTACGCCCCTGACTAAGACATGGGATGAAATTTTCCAGCTTATCAAGAATGAGCCGTGGTTTCGCGCACCCTATGGATATGTAAATGGCACACCAAAACTAGGGCCCAATGGATTGCTGTGTGTATATCATAACTCATATGGGCATCCTACTCAGTATTGTGGTCATTTAAGGAATCAGATCGAGATATTGGTGCGCAAGGGTCACTTGAATAAATTTATGCAAAGAACCCTTCATCCTCACAATGTAGAAGGAACTACCAGGGGTGAACGTGAACAGAGATCTAATGGAACGAATGATAGGCAACTTGAGGACCCCAGAGATAAGCGGGTAGTGGACATGATCACTGGTGAAGAGGGAGCCCCAACTTCTAATCGAGCTAAAAAACAGATCATCAGATATGCCAAGGCTAGGTACTCTCCTCGTCAGGTAATGTTAGTAGCTGGGGGGTATGAAGAGCCCACTATCATTTTCGGACCGGTGAATGACAGGACCCTCTTGCATCTGCATAGTGATGCCCTAATCTTCTCGGTAGATGTGGCTAATTGTATCATTCATGGAATATTTGTAGACTTGGGGAGTGCAGTGAATATCATCTATTGGGAATGTTTGGTTGCGATGAACATAGATGCTGATACCAAACCTTCTGGAG
Source organism: Salvia miltiorrhiza (assembly GCF_028751815.1). NCBI lineage: Eukaryota > Viridiplantae > Streptophyta > Magnoliopsida > Lamiales > Lamiaceae > Salvia > Salvia miltiorrhiza. The sequence continues at coordinate 26,331,770 of NC_080393.1, read as the reverse complement.
CTCCTTCGTATGGTTTTACGGATGAGTCGATTACACCGTTGGGATCAGTGGAATTACCCATGACATGGGACAGCCCTGGAGCCTGAAAGACCAGAATGCTTCGATTTTTTATGGTGAATTTACCTAAACCCAACTATAATATCATTGTGGGACGACCGACATTGAATACCTTCAGAGCCGTCATTTCAATGCACCATTTCAAGATGAAGTTTCCAATTGAAGGAGGTGGCATGGGGGAAGTTGATGGAAACCAAATACTGTCAAAAGAGTGTCACGTCCGATGTCTAAAGCAGCAAGACAAGATCAAGCGTATTGGAATAAATGAGGGGGATTTCTCGAGAAAAAGGGCCAAAAGTGGAACCGTGCCGGGAACTTCAATAGAGATGGAAGAAGTGACTGAATCTCATCGCAGTCCCGAGAAGTAGCCCATGATAGTCACGGAGGACCATTGCATGATAATAGAGTTATTTCTGGGTAAGACAAGGTTCACTACGTACCAAAGTGGGCACAGATATGCCAGCAGAGCTTGATGAGTTTAACATCAACACCTAAACTAAAAGCGATAAAATGAATAAACAACACAAAAATTTACGTGGTTCGATCACGAGGATCTACATCCACGGGCGGGCATTCGAGTGTTTTTCACTATACTTGGAGAATTTACATTTTACAATGTGAGCTAAGAGTAAAAATGAAAAGAGCCCCCTAATTTAATGAACAAACTTCTATTTATATGCACTAAGGTGAACCTAAGGTTCTTAGGCCCATTAGCACAAGTAGTTGGGCCTAAGCCTCTATTACAGTGATCTTTGTCTTTGGGTTGAATAAACAGCACTGGGAGCTAAAGCTAAATACCTACATTGGAAGCCAAAGTTAGCGCAGTACCAAATATGCGAAATAATAATAATAACATTAAATACTAATAATAATTAAAGAGATATTCTAGCACTGTTAAGCACAACGCTGGTGCACAATTTAGTCCTCATCAGAGCTGAAATAGGCAGTAATAGAATGCCTATGAAGGAACGCAGATGTCTTCGCGTTCAGCACGGCAGACCTAAAAGGAATCGACAGATCCTTAGCAGAACATCGACTCCACCATCAAATAACAGATACAAGGGCTCTTGAAAGCAGGTCATTTGTAGGGATGGCAATGGATCCGAGACCCGGTCCAGATCCGCGGATCCAGACCCTTTTTTTCGAATTTGGACCTTGCAAAATTTGGACCCTATGGATCCGGATCGGATCTGGACCACTCTCTAAAAAATCGGATCCGGATCTGGAGTAGTTGATGTAAAACCCAGATCCGGTCCAGATCCGGTCCAAATCCGATTCTGGACCCGGTTATATTAAATATATAATATTTTTATTTTTTATTTTTATCTAACCCTAAAACATAAACTCCTACTTTAATATTCAATTTCAGATTTCAAAAATCAAAACCCTAGTTCTTCCCAATCCCACCTGCGCCGCACCACCAACCGCTCATCTACCCCCACCCGCGCCGCTCACCTAACTTTCGGCCGTCCACCACCTGCCTCCCCCACCCGAAATCCCCTCAAGTCCAGACGCAAGGCAGCGCGCCAACGCCAACGCCAATCGCCGCTCCATCTCCGTCCACCTCCGTCTCCATCCACCTCCGGTCTCTGTTCACCCGAAATTGGTGGTCTCGGACAGAGGAGGCTCTGATCAGACAGAGGAGGCGCTGCAGATGAGGTTCTCACTCGAAATCGGCAGGCCCCTCCCCCATCCGCCGCTCCTTTCACGCCGACCACCCCTCATCTCCGGCCGCTGCTTATCCCCACCCGCCGCTCCTCTCCAGCCGCTGCTCAACCTAGGGAAAAATGTGACTGATTTCTACCTTCTTGCATTCTATATATATTTATTCGATTTCGATTTTTGAATGATGAAGAAATTAGTTTATTACAGATTTTTGCATGATGTTGTGTTTGTACATATTTTTGCAGAAAATTAGTTGTAAATTCACATGTTGTTGCTCCACATATTATTACACATA